>NC_044383.1:63266868-63868080 GCF_006542625.1 Nomascus leucogenys | reverse complement strand
GCCCTTTCTCTCTCTCTCTCTCTCTCTCTCTCTGTCTCTGACTGTCCATACCACTAAGAAATATAAATGAAAATAGTACTTTCTTTTTTTGCCTCTGTCCTATTTCTGACCACAAAAACTGTCACAGTGATCTATTAACATTGTGGATTTCTTTCTTTAGTTCAAATGACAAGGCTGCTATTTTTGAAATAAGTTCTATCTTTTTGTTACAGACACAATGAATGATTAAAGGTTTCAGCACTGAAAATTACTAAACCTTTGTCTAAAAATATAGGTATTCTTAAAGTTGACTTACTGTGATAAGAAGAAGAAGTAGAAATTTCACCTCATCTGTCTACTCAGTGTGCAAGATATAATATGATGGGTCATAGTGAAAGACAGAGGTTATTTTTTTCTACTTTCAGTAGAAATTTCTTTCATGGAACAGAGAAGTGCATCATCCTAAGTCTAACTCTTAAGAAGGAAGAGGATAAATTTAGTGAAGGAGTACAGCGTTTCAGTCTTGTCTCGTATCAAACTTCTAAATATGTCTTTTTATGTCTATTTTCCTTTTGCTTTATTGTTCACAGCTGAGGTTAAAACAAAAATAACTATCTTACAATGTACTAATTATGTTATTAATAAAACAAATTTGCTTTGTTTTGACCTTGACTTTTGTTTTGACATAGAGAAGTCATCAAATTTTTTAAACGATGTGGCAAACAATTTTAAAATTAACGGCACCTTGTCACATAATATAGTGATTAAAATAATTTTAGGTTAATTTATAAGTACAAAAACTATCATTTTAAAACAGCAAATATATTTAAAAGTTTCTATTTTATTGAAAATATTGTTACTCTTAGTCAACCTCAAGGACAATATCAAATATTAATGTTGGTATTAGTTATGCAACAGGTAAAATCCTAGTTTTGTAATAAACAATTTCATAATACTGTATGTGTCTATGTAAATTTAAGTAGATTCATAGCTTTGTGCACAATGTCACTCTGAAAACATGACCTGTAGTTGAATATGACAGATCTGAACAACAGGTTTACTTTTTATGTAAGGGTTCTATTACAATCCCAAATATCTAAAATGTGATAAACCATATAAAGTCATAGAGGAATATACAAAGTTCTTTAAATGAAAAAGAATAGAATTATTTTTCCAAATAAAATATTACCCAGATGCTCAATACATATAACAGATAAAGTTGAGCTGCTAGGGAGTAGAATGTGGAAGGATTTGTGGGGACTGAGGGTTAGCTTCATGTGCTTCTTCCCAACCTCTCCTCTCATCTTTAAATCAAGGGACCTCTGAAAAACAACCTAAAAATCATTGGAATAACTTATTCAAAGTACTATACATAAATTGTGACTAAAAAAGAGCAACTCTAACAATTTATCTATCAGGAATGTAATCGTTTTATGTGGTAACTCATATGAGCAATCTTTTTTACTCAAGTATTCATTGTCAGCACCCCTGCTATATAATTTGTAATTTAATTTTATGGGAAAATAAACAATCACATCTAGGTTTATTTCTACTCCCCTTGAATCTGGACTGACCTATGCATTATTGCTTGACCAATAGAAAAAGCTTAGAATAAATGACCACTTAAAGAAAGAGGCCCAGCTATCCCAGCTGAGCCAGGTCTTCAGCTCACCCACCTGCTAAATGCAGAAGCATGACAGAGCCTAGGTAGGGTGAACAAGCTCTCACTTTGCACGTGAATGACTGATTTCCTGAGATGTTGGCTGGGCAGGTGCACAGAAACCTTTTGGGTACTTGACCTGTGTGTTTATCAGAATTAGTCAGAGATCGTGATCTGGTATTACTCAAAAGTACCAGAGTATTATTACTTCTGGAGTAGTCAAGGTCTTGAATTGTTCATAAAACCAAACTGATATTCATAACTGGTCATATCTCTGTGTCTGGACTGCTCAGTTTAATCAGGTTGTCAGCATACCAGTAAGAGACATTTATTTATGCAAAACAGAAACTTTGACTCATGCTATCTTAAATAAGGACAGATTTTAGTACGGAAAATAATTTACTTATATAAATATGTATCCAAAGTCAGGACAGATATCAGGATTCACAGATTCAGCCATTAATCAATGTAACTCTAGAAGTTTCTGTCCTGCTCCTTTCTAAACTATCATGCAGAATATTTCTTTCTATGGCTGATTGTCTCATGGTCATAACGTGGCTGCCAGAACATTTGGCACTAAGACTTCTTCACAATCTGGAATGAATTACTCCTGGAAACAAACAGACAAAAAATTACAAACTTTTCAGAAAATATTTTGTCTCATTAAGTCCATTGCGCTATGAGTTCACTCCTAAACCTTTCACCAGCAAAATGTGGAATTGCTACTCTAACAGTTCTTAATCAGGATCAAGCCCTGAAGCTCCAATTCAGCAGCTTCCCTTGAATTACACAGGTTGCCTAAACAGAAGGCGGAGGCTGAAGGACAACAAGGATAATGACTGTCGGGCAGTAAAGTGATGTTCACAGTAGTCCATTTTGCTTTAGGGTCTCAAAGGGTCTACCATAGTCAGTACTTCAAGCATGTCAGTCTATGTAAATACAGTGGTCAGTCTGCCCAGTTTATTATTAAGTCTAGAATGTTTAATCTGTCTGGGCCTGTTTTTCACTGCTATATTCTTAAACATAGATAAAGCCTTATGAGTGGATTTTGAGAAGAATGTAAAGGTGAAAGAAATATCTTACAATCATTTTAAAATACAGGCTTCTTTACCTAGCATTCCCCTTCAATATTGGGAACTCCTTTTATTGGTCAACTCCTCTAACCTTACCTAATCTAGTTCTGCACCGAGGTTCTGATGGGAATGATGAGTTGTCCCAGCCATGGGGCATGAATTAAACCTGCTCTCCTATTCTCCTAGCGTGGGTATTCTCATCCTATGTTTCAGGAAATCTGAGTATCAGTGCTTCCCCCACAAGCAGCCTCATCCATGCTTATAATCTCAGCAAAGACCTTCTGTTTTTGCTAAAGTATCCCAGATTCTGTGGTCTGCATATATCTACTCTCCCAACTACCCTAGGTTTGGATAGTGAAGCACGTTATGAGGAATTATTGTAAGGCTTAGAATGAGATTGACTTCACATAAGCCTCTGTCTGCCGGTTCTGCGCCCCTTGGAAAATCATTTAGCTTCTTTAAACCTCACTTTTTTTTTCTGTAAATATTGAATTAATAATAGCACCTAGTCATCATTTTTGTTTGAAGTTGAGTGAGTTAATGAGTCGATGTATATTAAGCCATATTAAAACAGTGCTTAGCAGAGATAAATGGTTGGGTACAGGCTATTAATATGCTGTACTTCACACACACATCTCACACACACACACACAGTTACACATATGCAGAATATTTAAACATATTTTCCAAGGTTCAGATTTACATTTTTTCTGTGATATAGGTGTGTGACATGTTTATTGACTGGATTGACTGAGTGAAAACCACACTCAACTGAATCCTAGGAAACATCATAAAAACTACGACCCCTGAGTCTCAGGGAAAAATGCCTAAGCACTTTATATAGAGAGATAACACCACAATTTGTTCAGTCAACTAGATTAGAAACCTCAGAGTAATTGTTTACCACTCCCTCTTCTCCACAACCAATTAATTCACAAATCCCACAGATTTTCATTCTGTAAACTCTTCCCCATCTGTCCTTGCTCTTTGATTTACAATTCTATCTTCCTGAGGCTTATCTATATTAACTCCTTCCCAACCTAACATATTGTGTCTCCACTTCTAAAAAAATTCCAGCTTCTTCTACAGGTCATCATTAATGCCACTGCCTCTTGCTATTTGACAGAGTCCTTATGTAGTGAGGATAACATATATTTTTAGACAAATTTTTGGAGTTATTCTTAATATTTCTACTTTGGGAAAATGGGTATAGATGCCTTTGCTTAGGTCCTACTCTGATTTTCTGGACAAGAATTTTTAATAAAGAAGAAAACAAAAAGCTGCATTCATTCATAGCTCTAAGTCATGACACTCACAATGTAAGCTCCTCTGAATACAGTAAAAGCTAACATCTTATGATGGAGGTGGGAGGGGACATTATCTGTAAACTTAGAAGTAACTTGACCCTGGGAAATTTACATGGCACAGAAATATTATTTTGACTTGAATCTGAACTCATGTCTTTGAACAGGAATCACTTATTAATTTACTACATAAAGAGATCAGATAAATACTCAGAACTACACAGGTATTGCACACAAGCTAGGAGAAAGTAAAGCAATCAAAGGCCAGGGAAGTGCATGTTATAACCAAGGAGTTCTCAGTGAGACACAAGAAAATTCACATTAACTGACTCTACTATTGTTTATTTCTTGAAAAGTTATGACCACAATTTATATGATGAGCTCAAAGTTGCTTCCACAATTTGATACAAATCTTTTCCAACTTACTGTCCATTAATTTTAGCATTGCATATAAACCAACATGACCATCACTGTACCATTCAATACTAAGTTTTCCTCTTTGAATTAAATAAAACTATTAGATTTCCTTCAAACAGATACCAAAATTTTCAGTGTCATAGCTTTGGCTTATTATTCTGTTTCTTCATAAATTCTTCCTTTCTTTAGCATCCTGGATTTCTTTTCATGATCCAAAGCCAAACTCAAATCTTACTTCTTTGCACTAACTTAATGCCTTCAGGCTGTGTTCTTTCTACGCATAAACTCACATCATCATCTTAATATGAAAAGTTCAACAAGAAAAACAAAAAATCATAATTGAATTAATTAAAGATGATCACGATCAATAATCTGTATACTTCTTTTTGTTATTTTTCTATAAAAATATTATGTTAATATACGTGTATATACACTATTTCTTATATAGACAAGCTTTAAGAACACGAATTCGAGGGATCCAGGTCATGGCCCAAAACCTATGTGATTTTTCAGGCCTGACCATAGGCAAACAAGTACATTACCTGGCAGGTCTCACAGGGAAGTTGCCCTCCCAACACCAGACCTGGGGCAGAGCCAATGCATTGCAGCTTGCGGTTTGTGAAGGCAGATGCAGTCAGGAACTCACTTTCCCTGGCCAGCTACCCTCTTATGCATATCTGTATTGCTAGCTCTGGGACCCTTGTTCAGAGGCTGTTTTATTAATGACCTTAGGTTGTGTCTTTCTCCAGGTACCACTGTCTAAACCTTTTCATTAGGAAATTTGGTGAGAAACCTGAAGACATTTTTCTCCTCTTAATCTTCAGTACTTTTCTCTCCAACTCCTGCCACCCTTCGCTCTCTAGCCCTTGGATCCATACAACAGGAGAAGCCTTTTTTTGGGGGTCTTCCTCATGGTGCAAGGACCCCCCTCGTCTGTATACCTAGCTCTCTACTGTGTGAAGTGTCATTAGGGAAAATGGAAGGGGACAGAAGGGGCAGGGATGGCTCTTTCTTTGTTGCAGCCTCTTGTTTATATCATCTATACTTCCACCCCTTCTCTAATAAATCACCAAACAGGCTTCATTTCTGCCTCTGAAACTGCTAAATGGTTTTCTACCACCATTACTGCACTGGCTCTTCCGTCTCTCCAGAATGTTCTCTGTACTATGGTACACTAGGATCTAAGGTCATTTATGTGTAGACAAACATTAATTTTTCAGAGTAGCCTGACTAATTACCATCTACAAATTAACTTCACCCCTCTCTCCCCTCCTCCCTACACTCTTGTCTTATCCCTTTCTCTTCATTGCTGTGTCCTTAATAGCAGAGTAAAGTGTGTGGCAAATAATATTTGCACAATTAATATTTGTTCAGTAAATGACCTGGGAGGCTAAGGTTGCAGTGAGCTGAGATTGCACCACTGCATTCCAGCCTGGGTGACAGGCAGAACAAGACTCTGTCACAAAAAAAAAAAAAAAAATTGTTCAATAAATGAATTAATGGATGGGTAGATAACTAAAATGTGAAAAAGAATATAGGTTTGATTGCTGCATTTTTATTTGTTCTATCATTTTAAAGTGCTTTCTAAATAATTAAATGTAAATACATGTTTTTGTTTTATTTATGGCTATTTATGTTTAATCATATGGCTATAGTCCAATTTATTTAACCATTTTTTCTGTAGTTGAGAAACTATTTTTTTCCTTTGAATATCACTCAATAATAAAAATATTTTGGTAAACTTCCTTGAGAATATTTTTAGGTATCATTAGTAACATGTAGAAATTAAGACCATTGGCTTTAGAATAATATTACCTGTACTAAAACTGCAGCCCCAAAATTTATTAGTTGAGTGACATTGTAGAAGTTACTAAAGCTTCTGTATGTTTCTTTTCTTTGTGAATCATAATAAAGATGATATTACTAACTAGTTCATAGGTTGTTTTGTAAGAACTAAGTGAGATTATGAATAAAAATTAAGTTACACAATACCTAGCATATAATAATTTTAAAACTATGTTACTGGTTATTATACTCAATTTATTTAAATCAATTATAAAAAGAAAATTTACTGGCTCTGAGGGAACAAACATTTTAAGGTTATTATTGTGTTATTTTAAATTTTCTTCAGCATACTTTAAACCTATTCTCTTGTCGTTACATTACCTGATTCCTGTAGGAGAGACTTCCAATGTCCAGCTCTTTCAGTTCTCCTGGCACCTGTACTATATTGACCTTTTGGCTGTTGTTGTGTGATTAGTTTCAGCTACTATATTCTGATACAAGGGCTTTGCCTTACTTCCAGGTAAACTGATTGTTCCTTTGTTTCTCTCTTTTCCTGACAAGGGAAACTATTAAATACTGTTTTCATGTGGCAGTGTTACAGAGTCTGTAGAACAACTCTGAGGAAAAGAGGTCTATTACTGTCTTGCATTAGACATGAACAAGAAGTAAACTTTTAGACCATGATTTCAGCATAATTTATTCCCCCATTATTACTGTAGTACCCTTTTACTGCACCACTGTCAATCCTAGGTACTCAGAGAGATATGAAAGTGGTGATACAGATAACGGATAGCTAAAATTTGATCTTTACCAATTTATAATGAAAATATCATTAAAGTGACATCCCTTGAATATTGGATAAGTGAAAGGTTTTAATATTTTTAATTTATATTTATTATAGTAATAAGTACAAGACTATAGAAGAAATAGAAATATAACATACACCTTTAAATAATAAATTTCCATTTATGATTTTGCCCTTTTCATATTTTGTATTGATTTTTGTACAATTATCTACATTATAAATCAGTTGCCTTCCATTTATATTAAATGTTGTCCATTTCTTCATTCAGCTTTTAATTTTATTTATTGTAGGCATTTACTATAAATAATTTTTTGATATTTATACAGTCAAAAGATTCTCATTTCTATTTTCTTTTTCATTAATCAATGTACCTGTGCTCAGGCTGCCAACAAGATACCATAGGCTGGGTGATTTAAACAACAGAGATTTATCTTCTCACAGTTCTGGAGGCTCAGTGTCTCAGAACAAGGTGTCATTATGGTTGGTTTTTGGTCAGGCTTTTCTCCTGTGACTTGCAGATGACACCTTCTTGCTGTGTCCTCACATGGCCTTTTCTCTGTTAGCATACACACACACACACACACACACACACACACACAGAGAGAGAGAGAGAGAGAGAGAGAGAGAAGAGCCCAAGAGTGCACATGTTCTGATGTCTCTTCCTCTTCTTACAAGGACACCAGTCTTATAGGATTAGGACTCCATTTTGTTTCTTTTTTAACCTCATTTACTCTTAATTATCTCCTTAAAGGCCCTGTCTCCAAATATAGTCACCTTGATGTTTAAAACTTCAACATATCAATTTGGATGAGACATAATTAAGTCCATGCCACTCATGCTTGAAGTTTTTCCCTATTTGAAGATGAGTAACGTATTCATTAATAATTTTTGAAGATATCCCATCCATGACTTTAAATGTAAATTACATTTGTATTAATGCTGGGCTGTGGCAACATTTATTTTTCTTTCTTTTCTTCTTATTTTTTTGAGGCAGGGTCTTGCTCTATCACCTGGACTGGAGAGCACTGGCATGATCACAGCTCACTGCAGACTCAACTGCCGGGGCCCAAACGATCTTCCGGCCTCAGCCTCCTGAGTAGCTGGGACCACAGATATGCACCACCATCTCTGGCTAATTTTTGTGTTTTTTTGTAGGAATGGGATTTTGCCATGTTGCCTAGGCTAACAATTCTTAAGCATTAGTGTTTTAGTAAATAAATACATCAGCCTATGAATTATAAGGAAAATGTGGTAAATATACACAATGAAACACTATTTAGCCATAAAAAAGGAAATTTTGTCCGTTGTGACAGCATGGATGAACCTAGAGGACATTATATTAAATGAAATAAGCCAGGCACAGAAGCACCAATACTACATGATTTCATTGATATAATCAAAAAAAGTTGATCTCGTAGAAGTGGAGAGTAGAATGGTGGCTCTCAGGACCTGGGGTGATGAGGCAGGGTGTTGCAGAGATTCTGGTCAAATGTTACAGAATTTAGTTAAATAGGAAGAATAAGCTCAAGAGATTTCTTGTACAACAGTGACTATAGTTAATAAAAAATATATTGTATTGACAAATGACAAATGCTAGCAGAGTAGAATTTAAGTATCCTTATCATGAAAATGACAACTATGTGAGGTAATATATATATATAAATTAGCTTGACTTAGCCATTTCACAATGTTATAAAGATATTTCGAAACATGATGTTGTACATGATCAATTTATTCACTATTATCTATCAATTAAACATTTAAAAATTAAAAATAATTTGGAAATCTTACTTTTCATTTTTTTTTTCAAACTTTTATTTTGGTTTTCAAAGCTATGCAAGGTCTTTCTCATTCTCTCAGAGAAGACAAAGCTGTAAGGTTGTGCACTAGCTCTGAAATACTTCAGCCTGACAGAAACAATGTCATGCCACTTGTACAAAAGGTAGAAAATATAGGTGTTAAGTAGTAAATGATAGTGCCACATTTTTTTGATTATGAAAGTATATAAGCTATGTTATATTTATAAATCACAGAATGCAAAATATTAAGATTAAAAAAATACCAATAGCTTTCATTTACCAATTGATAATATATTATGCAGTTCAATTATTCTCAAACAATGTCGATTGTAACTAATAGCAGCAACATTTTATTGGCTTATATCTATAAAAGATACATATTAACATTGTATTCTATAAGTAAAATAATATTAGAACTATTATGTTAATTTTAAACCATAGACAACAATCCAAATTTTAAAAGGTTAAGATATAATTAAATAGAAGCTCTATTTTTCCTTCACTGACATTAAAGAATGCCCCAAGACTCTAAGGGGCATTCTTTTAATGAAAATCAAATGCAAAAAGGCAAAGGTTTGCTGACAGTCCCCTTCCATTTACGGCTGAGTTGTCCAGGAAGTCTCTGTCCCTCAGTATTTTCAAGGAGAAAATTGGTCTTGATCAAGAAAAGACAATGATGCCATTAAATTTGCCTCATATGCCAAATTTAAAAAGATGCAAGAAACCCTCTGGCATTGGCAGCTCCACACCCCAGAGGTGGAAGTGATCAATGAAGGTCAGTCAAACTGTCACTACACCATCTTTGGATCCATGTGTTCAGTTCAGGTTCAGGAAGACTGCATGTAAGCCAAGGTGTTGCAAAAAATCTACAAAGGATCTGGAGATTCACATTAAGCCCATTTTGTTTCTGCAAATAAAATCATTGGTGACAGCTTCTCTACCAGTCTCTCCCCTATTCCTTCCAATGATTTTGTAAGGTTCTATCTCAATATATGCAAAAATAAAGCTGGTAGTTTAGAAAGACTCACTTTGAAGCTTCGGTAAACCCCACATCTGTTCACTTGTCTCCCTGTCTCCAGAAAATAACATGTCTTTCTTTTTCATTTTTCACATATCTACAAAGCACTCCTATCATTAGATTCTAATCCAGAACCACATAGTAAATGCAATTCTGAAAAAAGTAAAAAATTACTTGCAATGACATATGAGTGCTACTAAGTTAAAATAGATAATCCAACAGAAGCATCGTGTGGGAGACAGAGGGTATCTGCTGTGTTCAATGATTTGTTCACAGAAGATGCCTAGTAGAGGTTTTTTGTTTTGTTTTGTTTTGTTTTTTCAGATTCACCTTGTATGGCTGTTTCTGTGGACGTTTGTTGAATAAGAATATTGAGAGCCAAGGAATTCTATCAAGCAAAGCTGTTCTACTCAGGTTTACAAACAGTTTTCCCCCTGTATGGCTGCACTGTTTATTCCACTGAGCCTGGCTGCATCCTTCTGCTTTGATTTATAGGGAAGGCAGAAGTCAACACCTAAAAGATGTGATTTTTAAAACAGGTGAATTTGTTCTTCTAAAAATATTTCTGAAAATAGATATTTCATTGCTAAGTAAGGATAAATAGGTAAATCGTTTACCTCTCTCTGATGTAGTATTTTATGATTCCATTATTCAGAAAAGAATTAATTTAGACTAGATTGCATGATTGTATTTTACAATACAAAAATTAACTTTAATACTCATCTCAATAGGAGGAATACTAACTTTCAGTTCTAATTCACAGTTGCCTATAATTTCAACTCGACTTTCTATTACCAAAAAACATACTGCTGTGAATCCTTATTATCAAGCAGCAATTGAACATCACAAAATGGCCAATAGATAAATAGGTAACATTAAGGAGGACATAATAAGCCATTCAAACATTTCAATATATATACACATTATAAGAAAAATATTCAAATTAATTTTCTCTCCAGGAGCTTAATGGAATATACTATCTAAAACATAAAGTGATAGTGAAAAGAATTTACATGCTTCTTTATGGTCAGCACTGTTATATACAAGTTGTAAAGAGCCCTCAAGAATATATTAAATGGAATGTAAATACATCACAGTGTTTCTAGTGTGACGTAATTAATCTGTGCAACAGGTAGGTCATATGTAAACTTTATGGCTTTCTTTTTATAAGAACCTATTTGTATGCACTCCCTATTAAATTTGTCAAAGACAAAATTCTGTAGTAAAACAGTCTCAAATTATCTATGAAGCGCATGCAGAAATTTTTAAATGAATTGTTTATAAACTAGTCTTACTGTGTAAAAGAGGTCTACTGCCTGAATTTTCTAGATTGGCTCCGTGCAGGTGTATCCATACACTTGCAACAAGATTTTACTTCGACCTAATACAGTATCTGGATTTTACATCAATGATTTAGAATTCAGTTAAGACAAGTCTGGTTTCTGAAAGTAAAACACTGTATTATTTAAAACCTCTTAATATATACTTTATTAAAAACTAAACTCTCTCTCTATTTTTCCAATATACCAGTTCAGATTTTATTTGCTTACTAAAATAGTAAGAGAATACTTCTAATAATAGCATAAAAATCTTTCTAAAAGTCAAATGAAGTAGTCAAATTAAGTAGTGACCAGAAAAGTTAATGCTGTCTGCCAATCATACTATATTTCCCTTGTCCATTATTCTCTAACCCCTCTAAAACATGACCACGTGCCTTCTCTTCTCTCCTCAAATGCTCAATAATTTCATTTCAGCGATCACCCCAAGTGCATTCTTACCACTCTCCTATGGACCTGAAGCAATCAGAAGAGGACGTACTCAAAATACCACCACCATATCTTATACCCACCAGTCTCCGTAATCACGTCTTCTCTCCTGTTTCTTTAACTAAACTGTGCTAAATCTCATCCTTGTTAACTCTTTTAAAAGCCAGTATGCCAGCAATTTTACCATCTTATTATTTGTCATCAAATTTTTCTTTTCTCTGGATCATTTTTCTGAGCTTATAAGCATGCTGTATTATTCACATCTTACTATACTTACTGACTCCAATTTGGATAGTGGTCAGTTTTTCTCCTCCCCATCTTTCAGCAACGCTTTTCAAGATATTAAAGGGAATACACTTTTGTCTCCTATTGCTCAATATCATTGTCTCTTCAACCAACTCTAATCAGACTTTTGCCTCCATATTATTCTGTAGAGGGTTCTAGAAATATGACCTCCAAAGTCCAGTGGTCAAAGCTGAAGTATGTATGTAGTAATGTATGTCTTCAATTTTTTTCATAGTAAGCCCAACCAGAGGTTTATCAACTTCATTTAAATTTTGTGGAACCAGATTTTGAATTTGCTGTTTCTTTTAAATGTTTTCCTTTTTCTAAATTAATTAATTAGTACTTTAAGTTTTATCATCTTTGATTTTGCTTGTTTTATGCTTAAATTGCTATAAGGTAGAATCTAAACTTGACTTTAGATCTTTATTATTTTCTAATATGGGCATTTAATAGTATAAATTTCCCTCTATGCACTGCTTTTATCTTTTTCATGTTGAGTAAGTTGATTTTAATTTCCATTTACTTTAAAATGAAAATTTTTAAATATTTTAAATTTTTTCTTGAGATAACTTCTTTGACTTGTGATTTATTTAGAAATATATTGTTTAATTTCCAAATATTTGGAAATTTTTCAGCTAACTTTATGTTATTGAGATCTAGTTTAATTCCGTTGTAGCCTAAGAAGAAACTTTGTATTATTTATATTTCATAAAATACTTATGTATTATAGCACACAATGTGGACTATTTTGGTTATTGTTATATATGGGCTTGAGGAGGATGTATATTGTATATTGTGCTGTTGTTGGATAGAGTATTCCATATATTTATGGTATTATAGGTCAAGTTGATTAATAGTTCTATTGAGATTATCTCAATCTTACTGATTTTCTGCATGCTTGACATTAGTTGCTAACAGAGGGGTGTTAAAGTCTCCAACTATCATAATAAATATATATATTTTTTCCTTTTAATTCTATCAGTTTTAAACTCATTAATTTTTGACACTGATGTTAGTACATACAAATTTAATGTTGCTATGTCTTGGAGAATGACTGCTTAAATATTACACAATGCTCAATTTTATCAGTGACAAATTTCCCTGTAGAAAGCAGAAATTAATATAACTAGTCCAACTTTTTTGATTACTCAGCAAGTTGTATCTGAGTTTATAAAAGTATGATATTCATAAATACCATATTTATAAAATTTATAAAATATGGTTTTATGTTTCAATTTGGTTTCTTATAGGCAATATATAGTTGTGTCTGTTTTTAAATCATCCCTTACAATACCTGTTAACTGGTATATTTAGAACATTCATTGAAAACGTGATTATGACACAGATTTATAACTTTCATGTTTTAGTCATTTTCTATTGGTTGTGTTTCTTTTTCTCCTATTCTTACCTCATTTTCTGCCTCTGGCTCTTCCATTTTATCTCTCTTCTTAGAATGTTGATTATATTCTTTTTAAATTTTTTAGTTTTTGCCCCAGATTTTTCAGTATGCATATACAATTAATGTTAATTTGCCTTCAAATAACACTATGTCATTTCACATATAGTGCTGTGACCTCTTAACAGAGTTTCCAATTTCTCCCTCCAGTTACTTATGATATTGCTGTCATTCATTTTATTTACAATATGTGCTATAATCATCCAGTACATTTGCTACAGGTTGACTATCCCTTATCTGAAATTCTTGAGACCAGAAATGTTTCAGATTTTGGAATATGTGCATATACATAATGAGATGTCTATGGGGTGGAATCCAAGTGTGAACATTAAAGTATGTTTCATTTACACCTTATACACAACATGGAGATAATTTTATTCAATACTTTAGATAATTTTGTGCCTGAAACAATGTTTTGACTGCATTTTCACTGCAGCCTATCACGTGGGATCGAAAGTGGAGTTTTCCACTTGTGACATCATGTCGGAACTCAAAAAATTTTAGATTTGAGAGCATTTTGGATTTCAGATTTTCAGATCAAGGATGCTCAATATGTACTATTATTATTTTAAACAAACAGTTGTCTCTTAGATCAATTAGGCATAAAAATAGTTTTCTAAACTAATAAAAAATAGTTTTATTTTACCTTCATGTATTCTTTCTCTTCCCTTTTCTATATAGATCTGAATGTCTTACCTATATGATTTTCCTTCTCCCTGAAGAAGTTACTTTCATATGTCTTTCAGAGCCTGGTATAGTCTTTATTCTTCCCTTCCTGTTGAAGTCCAGTTTCTCAATTTATGGCTTCTGCTCCAGGTAAGCAGATCTTGTCTTTGACTCTGCAGATTCATCTGTCTTTCCACATTTTGGTATGGCAGTTTGCCCTCCAAACTTAGTTTTCTGATTAGTGAAAGAAAAATGAATTTCAGTTTTATTAGGATTTTTTTATCATAAGAAAGTGACTATTTGCAAACTCTTTTCATGCTGGATTTGAAACCAGAAGTAAAATAATACTTTTTAATATCTCTCTTTGCAGTCTATACATTTTTATTAATGACTTGTGCCTTTTAGCAATATGGCTTCCATTTAAAGAAAGTCATTTGCGATCTTCTGATAACAATATTTTGACACTTAAATTCTTTTATGAAAAAAATGAAACAATTGCTGGTATCTTCCCATAATATTACTACGTTATCATTTTTATGTTTATTTCTTACAGGCTTGTGAAGAATTCCCTCATATTTATTTTTATTCATGCTCTGATGCATCTTAGCACATTTCTAATTTATTTAAATTGCAGGTTAGTGAAATAATAAATTTTAAGGTGGTTTCATTCTGAAAAATCTGTGGAACAATAGATTGAAAGCATAAAATAGAGTGAAGAGAATCATGCCATGTTCTACGGGGAGATATGTTTTACCCTTCAGCAGCATATTAGAAATGCACGCTTTAGAAACGGAGGCAAACTACACTGTACAGCCTCCCACAAGACTCATTTCTCAGCCTTGAGCAGAATTTTCCTCTTGGCAGAGAACTTTTTTGTGATGGGAAAGCTCACGAGTTTAATCTATTTATTATTTTTTGCACTAACAGAAATCAGCACACAGAATTTTAAACTACATTAAAAGAATACGCCATTTGCTTTTTAGAATGGTTTTATTTGGCCAAGATATGTCATAGTTCTCCATAAAGTTTGTCAATACGTTTCATTAGAATTTAAAAACAAACTAAATGTACACCTAGAATGGTTTTGTTTGGCGAAGATACATCATATTTCTTCAAGAAGTTTGCCAATATGTTTCATTAGAATTTAAAAACAAACTAAATGTACACATAGATTTATCTAAAAAATGGGAATACACAATACTAAATATGAAGCCAGTTTCAAAGATTTGTTAAAAACGCAATAAAAAAGTATTTTATTTTGAACTATAACAGCCAAGTATTAATTATACTTTTGACTTTTGAAATATTCAGTGATATTTCTTAACAACATGAAGATATACTTTTTAAAAATCAAGCAAGACAATATATTTCAAGAGGTTATCAGAAAAACATTCTCATTGAATCAGGTGAGAATGTAGACACAAAAGTTTTACTATTTTTTGCTTTGTTCAGGTACCTGGCAAGTAGAAAAATTGATACACACATATTAAATTATATTAAGTTAATGTGTTTATAATTAATATATTCAATATATATTTCTTTGCTAACTTCTTCCATTGTCCTCTTCACTTTTTATACATGGAAACTTCTTTAAAGCATCACAAATGATCAGAAAATTACAATATAATTTGCATGTGCTATTCTTTTTGAGATTGCTGCATCTCTTTTAGACAGAAAGTGTCCTTGAGTTATCAACATTGGAAACTAGCCTCAAGTTTTTTCTTAATATTATTATTATTATTATTTATTTTTTTGAGACGGAGTCTCGCTCTGTCGCCCAGGCTGGAGTGCAGTGGTGTGATCTCGGCTCACTGCAAGCTTCGCCGGCCGGGTTCACACCTTTCTCCTGCCTCAGCCTCCCAAGTAGCTGAGACTACAGGTGCCCGCCACCACGCCCGGCTAATTTTTTGTATTTTTAGTAGAGATGGGGTTTCACAGTGTTAGCCAGGATGGTCTCGATCTCCTGACCTCGTGATCCACCCTCCTCGGCCTCCCAAAGTGCCGGGATTACAGGCGTGAGCCACCGTGCCCGGCCCTTAATATTATTAAAAATCATAAATTTATAGTGCTACCATGAAAACACCTTAGCTCTTCAGAGTAAAAGAACAGACAAGCTGTACATCAAGGGAGACCCATCACCTATTAAACTCCACAGAAGTCATCATGAGGCTCAAACATGGAATTTACAGTTATCTCCAAAAGAATCAGTTAGAAAATGCACAAGTGCCTGAAATGAGCTACTTCCACATAGCATTAATACTTATATCCTCGGCTCTGAAGCACAGACCAAACTTTGAAGATTTTAAACAACTTAGTGTTGAACTAGGAGTCTCTTAAGGTGAACCATCCCCCAAAATACCAGCAGTACCTTGAAATCTGGGACTACAAAACAAACAAAGAAACAAAAAAGATATAAAGAAAGGTAATTCTTGTATTGACACAGCTTTATTTTTAAATAATTGTTTCAGAAAAGCATGGGGATTTCTTTCCTGGTTTAATTTTACCAGTGTATAAGAAAATTATTCATTTAAATGATATTAGACGATAATTTTTCTTTAATTCACTTCAAATATTGTTATTTTAATTCATATGATAATACTGTAATAACTAGCAGATTTCAGTGGATTTCTCAAAGAAAAGAAATTGTTGTTTTTAATCTATTTTTTAAAAAGGTTTATCAATTATATGGTGGAGCTAATTCTATAAGAAGATTTTTTTAAACATATTGACTCAGTGACAAATGTTTGAACCTTCATTTGGAAAGATTTACTGACATATGCTTTTCATATAATGTAGTAATCGTTTTTCTTTTATGAAAATAGTAAGAGTGTCAAATGAAAAATAAGGTTGAAACAAATTTTACGAAAAGATTCTTGGAAATTTTTATCTTAGTTATTATGCAATAATCAAAATAACTATGAGAATCTCTTAAACAGAACACAAACATTTTTAAAAACAAGAACATAAAAGAAAGACTCTTATATTAAAAATAATTGTGCTCACATATTTAGTCTTTAAGGGCATAAAATGTGTCACCTGTATTCCTACTACAAATTCTTGCATGTATTAGGCATTCAACAAATAACTGATCAAAAGCTAAATGATTGACTCTAGCCTGGATATATACAATCACGACTCAGTAATTATTTTCATGTAGATTATGACAATCCTTGTGAAGCTGGGACAAAATTGCAAAGTATAAGCCCAACAGCTATTGTATAAGTTGACATAAGAGTTGGTGGTGTGTTTTAATGGTGAAATTATTGAGAAGTAGTTGAATTCAGTTAAATGTTTGGCTGAAAAGTTTGTTGAGCCCTCGGATGAGAAATTTGGGCCGTGTGAAACTCTAGAGCAAAGATGACTTTAAGAAAGTTTTTGTTAGTACTGTCTGAATCGTAGTGTTTCTTAATGAAATGGGCAGCAAATGTAAAAGATGTATTTGGTAAGGGAAAACCCAGAATTTAAATTGGGTCATGTTATTTTTGAACCTTTTATTAGATATACAAGTGGTGATGTAACGATGGTCAAATATAGAAATCTGGAGAAAAGAAAATGAGTGTAGCTGAAAAAAGTTAATTTATATCTCCCACAAGAAAAATAATATTATAAGTGAGGGAGTGGATAGAGCTTTTTAAAGAGGAAATGAGCAATATTGTGTTACAAGGTGGAGAGAAGTCTGTTACGAATATGTTGGGAATTAACCCCTGGAGATGGAACCAGGTAGGCTCTGTGACTTTTACAAGACTGGTTTTATTGGAATTGTAGGGTAAAATTTATTTGTGTACATTTTCCACCTCATTCAGTTTTAAATATCTTGATGGCAAGGTCAATGTTTTTTATCATGGTGTTGTACACGGCAAATTGCATAGTGCTTTCCAAATGAACACTTAATAAATATTTTGGAAAAATTTATTGAGTGATGTCAAGAAGGAAGTCCAGCTCTTCATTTTGAAACTGTTTGATTTACTAAGTTGCCTATTTTAACTTGATCTATATTTTTTGGAGAAATAGAGGATTTCAAAATCATTGACTTTGCACTTTTTTAATACTCATATTGAATGATTATGCTTTTTAACAAGAACAAATAAAAAATGTATTTAATACTAAAGAACAAAACTGTTGCAGCCTTTAACGGTATTTGCAAATATGTATTCTCCTTCTCAGCAACATCTTGGATTGAGTGTAACTCTACTGGTCAAAGAATTTTTAAGTAGTGTTTTATTGCTAGAGCAGTATAGTTATTTGGCAATTTAAGACCTTTATTTTTCCTTTGTTACAACCAGGACATTCCAAATAGCAGCTCAGGTCCTGGAGCAAGGCCAGCAGTAATGTTTAAAAGGCTCCCTAAATGACCTTCAATTAAATGAATAAGAAAAAAACAAAACAAAAATGTTCATTGTTTGAAACCACAAGGTTTGGAGAGTATTTGCTACGTCAGTGTAACCTAACTTATTTTGATTGATACAAGCACAAACACAAAGCAAGGTTGCTAAAAGCACTTATGTCGTTAAACTATATGACTGGATGATATTTTGAATTAATAATATATCTTATTTCTCTCAATATATTTGACTTCCCCTTACCTGCACTCAAGCAGTGGGAAAGGTATATCTTTTACTTCTGTAGAGAAAGAACAATGTAGTGAAGAAATGAGAAATAGAATCAAGCCATTCTAGTTTTTGTATCCTAAATGCTTAATATATTAGGAAGTCAGATAATGAAAAGGATAGAAGTGGAGGAAGATATTTGAAGTCATACAAATACTATGTTGGGGAAGAATCTATATGTGTGCAGCTTTTCCTCTAAAACAAGAAAAGAATTTCCCTGGAAAACTGGAACAAAATGTTCACTACGTGGTGGTGCACAGGGTTAAGCTTCTGGCGGTATGAGAAGGAGGCAGTAAGTTGAGAGAATCCGGGCCGCATAAAATATTTAGGTAGATGAGATGATAGGCAACTTTTGAAAAATAGTTAAATATTCTAAATATCTCAGAAAACTATGCAAACTCATTGAACTTGATGGATACCTTCAAGGCAGTCATGAGAGATGGGTTTGCAGTAACATATGTGAGCTGAGTATCTGCCCTGCTGTCTTCAAATGTTTACATTCTGTAACAAACAGAATTGTGACACAATCTCTAGGGATGGGTTTTATGTGTGGAAACAAGATTACCTGCCAATTCCATGGAAGAAAATATAAGAATATGAGCTACTGAAAATAAAGTTCTTACATACCTGAATCTGAATATTGTGATTGATATTCATAACTGCTGTATTTATTTGTGAAGTGGGTTCAATACATTTGGTTCCTATTTGCGTGTGTCCAAAACATGTTGAAACATTTTATCACACTACCAATAATTATAATGTCAGTTAAAATTTCTATTCTTTTTGGAGTTTTATAAAACCTTTTCATAAATATTTTCTAATTTTTATAAAATCCTTCTAAGATGGTAACATTGCTATGTTTAATTCAATAGTTAATAAACTAAATGTACACTTCATATGGAAGAATAAAATGAGCTAGTGAACAGTAGTTTTCCCAAATCTATGTTTTATTCAATGTTACAATATAATTGCTGAATTTAAAAACATGCTGCTTGAAGAAACAGTTTTATTATAAGGAACTGGAATGATCAATCAGAACCTAACAGATGTGATGAATCAATTTAGTTCTCTTAAAAAGTCTGAGTCTGAGGGTGTTCCCTCATTTGGAAGACTAATAGAGATTTAATATTCTAGCTTGAAAAATTCACAACAGACAGGGAACTTCCAACACTGTTTCCTTACCTCTTTTTCTCTGTCTACTCCATATTTACCTTTTTGTTTTCAGAGAAAATGTTGCTATTTCTATTGCTTAGTATGTAGGGTACTTAAAACCCTGGACAATCTTCTGTCGAAGTTAGGACACATAAGTGGACTTCTTTACACCCCTCTGCTTCCTAGAGTAGAGTCTGTACGGCATCTCTCCTTCTTGCAACTATATTACTTATTCAGCAACCCTGGATCTCAAAGGTTTAAGTAGATGCAGAGTTTTTTTTAGGGTGATCAGCTATCTATAATGGTGAGAGAAGAGAAAGCCTTACTTAAACTTATCATCTAAGATTTATTCTCTAAATATTTAGAACACTGTGCATTTGAGTAGATTGTGTGCATGTTCAGCTGTTAAAATTGTACTAGGCTCGTGATTCTGTTATCAGTCCTTTTGTGTAGAGCCACAAGAGTTTGAAACACTAAAGGAGGCTGAGGCAATGGTAAATATGAGCTCCAAGCCTCCACCCCTAAACTCTGAATATATTGTTTTAGTGTACTTTCTTTATCACTTAAGGACTACTAAGTTGTGTTCCTGTAATGCAACTATACGTTATATTGGAATTTGGCCGAAATAGTACAAATAATTAATGTGTTTTCCTCAGAGTTTACGTGAATAAAATGGATTGCTTTAATGCTATTTAGATAGCATTTTGCCAAATCTCTTCCAGAGGGTGAGATCAAATGGATCCCACTTTAGTGGGATCATGCTTGAATTCCTAGTGTAATCATGCTTGAATTCCTAGTAACTATAGAAAGAACTGGTCCCCAAAACACTTTTTAAAACGATATTATAACTAAGTGCAAATAATTGGACTAATTAAGACTTTTACATTAGAAATTAAAGACCTTAAAATACTTAGCAGCTATGAAGAACCCTGGAAAAGGATTGACCAATTTCTCCCATTTGGAATGAGTGTATTTATGCAGTAAAATTTCATAGCGAATTTATATAAAAAGTATAAAGTACTAGAAAATTATTCATATTCAATGAAATATTAATTTTTTATATAAAAAGCACACACATTGCTTTTCTAAAAATGAAAGATTATAGTAAATTGTCTTCATATTAATTAAATATGAATTTAATTCATATGAGTTAAATATAATTATGTGGTATGAATAAGAAAAGCCATTAATGATACTGAAGATATTTTCTAGTATACATAAAGACAAAAAGTTACAAATAAAAAGGCAGTTGTTCATGGAAAAAGAAAATCTGTAAATTAAAGGCACAATTAAACTGACATGTCTTCTAGCATCTTTCTGACAGGTAATCTCACTGATCTGAATGCTGATATTTCCAAATGTGGAAGCCCCAAGTTTAAGAACTATGAATAATAAAAATAACAACTTTAGAATAAATGTTTATCTAACGATGACATTAGTATATTAATTCCTGGAAAGAGATAATACAAATATAAAATATAAAATTGAATTAAATTTGGAATATTATGAAGACATTTAAATGGGTTATGTAACAACCCCCTTGTAGGACAGCATATAGTTACTGAAGAGATTTTTTTCAAGGGGTCTGTGATAATACGCTGACATGGTCTGGCTCTGTGTCCCCACTCAAATCTCATCTTGAATTATAATCTGAATGGTAATTCCCATATGTTGGGGGAGGGACCTCATGGGAGGTGATTGGATCATGGGGGGGCACTTCCATTATGCTGTTCTCAGGACAGTGAGTGAGTTCAGAAATGGCTTTGTGAGGGGCTTTTCCCCTCTTTGTTCTGCAGTTCTCTCATTCTTCTCCTTCCTGCTGCCGCGTAAGGAAGGATGTGTTTGCTTCCTCTTCCACTGTGACTGTAAGTCTTCTGAGGGCTCCCCAGCCATGCTGAGCTGTGAGTCAATTAAACCTCTTTCCCTTATAAATCACCCAGGCTTAGGTCTGTGTTTATTAGCAGTGTGAGAATGAACTAATACAGTAAATTGGTACTAGTAGAGTGGGGTGCTGCTATAAGAATACTCAAAAATATGGAAGCAACCTTGGAACTAGGTAATAGGCAGACATTGGAACAGTTTGGAGGACTCAGAAGTGAACGTGAGAAAGTTTGGAACATCCCAGAGACTTGTTGAATGGCTCGGAATGAAATGATGATAGTGATATGGACAATAAGGTCCAGGCTGAAGTGGCTTCAAATGGTGATGAGTAACTTGTTGGGAACTGGAATAAAGGTCACTCTTGCTATGAAAAGAGCCTGGTGGCATTTTATCCCAGCCCTTGAGATCTGTGGAACTTTGATCTTGAGAGAAATGATTTAGGGTATCCGGTGGAAGAAATTTCTAAGTGGCAAAGTGTTCAAGAGGAAGCATAGCATAAAAGTGTGGAAAATTTGCAACCTGACACTGCAGAAGAAAAGAAAACCACATTTTCTGAAGAGAAATTCAAGCCTGCTGCAGAAATTTGCATAAGTACAAAAGGAACAGAGTATTAATCACCAAGATAATGGGGAAAATGTCTCCAGAGCATTTCAGAGATATTCACAGCAGCCCCTCTCATACCAGGGCCAGGGCCAGGCCCAGGGTCCCCCTGCTGTGTGCAGCCTAGAGATTTGGTGCCCTGCTTCCTAGCCACTCCATCCATGGCTAAAAGGGGCCAAGGTACAGTTCAGGCCATTGCTTCAGAAGATGTGAGCCCCAAGCCTTGGCAGCTTCCATGTGCTGTAGGTCTTGTGGATGCACAGAACTCAAGAATTAATGTTTAGGAACCTCCACCTAGATTTCAGAGGTTGTATAGATGTCCAGGCAGAGGTTTACTGCAAGGGCGGGGTCCTCATGGAGAACTTCTGCTAGGGCAGTGCAGAAGGGAAATGTGGGGTCAGAGCCCCCACAAAGTCCCCACTAGGGCACTGCTCAGTGGAGCTGTGGGAAGAGGGCCACCATTCTCCAGACTTCAGAATGGTAGACCCACCAACAGCTTGCACCGTGTGCTTGGAAAAGCTGCAGACACTCAACACCAGCCTGTGAAAGCTGCTGGGAGGGGTTTTTATCCTGCAAAGTCACAAGGGGGGAGCTGCGCAAGGCTGTGGGAGCCCACTTTTTGCATCATCATGACCTGCATGTGAGACATGGAGTCAAAGGAGATGTTTTGGAACTTTAAGATTTAAGTACTTTCTTGTTGGACTTGCATGGGGCCTGTAACCCCCTTTGTCTTGACCAATTTCTCCCATTTGGAATGAGTGTATTTAATGAGCGTATTTAATTGAGGTACCAATGTCTGTACCTCAGTTGCATCTAGGAAGCAATTAACTTGCTTTTGATTTTACAGGCTCACAGGTGGAAGGGACTTGCCTTGTCTCAAATGAGACTTTGAACTTGGACTTTTGCTGGAATGAATTAAGACTTTGAGGGACTGTTGAAAAGGCATGATTGTGTTTTCAAATGTGAAAGGGATATGATATTTGGGAGGGGCCAGGGATGGAATGATATGGTCTGGCTCTGTGTAGCCACTCAAATCTCATCTTGAATTATAATCCAAGTTGTAATCCCCACATGTTGGGAGAGGGACCCCATGGGAGGTGATTGACAAATGGGGGCAATTCCCTCATGCTGTCCTTGTGATAGTGAGTGGGTTCTAATGAGATCTGATAGTTTTGTGAGGGGATTTTCCCCTCTTAGCACTGAAGTTCTCTCATTCTTCCACTTCCTGCTGTCATGTGAAGAAGGACATGTTTGCTTCCACTTCTGCCATGATTGTAAGTTTCCTGAGGCCTCCCCAGCCGTGCTGAACTGCGAGTCAACTAAACCTCTTTCTTTATAAATTACCCAGTCTCAGTTACGTCTTCATTAGCAGCATGAGAATGGACTAATACACATGCATAATGGGTAATAATTAAAAACTTCCTTCTTCCCTTTTTAAATACATGACTTGTATTCTGTCTCAACCAATTTGTCTCTTTACCTTGTAAGAGATTAGGATTAGGTATAAAAAATGTGAAGATAAAGTATAATATTTAGCTGGTGACATTCAAAATTTTGGTGTAAAAATCCCAAGCCTATTTTCTTGAGACATAGTCTAAGTCTACAGGCATATCACCCTAAATACACCTGATCTCATTTGATCTCACAAGCTAAGCAGGGTCAGGCCTGGTTAGTACTTGGGTGTGAGAAACACTCTCTAAACTCTGTTTCCTACTTTAGTTTTGTGGGCTGGGCAACAGAGTTGTATGTAATAAAATTATTCAGGAAGGGAGAAGGAGATGGAAATTCCCTTCCCCTCCTGAAATTTATACTGAAAAAAGGAGAAACATATAGGTGAATCAGAATCAAATGTTTACATGTGTACTCATTTCTTTTCTGTGGATTTTAGTTTGAGGTGCAGGTGGTAGAAAGATGAAGGTATTACAGAATGCATACTCCTCTGATTAGGAGTTCTACATATACACTCTTCTGTGTCAAAATGGGGAAGTCTAAGCCTAATCAAGAATAGAAACTTGCTGGTTAGAGACAGAGAGAAAGACAGACAGACTAGCAAGTATTCAGAAGCCTCTCCTTCTTTCAGGGCTGCATGGCCACATTAAGCTGAGAGCCAGCAAGTTTGTTATGGAGCCTAACATTATAGGACTTATTAGCTACAAAGTTGACGTTAGTGGTGGACCACTGCGCCAGGAAGCTGAAGGGAGTACATGGCAGGACCCAGGACCTACAGACAGTAAACTCTGAAGGGGAAAATATTTGCAATTAAAAGCTGATCATGGCATCCTAGAATTTGTCCTGAGCCAAATAAAGAATGTATTCACCAGTTGCAGATGTCAACACCAGAGGCCAGCAAGACACTATGTGACTGGGCTGTGACTTTAATGCTCCAAAATATTTGTTTGATTTGACTTTTTATATAACTACCCCTCGTGCTTACTTAATCACACTCTTTAATGCCTGTCCTTTTCACTATTAACCCCCCCAGCATTTTTCCCCAACATTTCCCACCTCTTGTCTCCAGTTCCTGGTAACCACAATTCTGTGTTTCTGTGAGTTCAATATTATTACATCCCACATATCACTGAGATCAGGCAGTATTTATGTGTCTTTCTGTACTTGACTTATTTCACTTAACGGAATGTTCTCTAGGTTCATTTATTTTGTAAATGACAAGATTTTCTTCATTTTTATGGCTGAATAGTATTCTATTGTGTATATATACCACATTTGGTTCATCTGTTAATATGTCGATGAACAGTTAGACTAATTCCATCTCGGCTATTTTGAAGAATGCTGAAATGAATGAACATGGGATACTAGACAACTCTTCAATATACTCACTTCATTTCATTTTGATACATATCTAGTAGCAGAATTGCTGGGTCATATGGTAATTCTGTTTTTTATTCTTTGAGGAACCCCCACTACTTTTAAACATTAGAAATAAAAATAATATAAGTGGTTCTTGCAAGTTTTCTCTGCTACTGGAAACAGGGACTAGAAGTTAGAAGCAGTAGAAGGGGAGAAAACAGGAACATAATCAACCCTTCAAAACTATTCGCCACTCTCAATATGTTGGATTTCCTGTCATCCATGTCTAGCCTTGTCTTTGAAAAAGTAAAAATGTGTGCAAAAACCATTAACTGCAGGCTTAATACTGAACTGTCTTTGTGCTCACTGTCTCTTTTCTGTGTTAGTTTCTTTCTTCAAACCATTTTAATCTTTTTAAAAATGCATTTTAGAAATGATTTTTGTCAGATTTTATTTTTCTTCCCCTCTTTGTCTTATATTTCCTTTTTTCTTTTGATGCTACTTATATCTGATTTTAGTATAATTAGATGTTCATGTTTGAAAATTCAGAAACTACCAAGTTACACATATCAAAAGAAATAAAATCACAGGATAAAATTATTATTTTTTTACATTTCAGTTCTTATTTTAGATACAGAGCATACATGTGCAGGTATGTTGCATGGAAATATTGCATGATATTGAGGTTTGGGATGCGGATCCCGCATCCAGGCACTAAGCATAGTTCTCAACAGGTGGTTTTTCAACACAGGACTTCATCTCTCCTCCCCGCTCTAGCATCTACAGTGTACATTGTTCCCATGTTTATGTCCATGTGTGCTCAGTGTTTAGCTCCCACTTATAAACAAGAACATGTAGTCTTTGGTTTTCTGTTCCTGTGTTCTTTTAGGATTATGGCCTTCAACTGCAAAATGATTAATATTTTAATGAGCTTCCATCAAGTTCTCATACTTATCTGTGTGCAGTTCTATAAACACAGGCAGTAACATATATATATTTATATATATGTTTATGTATAAATATATAAATATATAAAATACATTTATTTGTATATACACAGTTATACATTTATATGTGTGTTTTGCATCTATGCCTAATATTTCATTAAATCCATGATTTTTCACATAAATTCTGAAGATGTAATTATGTAATTTGTTGAGATATTTTATATTAAATGTTCTGAAAAAAGAAAAGTGAAAACAACTCAATTGAATTCCTATTGTATGATTATCTTAAGAAGAAGGGACATAGGC
Organism: Nomascus leucogenys; assembly: GCF_006542625.1. Classification (NCBI taxonomy): domain Eukaryota; kingdom Metazoa; phylum Chordata; class Mammalia; order Primates; family Hylobatidae; genus Nomascus; species Nomascus leucogenys. Next base: position 63,841,766 of record NC_044383.1, on the reverse strand, counting down.
ATAACACCAATTTGCTTGACTTAGCATGATGACCATTTCTTAACTTTTTAATTAAAAACCCAATAAAGTTTTATCATGTTTTAAGGTTTTTAGATAATTTCATATAGTGTGTCAATTATTCAAGGCAGTTGCTTGATGGAAAAGAAAGTAAGTTTCTTCTTGCCTACCTTTTACCCCCAACCTACTGCTAAAGGGATAAGCAATGAGAATTTTTTTTTTCAGAGTCAGGGTTTCAAAAAAAAAACATTTGTCAAATGCATGCTTTATAGCAGATCATTTTGTTTTCCAGCTTCTGCAATGTGACATAGAAAAATGAGTGTTGAATTAGAAAAATCCCCTGGTAATAGAATGGTCTATTTGTTTGGCTGATTAGAAGCAGGAAAAATAGATAAACTAAGAATTTAGGAAGGCAAAACGGACCTCTGATAAGTGAGGTGAGATAAACACTAAAGAAAACTGCCAAAAGACAATTTTGACTCAATATAAACTAAAGAAAAAAGTGGTAACAAGAGAGACAAAACCTAACCTGGAAAAATTTAGTCTACAATAAGCTAAATTAATGATTACCAAAAGTATTGAATGTCCATGAGCCAGATACTAAGTCTGTCTTATGTATTGTCTGATTTAATTGCCACAGCAGCCCTATGATATAGTGACTGTTAACCTAAATTTACAGATAAGAAAATGAAGCCTGAGGGTATTTTGCCCAAAATCACTGCTAGCATTTAGCATACTGGGGTGGAAATTGAGGTTTAACTGTGTCAGTATGCAATTGTCTCAGATGCAATATTCTATTTCCTTGTGAGGAGCAATGAGAGTTTCTATCCCAGAAAAAGATAAGTAGTGATAATGGTTAAAAAAAAAAGTTACCTATTTTTATTTTACCTACCTTTAAATATTAAAGCACATTTAAATATAATTGCTTAATATACATTTTGTTTTTTGAAATTTAAAAAATCTGTTCTAAAAGGCCATACATTTTCTCTTCTGAAAAGCAACAAGAGTATTGCTATCTCACAGTGTTAAAGTAAAGATGGAACATGGAAATGAAGGTAAAATGCTAGCTAAGTGCAATCCTGGCTCATACACACTAAGAACTCACAAAATAGTTAATGAGGATATTGTTATACTGGCTTTGACAAACCAGTGACTTATTGCTGGAATTGTTTCTGATGTGCCTTAAATGTTTAAATTCTTAAAATGGGCCTACTCCTGAATGAATCTGTGTGTCTTTTCAAATGTTTCACAGTGATATATTTTTATTATATTTCAATTTTTGGAAATGTTTCAGTTATGTATTTTTGTGTACGATAATTTAAGTATAAAAGCATTTTCTTGAGTAATTCTCTTCTTTTTGAAAACATACAAGCATAGCTGTGTTATGTACATGTATTAATAATTTGATTTAAGAGACTGAATGCCTCTCATGTATTTTTCGGGGGATGTTTACCTAATTTTCGTGGTCAGTGATAAAAGTTCTTAAATCATTAAAATGTTATTAAACATTAAATATCATTAAAATATTTGTTGAGTCATCAATTAATAAAGCATTTAATCTGATTCCGGTGTTTAGTTGATATGGGATTTCTTCAGGAAGAATAGATAACAAGAAGACAGCAATTGAAAATTCAAAATGAATTAAGAAAAATCCACTTAGGAAATACAGAAATGTTTAATAAAAAATAAAAAGTGGTAAAAATGGCAGAGGTTATAGTGACAAGCAAAAAAGGAAAGAACAAAAATTATGATCGCAAAAATTACTCAAAAAAAAGTAATTACGTAAGCCCCCATTTAAAGACGTGGTTTAGATAAAGCCAAAAAATTCTGATATTTAAAAAATAGCTCTATAGGCCGGGCGTGGTGGCTCACGCCTGTAATCCTAGCACTTTGGGAGGCCGAGGCAGGTGGATCACCAGAGGTCAGGAGTTCAAGACCAGCCTGACCAACATGGAGAAACCCCATCTCTACTAAAAATACAAAAAAAATTAGCCGGGCGTGGAGGTGCATGCCTGTAATCCCAGTTACTCGGGAGGCTGAGGCAGGAGAATCATTTGAACCCAGGAGGCGGAGGTTGCGGTGAGCCGAGATCGTGCCATTGCACTCCAGCCTGGGCGACAAGAGTGAAAACTCCGTCTCAAAAAAAAAAAAAAAGCTCTATAAAAGGAATACTTTATATGCAAGATATTGAATAGTTAATAATTATCCTAAACAAGACTTCCTTCTAGGTCTCAAATCTAAGGTTTCTGATATCTGCCAATTCTGGTTTAACTATTAATAAAAATAAATGTTTCAATGATAAATATTAGATAATGTGTGATAATAGGTCGCTAGGTAAAATACAGGGCTCTCAGGTTAATGTAAATTTCGGATAAATAACAAATACTACTTTATATGAGTAAATATAGGAATATGTAATTTAAGACATACTTAATTAAATGTACTTTAGTTTTATTTGCTAAGTCCAGCAACTCTATGTAGGAGTGATGCTTTACAGAATATTTAAGCATATATTCAATCCTTCACTAATAGTCAAGAATCATTTTTTTGTTTTTGAGATAGAGTTTCACTCCTGTTGCCCAGGCTGGAGTGCAATGGCATGATGTTGGTTCACTGCAACCTCCACCTCCTGGGTTCAAGCAATTTTCCTGCCTCAGCCTCCCAAATAGCTGGGATTACAGGCACCCACCACCTCACCCAAGCTGATTTTTGTATTTTTAGTAGAGATGGGGTTTCACCATGTTGGCCAGGCTGGTCTTGAACTCCTGACCTCAAGTGATCCATCCGCCTTGGCCTCCAAAAGTGCTGAAATCACAGGTGTGACCCACCACACCCGGACCTTATTTTTTATTTTTTGTTTATTAATTACATATTGACATTTGAAAATAAATTGAGGCACCATATGTTAAAGGCAACATACATAAGGGCACTGAAATTTCACTTTACCATAAAATCTAAACTATATTAGGAAACTGGTGTATGATATAATTTGAAGAAACACACACTCAAAAACAGAGTTTGAAGCAAAATTAGGTAAGTTGAAGTCAATAATGCTATGAATATTAAAACTCAAGTCAAAGAGGACCCATATTACAGGGAAAGCAACAGAGAAATCAAATATATGAAAAGACAATCATTGATTGTCAATATTTGAGATTCCAAACCACCCACAGATTCCAAAGCGTGCTGTGAGAAAACTGATTTATTGTATTGAAATGAAAGTTCTGCATATGTATTCCAGTACTTAAAGTATAATAAAATAAAATAAAATAATCTCTGGACAGATGCTTCTCTTCTGGCATTCTATTTATAGGCTCAGACGTAAGAACCACAGGGGTCATGCAAACCTGGGGAGTGTTGCTCAGGCAGTTCCTCCTACTCATGGCTGGGCCGTCACTGCATTATTAATCAAAGCTTGTTCAATCAACACTCTCTCCTGCCAACCTGTTTAATACAATCTGACACTTTAAAAAAAAAAAAAAAAAAAAGCAAAGTTCAGAGCTCAGGCAGTCGAAGCAAATGGGCAGTCATTGCAGACCAAGAAATGGAATGAGCAGCATAAGACAGGAATCAAGTAAAGCCAAATCTTGAAAACTCTGGCATGAAGCCAATCTCAGGATAATAGCCAACTACACTTCCAAGTGAAAACATGAAGATACAGTAATTAGATTTAATTGCAAGAGTCTGAGCAGTAAAATGGTTGTAGAATTCTAAAGAAAAGGACCAGTTCTGACAATGCCAGGATTAAAGTTAATAACTTAAATGTGCATACATAGAGGTTTATATATAACTATGAATACAAAATTATACTGGGAATATTAAATAGTGAAAAATTAGGTCGGGCGCAGTGGCTCACACTTGTAATCCCAGCACTTTGGGAGGCCGAGGCGGGCGGATCACGAGGACAGGAGATCGAGACCATGGTGAAACCCCGTCTCTACTAAAAATACAAAAAAATTAGCCGGGCGTGGTGGCGGGCGCCTGTAGTCCCAGCTACTCGGAGAGGCTGAGGCAAGAGAATGGCGTGAACCCAGGAGGCGGAGCTTGCAGTGAGCCGAGATCGCGCCACTGCACTCCAGCCTGGGCGACAGAGCGAGACTCCGTCTCAAAAAAAAAAAAAAACAAAACAAAAAAAATTAAACCATAAAAACATGAGCGTTTGAAAAAAATGAAAATATATAACAAACCAGTTCTTAATTTTGAAATACTTATTTTGATACCAGCTCTATTCTGCAGTGTCCTAGAGATATATTGGTGAGCAAAACAAATATAGATCCTGCTCCATAGAGGCTACAGTTTTGCATTTACAAACTGTAGTAAGTATCATATAAGAAAATAACAGTGTTAACTGTTTGACTTAAACATCTATAAGGAGGTTGGAGAACATTGCACTAAGGAGTTGACTGTGTGTGTGTATGTGTGTGTGTGTATGTGTGTGTGTGTATGTGTGTGTGTGTATGTGTGTGTGTGTGGTGTAGATCAACAGAGGCTTGATCATAAAGCTCCTTATAAGCCATGCTAAGGATTGTTAGACTTTATCCTAGAACAATGAAGGGCCTTTGGAGGATGATGGCGAAAATTTACATGGTCACATGGAGGTGAGAATCAAAGCTGAGGAGTAAGAGTGTCACCAAATGTCCAGTTTTGGTGTAAAAGTACATCCATGAAAACATTATAATGGTTATATACTGAGATCAGATATGTGCATGTCTGACATTATTCTGAAACCATTGCTTTTACTCAATTACTTTTATTGAGGAAGAATGAGGCAAATCACCCTCAGATAATAGTCGGTATTACAGGCAATGTGCAACTATTGGTACAGCAGTATTGGAAATTTTGAATTGTATTGCTTTAACCATGTCCACAAAAAAATGGCTTGCAGTATTAGAATAAAAATGATGAAAAATATATAGATTAACTAAAAATAGATTTTTTTTCTTAAACACTTTTAGAAGCACTGGTGATATTTGATCACATAGTTCTTTTGCATCACAAAATACTCTGTTTGTAACACATTTCCTTCTCAGAAAGAAATGCAAATATTAAGGTTTCTTCTAAAATCGAATGGGACATATGTTCTAAGAAATAGTCACAGATAAAATTTTTTAAATTGAAAGACTATACCAGGAAAGGAAGGGAGAAAGGAAGGAAAGAAGGTGTGGGGGAAGGAGAGAGGCCCGAAGGAAGTAAAGGGTAAACATTGATACATTCTAAAGATTAAGACATTTTAAAAGTATTTGTATTAACATTGTTTTTCCATTATCTCCTATTAGCCTAAATTTTCTGTTTTGCTCCAGCTTCTTATTATACAGGACTTGACAACCCCTCATGACTGAGGTTGTTGTGAATATTTTAAATGATAACCATCTATCTCTTGAAGAACTATCCTATCTTCAAGAACACTTAGGATTATTGTGAAAAATTATGTTTCTGGTAGCTGATGGAGAGTAACGAGCGAGAATAAATATTTTTATGTCAGAATTGCCTACAGATTTTCTGCATATTAATCAAAAGAGTTATTTGCAATGCCCGATTTTCATGTTGTTTGTATAGTATGCAGTCTACAAACTCTATAGGAACAACTCCAGTAAAACACATACAAGATGCATTAAATGAATTACTGTATTCTCCAAGCTACCACAATGTGGAGGCAAACATCAAATATAATCAAATCTCCAAAGACTGTTTTTTCCATTTTACAAAAAGATTAAATATTAAATGAAAATCAATTGCTTGTTTCTGAAAGAGGTATTCCCCTATATATAATGTCCTCATTTCTCTCTGAGTGTATATGCCAGATGTTTTTTTTTAGGAGAAATTTTCAGTACTAATGATTTAATAGATTACCTCTACTCCTGCCAGATGCTTTTACATGACTTAAGTTATAAAACGTTGGTTTGATTCTCCCCAGATTTACATCTGTCCCATACATTGCACATTTGAAGACACCAAGTTTTACACAAATGTGTTTGAATTCTATTTCTGAAGGCAAATCCCCCACTCCATTGTTTTTGTTACCTGATACAATGTGTATCTTAAAATAAGAGTATACCAACATAGAAAATGTGAAATTAAAGAATGAGAAACACACAGATAATTTTGAAGTAAAAAATTGTTTGTTGATCTTCTGAATATCATGTTTAACTACTTAACATCTTTCAGTGTCATCCTAGACTAGCTAGTTCAATTCGTACTTTTGCAGTGCATGAGTATTTGTAACCTAAAACGTCTTGTAAAATATAATTTGCCCCCTTATTTTTATGAACTGATTTGAAAGCTTATTATGAATTTCTTCTCAATTTCTCTTAACTCTTAACATTCATTAGACTTCCATTAGTGGTGCTTAGACCTGCTTTTGCCTTCAATAAGGTTTAAATTAAATCCTAAGAACGTAAGTGGTGAGACAGCAAAATTAACCTCTTCTTTGGCCAATATTATGTCTCCCACAATGGTAGAACGGAGTATCACATGGGAGGCATAGAAATGTCCTGCAAGGAAGTACTGCTCACAATAGCAAAGACATGGAATCAACCTAGATGCCCATCAATAATAGACCAGATTAAAAAAAAAGTGATACATATGCACCATGAAATACTATGCAGCCATAAAAAGGGATGAGATCATGTCCTTTGCAGGGACATGGATGGAGTTTGAAGCCATTATCCTCAGCAAACTAGCACAGGAACAGAAAACCAAACACTACATTTTCTCACTTATGAGTAGGAGCTGAATGATGAGAACACATGGACACATTGGAGAAACAAAGAGTGGGGCCTGTGGGTGGGGAAAGGGAGACTATCAGGAAGAAAAGCTAATAGATGCTGGGCTTAATACCTAGGTGATGGGATGATCTGTCTAGCAAACCACCATGGCAGATGTTTACCGATGTAACAAACCTGCACATCCTGCACATGTACCCCTGAACTTAAAATAAAAGTTGAAGAAAAACAAAACAAAACAAAACAAACAATAAGCATCCTTCAAGGAAATATTTTTTAAATGGTATAAAGTAATTGTTTCACCTTTTAAAATTAAATCATGATTTAATGTTAAGGGTTCTTTAATCTACTTACATTTTATCTTAAATGAATAAAGTTACATCTTTATGTTTAGTACCGTGAAATAATTATATTGTTCTAATTTGTCATAATAATGTCTACCTTCAAGGGACAACTTTATTCTCATTTTCTAGCTAGTAATCAACGTCATTCTCAAACTTTCCTTGCTTTTCATAACCTTGTAGATGACTCTGATCTTTCTGTGGATATTAGTATAGGCAGTGTATACTTGAATACTATAGTCCTACACAAACTTGTAGGAAAAAAATTTATACAGTACTATATGTTTTAAGTGTCATAGAAAATTCAATATTGGATTATCTTCAAATAGATGTTAATGTTACAATGACCCATTGTATTTAATCTATTTAAGGTCCTTCTTTTCCTCAATTTTTTGTCTTTTTATGTTCTAATAGATAAAGTGAAATTTTGACTGGAAACAAGAATATACTGTCATATAATTTTCAGATTTTGGTAATGCTAATATTTTTATTGTGCTATTCATAGCAAATGCGTTAGGTGTGGTGCCTTATAAAAGCACATAAATATTTTGAGTACAGGTTATACTAACAAGTCTAATGTTATATAAAAAATTAAATATTAGTTTTAGATGCATTAATATATGTTTTCCTATTTGAAACTAACCAGGCTTCTACTTTTAGAACTCAAAGGTAATACTCTATCACTTTCATTTGTCTTTAGAAACTGGCAATTTTTGGTATGATATACAATTTTTTAGTTTTAATTTTGCTCAATTCTTTCAATTTCTAGGAATATAGAGTTTTTTATAACCACAAAAATTTATTCCCACATTATGGTGTTCTTCCTAAATACTCTTGAAACGATTCTTAAATGACAGCTAAACCTTTTTTTCCTTTCATTGTAATTCTTTCTACAGAGTTATTTCATGAACTGAATTATTTCCAGACAATTTGATACCATCAAATTTATTTTCAAATTAGAGGTATTTTAAAAGAATATTAACAATTTGGCATTCCCAGGTAGAATAAAAATCTAGATTAACGAGGTGGGTAAAGAATTATGAAGAGGAGAAAGAGGAATACATGGGAGAGGGCAGCTAGCGAAAAATATGGTTGAGGGAGATCAATGAGGTAGTGAAGATGTGTGGTTAAGCGTCCCTTTGTATTCCTGTGTTTATAGTCATCTCGCCCAATTTCCCATAAAACTTCTGTAGCGTGTGTGTGCACACAGACACAAACACTCACACACACGCACACTCCCCACTGTATTATTGTCAAACATATAGAAATTAGCAGTGTTTCACGTTTACATCGAGTGATATTATCTATGCTTTGTGTAATCTTTTCAGATTTCTTAATACATCTCAACCAACATTTATATCCCCTCTAATGTTCTTCCCAATTGCAAACATATTTGTATATTCTCTGATTCTGTGCATATTATTAAAATCATATCCAATTCTCTTCTGGATTGGGTTTTCTAGACAAATCACAAAACTTTGAGATGAGTTTTGACATGATGTGTTATTATGCATTGCATGCCTGTATCAAAGTGTCTCTTGTACCCCACAAATACATACACCTACTATGTACCCACAAAAATTAACAATTAAAATAATAAATAAATAAAAGAAAACAGAAAAAACTAAAATGTGGAGTAATTTTATTTTTCAATTTCATTTTTAATTGACAAAATTATATGTATTTATTATGTACAACATGATTCAAATATATATATAATGTAAAATGTTAAATATAATTAGTGTGTACATTGCCTTACATAGTTATCCTTTTTTTGGTGAAAATACCAATTGTCTTATCATTTTCAAGAATAAAATATATTATCATTAATTATATTCACTATGCCACACAATAGATCCTCGAACTTATTCCTTTTAACTGTAAATAGGAATCCTCTGACCAACATCTCCCCAACCAACCCAACCTTTGAGAGCAACCATTCGACTCTCTGCTTCCATGAGATCCACTTTTTTTAATAGCTTCTCTCTATTAATGAGATCATGCAGCATTTGTATTTATGTGCCTGGATAATTTCACTTGAAATAATTTTCTCCAGGTTCGTCCATACCGTTCATCCATACTTCACCTACAAATGACAGGACAACTTTCTTTTTTCTAGACAAATAGTGTTGCATTTTATATAAATATACGTTTTCTTTATTCATTTGTATGTTGCTGGACACTTAGGTTGATTCTATATTTTGGTTATTGTGAATAAAGCTGCAATAAATATGGGATTGCATTTGTCTCTTTGACATACCAATTTCATTTCCTTTGGGCATATACCCAGTAGTGGAATTGCTGGATAATGTGGTAATTCTATTTTTAACTCATCGAGAAAACTTAATACTGTTTTTCCAAATATCCATACTAATTTTCATTCCCATCAACATTGTGTGAGGGTCCCCTTTTCTCCACATTGTTTGAAAACTTATCCTTTGACTTTTTGATGATAGCCATTTTCACATGAGGGAACAAATATCTATTGTGGTTTGGATTTGCATTTTTCTGGTGATTAGATATTTTGAACATTTTTAAATATAATCTGTTGGTCATCCATATGAATTATTTCGAGGAGTATCTATTCAGGTCAGTTGTTCACTTTTAAATCAGGTTATTTGTTTCCTTGCTGTTGAGGTTTTTGAGTTCCTTGAAGATTTTTCATAGTAACCCTTTATCAGATATATGGTTTACAAATATTTTCTCCTACTTTGTAGATCTCTTCACTCAGTTGATTGTTTCCTTTGCTGTGCAGAAGCATTTCAGTTTGATGCAATCTCATTTGCATGCTTTTGCTTTTGTTTCTTGTGCTTTTGAGGTCATATGCAGAAAATCATTGCTCAGACAAATATCATGCAGCTTTCCCCCTATGTTTTATTTTAGTAGATTCATAGTTTCAGGTCATACATTTAAGTCTTCAATCGTTTTGAGTTGATATGTTTATATGATGAGAGATGAAGGTCTTTTTTCTTTTGCATGTGGACATACAGTTTTCTCAACACCATTTATTGAAGACACTTTCTTTTACCCATTGTGTGTTTTTGATAACTTTGTCAAAAATCAGTTGGCTGTAAATGCCTAGGTTTATTTCTGGACTCTTTATTCTATTTCATTTTTCTATGTGATTGTTTTCATGCCAGTACCATGTTATTTTGGTTAGTATATCTTTGTAGTATATTTTGAAGTCAGGTAGTGTGATGCCTCCAGCTTTGTTCTTTTTGCATATATATATATATAAATATATATATATATATATATATATATATAAATGTTTGTGGGTTCATAGTATGTACATATATTTATGGGATACAGGAGCTGTTTTGATACAGGCATCCAAAATGAAATGAGCACATCATGGAGAATGGGGTATTCATTCCGTCAAGCATTTGTTATTTGAGTTACAAACAATTCAGTTACACTCTTTATTTTGAAATGTGCAATTAAGTTACTATTGACTATGATCACCCTATTGTGCTGTCAAATAGTATACCTTATTCATTCGACTTTTTGTACCCATTAGCTATCCCCATCTCTGCTCCTCCACCCACTGTGCAACCCTCCACTAACTTTCCCAGATTCTGCTAACCACCCTTCTACTCTCTATGTTCATCAGTTCAATTGTTTTAATTTTTAGATCCCAAAAATACATGAGAAAATGTGATGTTTTTCTTTGTGCCTGGCTTATTTCGCTTAACATATTCAAGTTTCAGTAAGCTGTGTTTCTCTTTTTGTTTATCTTATTTTTAATTTCCCCTTTAATTTCTTGATTGACATAATGGTTGTTCAAAAGCATGTTGTTTAATTTTCAGGTATTTGTGAATTTTCAAAAGTTCCTCCTTTTATTGATATCTAGTTTTGTGCCATTGTAGTCAGAAAATGTATTCTATATGATTTTAATTCTCTTATGTTTGTTGAGACATGTTTTTCAGCCTAACATGTGATCTATCTTGGGTTAGGTTTCCTGTGCACTTGAAAAAAATGTGTATTCTGCAGCTGTTGGATAGAATGTTCTCTATAGTTCTGTTTGGTCCATTTGGTATAAAGTGTAATTTAAGTGCAATGTTTCCTCACTGATTTCCTGCTTGGCTGATCTATCGATTGCTGCACGGCATGTTGAGGTCCCCGACTATTATTGTATTAAAATCTATTTCTCTATTTGTTTTATGTATTTAGGCACTCCATGTTGGATGCATACAGTTGTCCTTTGATATTCATGAAGCATTGGTTTCAGGATCCTCTGTGAATACCAAAATCTGCAGACACCTATGTCTACTATAAAAAAAGATGAAGTATTTGCATATAATTTATGTAAATGTTCCCATACACTTTAAATCATATCTAGATTATGTATAATAAGTAATACAATGTAAATGCTACATAAATAGTTGTTATACTATATTTTTATTTATATTATTTTGTTATTCTATTTATTTATTTATTTGATATTTTTGATCTGTAATTATATAAATCTGTGGGCACAGAACCCACGGATACAAAGAACCAACTGAATATATTTGCAACTTTTAGATCTTCTTGTTGAATTGACCTTGTTATCATGATATAATGACCTTTGTCTCTTTTTACAGTTTTTGATTGAAAGGCTATTCTATCTGATATAAATACAAGTGTTTCTGTTCTCTTTTGGGTTCCATTCACATGGAATGTCGTTTTGAATTTCTTTACTTGCAGACTATGTGTGTCCTTACAGGTGAAATGAGTCTCTTCTAGCTGGTATACACTCTTGATTTTTTTTTTATCCATTCAGTGACTCTATGTTTTTGATTGGAGAATGTAATCTATATATACAAGGACTTACTACTTTCATTTTGTTAATTATTTTTGGTTGTTTTGTATATCTTATATTTCTTGATCTCTTACTGTCTTTCTTTGTTGATAAGTTATTTTCTTTAGTAACACGTTTTATTCTTTGCTTTTCATTTTTTGTGTTTCTGTTATAGGTTTTTTCTTTATGGTTACCGTGACCCTTACAAAATATATTTTATAGTCATAAAAGATTATTTTAAGCTGATAGCAACTTAACTTTGAATGTGAGGAGAAAAACAAAACTCTACACTTTTACTCAACTTTCCCCCACATATTTTTAACTTTTATTTTAGATTCAGGGGGCACATGTGGAGGTTTGCTACATAGGTAAATTGTGTGTTATGGGGGTTTGGTATACAGACTATTTAATGACCCAGATATCAGCATAGTATCCAATAGATAGTTTTTCAATCCCCACCAACCTCCCACTCTCCATCCTTAAGTAGACTACAGTGCCTGTTGCTCCCTTCTTTGTGTCCATATGTCTCCAATATTTAGCTTCCTATTATGTTAGAACATACAGTATTTGGTTTTCCGTTGCAGTATTAGTTTGCTTAAAATAGTGGCTTCCAATTCCATCCATGTTGTTAAAAAGAACATAATCTTCTTCTTTTTATGGCTGCAGAATATTCCATGGTGTATATGTGCCATATTTTCTTTATGCAGGCTACATTCATGGGCATTTAGAAGGAGTCCATGTCTTTGTCATTGTGAATAGTGCTGCCATAAACATAGGCGTGCATGTGACTTTATGGTAGAACGACTTACATTCCTTTGGGTATATACCCAATAGTAGGATTGCTGGGTTGAATGATAATTCTGTTTTAAGTTATTTGAGAAGTTGCCAAACTGCTTTCCACAGTGGCTGAACTAATTTAGATTCCTAGCAGCATTGCATAAATGTTCCTTTTTCTCTATGGCCCCAGAAGCATCGGTTATTTATTGACTTTTGAATAGTAGCCATTCTGACTGGTATGAAATAATATCTCATTGTAATTTTGATTTGCATAGTGATTAAGTTGAGCATTTATTTATATGCTAGTTGGCCACGTGTATATCTTAGTTTTAAAAATGTCCCTTTATATATTTTGCCCGCTTTATCTTGGGGTTGTTTGGTTTTTGCTTGTTGATTTATTTAAGTTCCTTGTATAGATTCTGGATATTAGACATTTGTCAGATGCAGCGTTTGCAAATATTTTCTCTCATTTTGTAGGCGGTTTACTCTGTTGACAGTTTTGTTTGTTGTGCAGAAGCTCTTTAGTTTAATTAGATTCCATTTGTCCGTTTTTGTTTTGGTTACAGTTGTTTTTGGCATCTTCATTATGAAATCTTTGTCAGGGCCTATGTCTAGAATGGTATTTCCTAGGTTATTTTCCAGAGGTTTTATAGTTTTAGGTTGTGCATTTACATCTTTAATCCATCTAGAGTTGATTTTTGTATACAGTATAAGGAAGGGGTTCAATTTTAATCTTCTGCATATGGCTACTACCATTTATTGAATAGGGAGTCCTTTCCCCATTGCTTGTTTTTGTTGATTTGTTGAAGATGAGACGATTGTAGGTGTGCAGCATTATTTCTAGGTTCCATTCTGTTACATTTATCTAGTGTCTACTTTGTAGAAGTGTCATGCTGTTTTTGGTATTGTTGTCTTGTAGTATAGTTCGTAGTTGGATAATGTGATGTCTCCAACTTTGTACTTTTTGTATGGGATTGCCTTGGCTACTAGGGCTCTTTTTTGGTTCCATATGAATTTTAGACTAGTTTCTTTCCAATTCTGTAAAGAATGTCATTGGTATTTTGATACAAATAGCATTGACTCTATACTTCACCTTGGGCTTTATGGCCATTTTAATAATATTGATTCTTCCTTTTTGGATGCCTCTTGTTTCTTTCTGTTGCTTAATTGCTCTGGCTAGGACTTCCAGGACTATGTTGAATAGGAGTAGTGAGAGAGGGAAGCCTTGTCTTACGATTTTTCAAGAGAAAACCTTCCAGCTTTTGCCTATTCAGTATGACGTTGGCTGTGAGTTTTGCATAAATGGCTCTTATTATTTTGAAGTATGTTCCTTCACTGACTACTTAGTTGAGGATTTTTGACATGAACTGATATTGAATTTTATCTAAAGCCTTTTATGCATTTACTGAGATGATTATATGGTTTTGTTTTTACTTCTGTTTATGTGATGAATCACATTTATTGATTTGTGTATGTTGATCAAATATGCATCCCAAGGATAAAGCCTACTTGAACATGGTAGACTAGCTTTTTGATGTGCTGCTGGATTTTGTTTGCTAATATTTTGTTGGGGATTTTTTCCATCAATGATCATCAAGGATATTGGCCTGAAGTTTTTCATGTTGTTGCTATGTCTCTGCCAGGTTTGGGTATTAGGATGATATTGTCCTCACAGTAGATGTCACTCCTCTTCATTCTGTGGAATAGTTTCAATAGGACTGGTATCAGGTCTTCATTATACATTTGGCAGAATTTGGCTGTGAATCTATCTAGTCCTGGAATTTTATTGTTTGGTAGACTTTCCATTACTGGTTCAATTTTAGAACTCATTATTAATCTGTTCAATGATTCAATTTCTTCCTGGATCAATCTTAGGAAGTTGTATGTTTCCAGGATTTTATCAACTCTTAGGTTTTCTAGATTGTGTGCAAAGAGGTGTTCATAGTAGTCTTTGAAAGTTTTATTGTATCTCTGTGGGGTCAATGGTAATGACTCCTTTGTCATTTCTGATTATGTTTATTAGGACTTTCTGTCTTTTTTTTTAATTGATCTAGCTAACGGTCTATCTATCCTATTAGTTCTTTCCAATAAAAAAAAATCCTGGATTTGTTGATCTTTTGTATGGTTTTTGTTTCTCTATTTCTTCAGTTCAGCTTTGATTTTCATTATTTTTTTGTCTTCTGCTAGCCTTGGGGTTGATTTGCTCTTCTTTCTCTAGTTCCTATAGTTGTGATGTTAGACTGTTAAATGGAGATCTGTCTAACTTTTGATGTGGGTGATTATTGCAATAAACTTCCCTCTTAACATTCCTTTAGCTGTGTTCCAGAGATTCTGGTATGTTTTATTCTTGTTCTCATTAGTTTCACAGAATTTGTGGACTTATGTCATTATTTTCCCAGAAATCATATAGGAGTAGGTTGTTTAATTTTTGTGTAGTTTTATGGTTTTGAGCACTTTTCTTGGCACTGATTTTTATTTTTATTGCACTGTGGTCCAAGAGTGTGGTTGATATAATCCCTTTTTAATTTAATTGCTGGGGATTGTTCTATGCCTGACTATGTGGTTGATTTTAAAGCATGTACAATATGAAGGTGAGAAGAATGTATATTCTGTTGTTTTTGGTGGAAAGTTCTGTAGATGTACATTAGGCCCATTTTGTCAGGCATCAAGGTCTGGTTCTGAATATCTTTGTTAGTTTTCTGACTCAATAATTTTTTTTAATACTATAAGTGGAGTGTTGAAATTCCCCACTGTTAATTTGGGGTTTTCTAAGGCCCTTCATAGGTCTCTAAGGACTTGCAGTATGCATCTGGCAGTGTTTATATTTAGAATAGCTAGGTTTTCTCATTGAATTGAGTCCTTAACCATTATGCAATGCCTATTTTTTTAACTTTTGTTGGTTTAAAGTTCATTTGTGTTTTTTAATTTTTGTTTCCCTCAGAGTAGAGTAACAACCATTGCTTTTTTTTTCTGTTTTTGTTTGCTTGGTAGATTTTTCTTCATCACCTTACTTTGAGCTTCTATGTGTAATTACATATGTGATGAGTCTCTTGAAGACAGCATACAGTTGTCTTGCTTCTTTATCCACTTGGCACTCTGTGCCTTTTAATTGGGGCATTTAACTCATTTACATTCAAGGTTAGTATTGATATGGGTAAATTTGATCCTGTTATCTTGTTAGCTGGTTATTATGTAGATTTTTTTTGTGTGGTTGCTTCATAGTGTCACTGGTTCCTGTACTTAAGAGTGTTTTTGTAGTGGCTAGTAATGATCTTTCCTTCCTATATTTAACACTTTCTTCAAGACCTTTCGTAAGGCAGGTCTGGTGGTAACAAATTTCCTTAGCAGTTGCTTATCTGAAAAGGATCTTATTTCTCCTTTGCTTATGAAGCTTTGTTTGACAGGACATAAGATTCTTGGTTAAAAATGCTTTCCTTTAAGAATGCTAAATATAGGCACCCAACATCTTCTAGCTTGTAAGGTTTCTGATGAAAGATCTAGAGTTAGCCCGACGGGGTTGCTTGCTTTCTCTCCCTCTCTTTCATAGATGCTGTCTTGATCTCTTTACATAATTCCATATTTATTTCAGCTATTATTCATTCTTCTTTTTCTTCTTTATTTTATTTATTTATTTATTTATCTGACCGAGTTATTTCAAAGATCCAGTCTTCAAGTTCAAGCTTTGGAATTTTTCCTCACCTTTGTTGATTCTGCTGTTAATACTTGCAGTTTACATTCTGAACTTCTTGAAGTGAGTTTTTCAGCTCTTTCATATCACTTTGCTTCTCTATTAAAATGGGCATTTCACCTCTCATCTTCTGTATGCTTTTATTATATTTTTTAGATTTCTTGGATGGGGATTTGACTTTCTCCTGAATCTAGATGATTTTCATTTTTATCTATATTCTGAATTCTATTTCTGTCATTTTAGCCTGTTTTAGAACCATTACTATGGAACTATTGTGGCCAGTTGGAAGAAAAAACACTGGACTTTTGAGTTGCCATAGTTCTTACACTGGTTCTTTCTCATTTTTGTGGGCTGATACTCCTTCAATTTTTGAAGTTTCTGTCCTTTGGATGTTTTCTTTTTTATCTTCTTTGATGTCTTTTGGGGTTTGATTGTGGTATAGGGTGGTTTCAGTCAACTGAATTTATTCCTGAAATATTTTAGGGGCTCAAGGCTCAACTCAAGACTCCTGAGTTGCGTGCTTTAACTCTGGGGGGCTGGTATTGGGCCCCAGCTTTGTTCTCTTGCCTCTTGAGGTTATGAATTTACTGCCCTGCAGGGACCAAAGTGTTCCTGGACTGCTTATAATAACACTCCAGTAGGTGGTGCCAGCCAAAGTGCTTTGCTGGGCAGTAGCAGTAGGATCCATGCTTGTTCACATGTGCCAGCAGGAGCAGCAGCACAGTGGGGTGCATACTCATTGGCTGAGGTGAGGTTCTGGTTGGCACAGATGTGCCAGTCTCCATGTGCATGTTTGCAGTGGTGGTGGTCATAGCATAGCATGTGCTGGGGGTGAGACCATTGGTGATTGTGGGCACATTCATGTCAGTGACACTGCGAGGGCAGGCACTGACAGGTACAGGGTTGGCAGTTTCTGTGCATTCCTTTGTGATAGTGGCATTGGTAGTGCTGTGTGGGGGTGGGGCTGCCAGTCTTTCTGTGCAGGTTTGGTCTGGCTACAGTGTCAGCATGGGAGTGAGATGCAGGTGGGCATGGATCTTGTGGGCTCCATGCCATGAAGCACTGGCTGCAATGGCAGTGTAGGGTGGGGCTGCTTGTCTCCTTCTCTGTGTTTGCATTGGCAATGGTGGCACAGTTTGGGGGGGTGTTCTTACAGCAATAATTGCACATTGGGATGCAGACATACATGTACACTGGCAGGGAAGGGGAAGTAAGTTTTTTCCATGTGCACACATGCTGGCATAGCAGTGTTGGGGTGGCTATGGGAAAGTTCATGCTGGCAAAGTGGCATGGTGGTGCTGTGGTATGGAAAGGTTGGCTGGTGTGTGTCAATGTGAGCTGCTCTGCTGGAGCTCTCTGACAGTCAGGCATGGTCTGTCAGCACAGGAGTTATGATGCAAGCCCCTGGAAGAGACTCTGGGTAACCATACAATGCTGCACTACAAGCAGATATTGCCAGGGTGGGGCACCAGGAAAGGCCAACACACAGGAGCATTCTCAGATAAGACTGACCCTGTCTCATAGGCAAGATCACCCTGCTCTGTTCATGCCCAGTAGTTTCCCTAAGGCTAAGGTCTCCTAGAGGAGCAAGGTGAAACTTAGGGGATTGGTGCCCCTGGCCATGCTCCACTATAGATACTTCCACATCAAACTCTAGGGGCTCTGCACCAGCTGGAGTTCTCTTCCCTGAGAGGTTGAATTTTTGATGTCAACATTAACATCTTTTTATATTTCATATTGTTTTATAAATAATTGCAGTTATTATTTTTAATAGCTTTGCTTTTTAACTTTCATACTAAAGGTATGAATGATTTACCTACTGTCATTACAGTATTGGCATATTCTAATTTTGACTGTATTTACTTTTACCGTGAGTTTTCTACTTCCAAATGTTTTTGTGTTATTCATCAGCATCCTTTTCTTTTAGCTTGAATAACTCCTTTTATTATCTCTTATAATACAGGCCTGGTGGTGATAAATTTATTCAGCTTTTGTTTGCCTGGGAAAGTATCTTTCTCTCATTTCTGAAGAACAGTTTTACTGGGCATAGTATTCTTTGCTGACAGTTTTTTGCTTATTTTTTCTTCAGCTCTTTGAATACATCATCCCACGCCTCCTAACCTATAAAAAGAAAGTCTGCTGCCAGATATATTGGAACTTCCTTATTTGCTTATTTTTATCTTGGTGCTTTTATGATTCTCTCTTTGTTTTTGATCTTTGATAGTGGATAATAATATGTCTTCCTGTACTCTTAGTTGTATCAAATCTGATGTTCACCTTTGACCTTCCTTTACTGGAATATGTGTGCCTTTCTTTAGGGCTGAAAAGTTTCTTACTATAAGCTTTCTACCCCATTGTCTTTTTCTATTCCCTCTTAAACTTCAATGACTCAAAAATTTGCTCTTTTCATGCTGTCCTGTAAATCTTGCAGGATTTCTTCATTTTGTTCTTTTTTTCTCATGACTCTATATTTTCATATAACCTATCTTTGAGTTCATAGATTCATTTTTCTGCTTGATCAATTCTGCTGATGATGCTGTCTATTAAATTTCGTACTTCATTCATTATATTTTTTAGTTTTAGGGTTTCTCTTTTATTTCACTTTTAATTTTTATTTTATTCTGTCTATTAAATTCTTTATTCTGTTCCTTTATGGTTTTCCACATTTTTTTGTATTATTTCTCTTTGTTTTCTTAAAGTTTTCTGAACTTCCTTAAATGGCTATTTTGACATTTTGAGAGGCAGTTCATACATCTCCATCACCTTAGGGTTGACCACTGACAATTTATTTTGTTTATTTGGTGACATCATATTTCTCTGATTGTTTCTGATCCCTGTGCTTATTCATTGATGTCTGCACATTGAAAAAATTCCAGTCTTTGCAGTCTGGATCTAAAAATATTCTTCAACATTAAGTCTGTCCAGAGACACTGAGCTGGTCAGCTAATGTGATCTCTAAGCCTGTAACAACTGCAGCAGTTGCAATGCTAGAGATGAATTAAGCATAAGATTTCCATGGTTAGTGCAGTGTTAGGCCATAATCCTGTGGACATCAAGGCTGGTGCTATGCTGGGGTGCACCTGAAGTCCACAGCCACTGAGGCTAGTGCAATAGTGGGGCACACATGAAGTCAGTAGCATCTGAGGGCTGCCTCCTGTAAAGATTTTCTGGAAGTCAAGCCTTCGGTAGTCAGTCAGCAGTGATTTGAGCCAAAGACTAAATTTGTTTTAAGGGGGCTACAGGTTCTTGCCTGGCACTGGGGCAGATCAGGAGGCTCAGTCCATAGTACTGGCATGGATTGAGGGGATTTAGGGTTCTTCCTGGTACTGGGTTTTAGTATGATGGCCTCAGTGTACCAAGACAAAGTCCTATGCTCACTTTCTTCTCTTTTTTCCAATAAGACAGTATATTTTTTACATTGTGCTTCCTGGAGTTGAGAGAGGAATGACATGCATAAGGTAATACATTTTTTCTCCCCTATTCAATGCATCTTTTCTTATTATTATGCCGAAACAATGTCCTGTGATCTTTCCCCTCACTTCCTTAGCTCTTCTGAAGATACTTTTGCATGTGGATAACTGTTCAAATTTATGTTACTGTAGAAGAACAATCATGGGATTGTCCTATTTTTCCATTTGCTCTGCCCTCTTACCAATGAAAAATAGATTAAAAATGCCTGACTAGAGGTTAAAGTTCTTATTACTTTCCATATAATTTAAAATAGGCCTATGCCAAGATATATGCTAGTGTTCACCAATTTTAACTTTTTATTTAAACATCTTCCTTTATGTTTTCAAAAGTATTTTTCTACTTCTTTGCTAGACTTCTTTGTTTTCTCAAAGCTTAGGTCATTTACACTTCTCATATGTTGTCTTTGTTTTCCTGATTCTGAGAAGACTCCTGTGCGCCTACTTTAACATCAGGCCCAGGAATTTTAGTAAAAGTTAATTTTATACTTTTGTTTGACTAATTGTGTGGACTTTGGTAACATTTAATGAGACAGAGGTGATAGAAAAAGAAATAGGATTTGGGAGAGCTCTATATTTTGTGC
Source organism: Nomascus leucogenys (assembly GCF_006542625.1). Classification (NCBI taxonomy): domain Eukaryota; kingdom Metazoa; phylum Chordata; class Mammalia; order Primates; family Hylobatidae; genus Nomascus; species Nomascus leucogenys. The sequence continues at coordinate 63,821,407 of NC_044383.1, read as the reverse complement.
AGAGGTTCTAGAGTATTTTATGACATATTACCACGAAATAAGTTATTTGATTGCACAGGTTTATACCTCCATAGAGATATCTCCACTTGGGAGTTAGATTCAAGAATTATCAGCAGAACTGAAGATACAGAGGTTGAGGGGAGGAATGTACCATGAAAAAAGAGACTTAGGATGGCCACAGGAAACACTCCCAGTGAAAAACTGGCAAAGGAAGCATTTGCAAAAAGACAAGACAGATTATAGGCAGAAAACCCAGAGGCCTACAGAAGACAAATACATAATGAAATACTATTCAACCATAGAAAAGCAGGAAATTCTGTTATTTGTAATGGCTTGAATTAACCTGGAGGATATTTTGTTAAATGAAATAAATCACAAACAGATAATACTGCATTATCTCACTCATATGTGAAGTCTAAAAATGTTGAACTCATAGAAGCAGAGAGTATAATGGTGGTAAACAGGGGCTAGGATGGCTGGAGTGGGGAAATACTGGAGAGATGACTATCAAAGGATACAACGTTTTAGTTAAATATAAGGAAGAAGTTGAAAAAGTATATTGCACAGCATGGTGACTATAAGTCATAATGTGTTACTGAAAAATGTTAAAACAATGGTTGTAAAGGGTCCTCATCACATGAAAGAATAACTGTGAGGTAATTCATATGTTAATAACTATAATTAGTCATTCTGCAATGAATAAATCCTCAAAACATCATGTATATGGAAAACACATACAATTTTATCCATCAGTATAAAAAGAAAGAAAGAGAAGAATGAAGGTAGGAAGAAAAACAAAATAAGAAGGGAAGGAAGGAATAAATGATGGGTAGTGGGCATTTCTGAATAAAGAAAAATGTCTCAAAATCAAATTCTGTTCATGAATCAAAATATGTGTTTTGTAAGAGGGATGTCTTTGGGAACCATACGTTTGCTTTAATCATACTGATTTAACAGGCTGTTTCAAGTAATGTGATAGAGTGCAAATAAAATTAACAGCTGTAGATGTTTGACCAAGATGAAGAAAAAGAAAATATAAGCAACATCAAACCTTCTATTATGCATATTTCTTATTATACAGCCATTTTGATTAAAATTACAACAAACCTGGTACTTTAAATTCTATACCAAAACTGAGTTAATAATTCCTTAATCCCTGAAGTGCTTGCTATATATTAAACTCTTAGTAAATAGCTGTTAAATAAATTAATAGATTTTTGACATAACAAATCATTTGCCAACATATTTTAGCACCTGGCATATTACCTAGAAAATAATAAATGCTTGATAATGTTTGTTGAATTAATTCATGTTAGGAAACAGTATTAGCAAGAGGTCTCCAGAGGGACAAAACCAGTAAGTTATATGTATATATATTAAAGGTATTTTATTAGAATTGGCTCACAAGATTACAAGGTAAAGTCCCACGATAGACTATCTGCAAGCTGGGGAAGGTGAGAAACCCATAGTACCTAAGTCCAAGTCCAAAAGCCTCAAAACTAAGGAAGCTAACAGTGCAGCCCTTTGTCTGCTGCCAAAGGCCCAAGAACCCGCAATAAGTCACTGGTACAAGTCCCAGAGTCCAAAGATTGAAGAGCCTGGAATCTGATGTCTAAGGGCAAGAGGAGTGGAAGCAAGCATCTGGCATGGGAAGAAGAAAGAGAGCCAGAAGACTCACCAAGTAAATTTATATCACCTTCTTGCACTTGCCTTGTTCTAGCTGCACTGGCAGCCGATTAGATGGTGCCCACCTACATTGAGGGTGGGTCTTCCTCTCCCAGTAGGCCAACTCAAATATCAATCTCAGGCAACGCCCTCATAGACACACCCAGAAGCAATACTTTACCAGCCATCTAGGTATCCCTCAATCCAATCAAGTTGACACCTAATATTATTCATCACAACATATGTGTAATGGATTTACTTTAGCCATCATCTCTAAAGCCATAGTGTTATGCAACTATGTGGTAATCAATTATTTGTATCTCATCCAAAGATATTTCCATTTCTGTGGTTCATTTTACGTTCATCATTTGTAAATCTGACATTCTCTTTAGGGTGTAAACTTTTTAATAATGAGCATTGCAAATGGAATTCTACACATTTGCTTAGATGTCATGGAATAGCTAAGAGATCTTGGGCTTTTAATAGGCAAACTTGCTCCCAAGAGGGTGAAGAGTAAGACAAAATATGTTTGTACCTAATTGTTTCTCTGTGCTTACAAATAAAATGAATCATTCTATGTCCTTAGGGGCAGATTAAATGAAAAAAAAAAAAAAACAAAAAAACAGAGAAAGGCCTATTGGTATTTTGTGGAAGTTCTGTATCAAGGCCTTTGGATGCCATGATTTGAAGAAGTATCATTCTATAATTGTAAGAAATTTTTAAAAACTTAATAATGAAACAGGAAAGGAAACTGATTCTCTCTTGAAAGCTCCAGAAGGAGTACAGCACTTCTGGCACCTAGACTTTAGACTTCTGACCTAAACTCACATTGCTTCAAGCCTCTGAATTTATTCAGAGCAATAGGGAACTAATATAATATTCCATTTTGATTTTATAAATCATTGGGTGTGAATCTAAAATATTTTCATAATTGGCAAATCCTATAATGTGCACGTAATTTTAATCCTATTGTTGTGTTATTAGGGTCAACAGAGACATTTGTTGTAGTCTGTCTGTTACAGATGCCTACCCTCCTCATTCTTAAGCACATTCTTTATTTTTAAGAGGCTGTAATGAAACAAAATTATGATGTAAGTTTATTATGTATATTCTCAGTGATAACACTTAACTATAATTTATTAAATATAACTGATTATGGCTCCAAAAAGAAATTTTAGACAGTCAGAGTATATTTCTTATGGAAGAATAAAACCATTAATTTTTGATCCAAAACATAATATTACTTCATTTGACTTTCATCAAATGTCAAGAAAGTTCTAATATATCTACTTTAATCAGCTTATTTGTTTAACATTTGTTAGACAACTTATTGAAACAGGTTTATTGCTTTGACTAAATTCCTCATATGGTTTGGCTTTGAGTCCAAATCTCATGTCAAATTGTAATCCCCACATGTCAGGAGAAGGACCTGGTGGGAGGTAATTGGATCATGGGAGTGGATTCTCCCCATGCTGTTCTCATGATAGTGAGTGAATTATCACAAGATATGATAGTTTAAGAAGTGTAGTACTTCCCCCCTTGCTCTCTCTCCTGACGCCTTGTGAAGAAGGTGTTTGCTGCTGCTTCACCTTCTGCCATGATTGTAAGTTTCCTGAGGCCTCCCCAACCATGCAGAGCTCTGAGTCAACTAAACCTCTTTTCTTTATAAATTATGCAGTCTCAAACTGGATAATTTTAGTTTATTATCTCAAACTGGATAATAAACCACTGCTAGTACTTTATAGCAGTGCAAAAACAGAATAATACAATTCCCAGTCACTTTATTAAAACAATTCACAGAATTGATTTTAAACCTGAGTGACTAATTTAAATAATTATATTTGCATTTTATAGATTTAGTCTTAATATTTTAGAAAGGATAACTTATCAAAATGAAATCTGGATATTTATAAGCTCAAATAAATATATTCAAGAGGTTCAGTTATTGACGAGTTATTTATATTGTTTTAAATACCTCTCAAATATTTTCGTAAAATACATGTGTATACACTGAAATAAGTAGATAGTAATCTTATCCATTTATTCAACTTTTATTTGCTGAGCACATCATCTGCCCTAGGCACTATGCTAATTGATATAAATAAGCATTTCCTGGGAATGGTACATTTCCTGGGAATGGTACATGTTTTCTCTCAACTCACAGTATAGAAAGGGAGACGTGCATATATCACAAAGTATTGAATGCTACTTGAAATTTCATCATCAACACTGTATGATAAGAATGACAATATTAAGAGTTACTAATATTAGTATTTGCCAATTATAAATGTGCTTCCACCAGATATTAGCATCTTAAGCCACTCATTCTTTGCTACATAAATGCATTATCTCATTAAACCTTTTTAATAATCTTGTCAAAGTGGTATGATTTATTCCATTTTGTAGATGAACAAAATTAGACCCATAAAAGTGACATTACTAGGAAAGGTTTACACACCTGAAAAGGAATAACAACCGGGTTTGGAGGTGAAACATGAGCTTTCAAAGCCCTAACTTTCAACTTCAATAACATGTAGCCTCAAATTACAGTTGATCTTTTTTGCTGAGAGTATCAAAAAAGAATAAACAATTCTGACTAACGGGGTATATTTGGGTCTTCTATGATGGAATAGATGGTTTGGAATTTATAATTCAGGCGATAAGTCTTTGGAATATTTCAAATAAGAATCAGACCTAATTGAACATTTTAATTAAATAAAGATTATCTTATATAATACCATGTCACATTGTATTTTGTCATATTATGTCATATCAGAAGGCATTAGAGAAATAATTCATAAAACAGAGGGAAAGGAAGGGCAGAGAAGCATGTTGACAGTGACAGCTGATGGAGAGAATAGCAATAGGCATACTGCTAGCACAAAGTCACAGCCTAAGAATAATGGAGTTACTCTTTTAAGTATGGTACATATACCCAATTTATTATTCTTGAAAGTTAAAATATGTGAAGACCTTCAACTTAACAACACAATATAATATATTGAATCATTTTAAGAAATATTCATTGAATGCTGTTTTATATACCAGGCAATAATTGCTGAGGAAAATCAGTAGAAAAAAGAAAAAACATCTTGTCCTCCAGGTATTATATTTCATGTATTGAATATTTAAGTTAGTGTTAAAGAAAAAAAATGCAGTGACACTTGCTAAAGCACCATATAGAAGACTTATTCAAGGTAGGTGACAAAGGCTATTGATACTGGTGTTGGGAACATTGCAATGGAATTTTGCTGTGGAATAAAGAGATTGACCTCAGCTCTAAATACAGCATGGGGCAGTGGAAATTCATAGCCAAGGAACAAAGAGGTGGTCAGCAGATGGAAAATTGCAGAGGAAGCCTCAATAATAAGGGAGATTCTAACCAAAATAACCTAACTGAACTCTTGCTGAAGACAGGCTGGAGTAATTCGATATCATCAGGGAGATTGTGAAGGATAAAGAACCTGATCGGATATTGAGCATAATTAGATATAAAGGGTGGAGTGTTCTTGCTAAACTGACTTTGTTAGGATTCTTGCTAAAATTGGTCTTTACAAGGAAGTGCACAGATGGGACGAGGATAGGGTTAGGAGAATGACTAAAGTTTGGTCAAAGAATCTTATTAGTTACTGGGAAGTACTTCTAGAATGGCATTTTAATGAACCCCAAGATTCTACTTCTTCCTTAAAAGCAATGAGAGTACTGGCAAAAATTATCAAAATCAACTTTCAGAACTCTGAATATTAACAATGGACTTACAACAATCTGAGGAGCATTTAACTATGGAAACCTGATTTTTGGGGTTAGTGTTCATTGATCTAATTCAGATTTTGTTCAGCCTTTTTCCTAGGGCATTTCGTGATAACAATCTGTGGCAATTATTTAATATCACAGCTGATCAGCGTGCGATAACAAAAGGCCAAACAAAAAACTAAATTGAAAATTGAGATGCCTGTATGGAATTTGAACAGTTGAGATCTACTGCTAGAAATCTGGAAGTTCATGTGCATGTGCAGGGCTAGGCACGTGCTCAGGAATGACAGGCTAAATGACCTAAAAAACACTGATCTTTCACCTCTAGCTGACTTAGAGTCTTTTCACAAGCAGAAAATGAACACTAAAGAAAAGTTAAAAATCACCTGCCAGAATGTTGAAGATATGCTACAAAATACACACAACATCCCTAAGAAAAAAAAACTAAACTATGTTGTTTTAAGAAACTTAAGGAAACCTCTGTCCAATCGTTAGTTGACAACTAAGCTAACGGAGCAGATTTCAGTGGCCACATGTCACAAAAAATATAGACTTTACAGAATTTAGGAAAGTCACAATAATTCTTGAATCATTCAATAAATATTTGTGTTAGGAAATTCATAAGTAACAACAGCAACAGAAACAACAACAAATAGCAACAACATCTTCTTGGGAAAGAATTTCAAGAATTGCCAAATTGCATTATATAAAATGTCTAGATTTTAACATAAACATTCAAGGCATAAAAAAATAGGCATAATCCATCGGCAGTAAAGTAAGTCATATAAACTGCCCCTGAGAAGCCCAGTTGTTGGACTTACTAAATAAAGACATTAAATCAGTAATAATAAGCAAATGTGTCCACACAATGGACATACATGTGAAATGTATGTGTCCATACATATCCATACAATGGAATATTATTTGGCAATGAAAATGGAATGAAGTACTAATACGCATCACCACATGGAGAAACCTTAAAATCGTTATAAATGAAGGAAGCTAGTCACCAAAAGCCACATATATTATGATTCCCAGAATAGGTGATTCACAGAGACGGAAAATAGATTAGTGATTTGTAGTGCTCTGGGGAGATGGGAATGAGTAGCGACTGCTAATGCATATTGGTTTTCTCTTGGGGTGATGAAAGTACATTAAAATTAAATAGCAGTAATACACTTCAAAAGGGCATATACACTTCAAAAGGGCATATATTATTGTATGTTAATTTAATTATATTTCAATAATGCTGTTTTTAGAAGTCACTATTATTAAAAGAACACTTCAGGATCATTTTGATGTGCAGTTGTAACATGTTTAGGAGACATAGATTAAAAATCAATTACTACCTAATGCAATTGAGTGAAAATAAAAACACAAACTGTTTTTCCTCTGCTCCGACACCACAACAATCAACACAGAAGACTTCTGTGACCAAATGCGTGAAGACTTTTTTCTCACCAATAAATGAGCAATGATTTCTATTGCCAACACCAGTTGTGTGTCCTCCAATCCAACTCAATTCTGACGTTATCTACTGGGAGATAGCATCAAACCTGGAAGGTTGAGTCAGTTCCACAAGACCGCTCCCCGCCGCCACCAACTTCTGATGCCAGTCACAAGGCCTAGGTGGTTTTATCTCCACTTCTGACCAATTGGCTCACTGGGAAATCCCATGACTCCCTCCGTAGGTTCAATTACTTTGATAGAGCAGTTCACAGAACCCAGAGAAACATTTAGTTACATTGACCAGTTTATTTAAAAGGATATGAAAAAGGATACAGATGAAGAGATGCATAGTGTGAGGTATACAGGAAAGGTTGTGGAGCTTCCATGCCCTCCTCAGGCATGTCTTCCTCCAGGAACCCGCACGTGTTCAGCTATCCCGGAAGCTCCCTGAGCTCTGTCCTCTTGGGCCTTTTACGAAGGGTTCATTGGATAGCCATGATCAATTCATGGAAAACCATGTCAAAATGTGGTTAGACAAAGGGGTATGTCTGATTTAATACTGACAGACTGATAGGGGAACCCAGTAAAGCATGTCTGTTGATATTACTCTTGGTCTTTTCATGCAGCATTCCTTCCTCTCAGGTATGCAGCAGGATGCCTTATGAAATGGGGGTCTTGTGACCTTCAATCAGATAAGGTAGGTCAGGGAATTTCTTTATGGCCAGGTGCAAGACAAAAATGTTGGGGGAGACTCTTGCCTTGAGATGTAAAGCAACAACAAAAACAAAAACGAAAGTGAACAGGAATGCAGAGAAAGTCGGAGAGAGAGAAAGAGAGATATTGTTTTCTGAGGCATGCTTCTGAGGTCTAAAGTGTTCCGACATTATAAAAAGGCTATGGGAGTTATGAGCCAGAAACTGTAGATGGAAATCAATATGTATATAATATCACAACAATGCATGATTTTATATAGTGGTCAGTTTAATATCATATTATGTTCAATTTGGGTAACAAAGGTAAATGATATGTGGAAATTTCAATCCCCATTAATATTAACTATTCCATCCCTCTATGATATGACCTTGAGTGAATTACAAATTAGTCAACATATATAAATATCCTTAAATTCTTGAAGATTGCTTGGGTTCAAATAAGACATTAATAGCCTGACTTCATGTCTTAGTTCCTTTCAGCTGCTGTAACAAAATGTGATAATCTTGTTAGCTTATTAATAACAGATATTTATTTCTCATAGTTCTGGACACTGGGAGGTCCAAGATCAAGGCACCAGCATATTTGCTATGCAGTGAGGACTCACATTCTTGTTCATACAGGGAGTCTCCTAGCTGCACCCTCACATGGTGGCAGGAGCAAATTAGCTCAGATCCCCTGGGCCTCTTTTATAAGCGCACTAATCCCACTTATGAGGTATCTGCCTTTATGACTTCATCACTTCCAGAAAGGCCCCACCCTCTAATATCATTGCAATGGTGATTAGGTTTCAACATATGAATTTTGGGAGGACACAAACATGAAGACCATAGCATTGCAGATTTATCCTTCTAGCTATCTACCTATATCTATCTATAACCTATCTATCTATCGTCTATCTATCTATCTATCTATCTATCTATCTATCTATCTATCTATCATCTATCTATCTATCTATCATCTATCTATCTATATCTATCTATCTATCTCTCTATCTATCTCTCTCTCTATCTCTCTATCTATCTATATCTATCTATTATCTATCTATCTCTCTATCTATCTCTATCTCTATCTATCTATCTATCTATCTATCTATCATCTATCTATCTATCATCTATCTATCTAATCTATCTATAATCTGAGGTTTAAAGTGTTCCAACATTATAAAAAGGCTATGGAAGTAAAAAGAAATTTCTTTTTACCTTCTGGAATTTTTACCACAGAAATGCAAGCAAGGAGAAGAGAAACCCACTGAGGATTAAGGATCTCTATCCCAAGAGGCAAAAGCATTCTGAATGCTCAATCATATCTACAGTTAATGGACAAACACCGTTCATTACCTGGTGAACATACAAACTTCAGCAATTTGGAATGGTGAGAAAAACAAGGATAATATTTGGTAGAATCTGAGAAAACTGACAGTAGAGAACGGCAGTCCCATTCTTTCTTATTTTTTTCTCTCTATTAAATTAGAATATCCATCACTTTAACATATTCAGAAATATTGGAAAGTGTAGTTCTATCCTTCTCTTAGCCCCATTATTCATGTATTCCTAAGAATGAATAGTGAAGATGGCAAGATTGGCATAAACATATGGATATACCTATTTTCTTTCTAGTTTTACTGCTGTGTGGTTTACATAGTCATTGAGTGCTCCTGTCCTCCATATAGTAAACCCACCAGTGGTATCTGCTGAGTTCTGCATACTAGAGATGAGTCTTCTGCAAATTCTTTCTGCTACACACTACTGAGAGCCCAAGAGCCATTGCAGAGTCATTCCTCCTTACAAATGGTTAAACCTTCAGATGCAAACTTTTCCTTGGGTGGATTGTTCCAAGATCTAACTTGGAGGAACCAAGATATAAAGAAGGCAGGTTCAGTATTACTGGGACATGTTAACTAAGATGCGGGTGCTCGTGGCAGGTTACACAAGCTTTTCTGAGATGCTGTATTCCCTGTGATCGTTGATTTAGAAGCTAGAGATGGGTCTGTAGCATTTATAACTTATTAGTAGATGTAGTCACTGGACAAGTCAAGACAAAAATTAGAAAATTGATGAAGTGTCTAAAACATTTGTGTACTCTTCCCTTGATCTACATATTTAGTCCTACAGCTTTGGGATGCTAAGCATCATTAATCATTCACATTAAACCTTGTTGCGAAGTAGCCTGTACTGACATTGTTGAATAATTAACTCCCCTTGAATCTGCTGCTAATTGCTATATTTCACAGGGTACTTGGTGGCAAGTGTGGCTTCCTATTAAACACAGTCCTAAGACACTGACACTCCCTTGACCATCACTAGTGCCATATTCACCATTTGCCACTGGTTTTTCCACAGTTTTCCCAATAGAGAAAACACTGCTCATACCACAGAAAACGGGAATCCAGATAAATAAGAAAAAAACAAATCTTTCAGGGGAAAAAAGCATAGATATAAAACAATAGGAAGAAAAGGTCAAAATCATGATTCATCAACTGAAGTTACTGTTAATAAATCGTGCCATATTCAGTGAGTCAAGCAGGCAAGGTCATATATAATATAGACCCAAATTTATAAAACCAAGCTCTGTCTCCCTGTCTTTGTGTATGTGTTTGTATGTGTATGGAAAAGTATTTTAGTGAACCAGGATAACCTATAAGACATAATCCTCAAGGATTTTTTTTTTATTTTTAAAAAATTCAGCTTAATTTATTATTACTTTCTTCTAAAAATATAACACTGATAAGTTCCATATATTTTTAGTAATTTTAAAATAATTAAGATTCCTCTAATGAGGAATTAAAATATCCAGCCCAATGTACTAGTGAAAACTTTGAATGGTTTAGTGTCATGGCTTCCTCTCCATCCCTCTTGAACCAGTCCACCTTCAGCTCACGTGACAGAAGACTAGGAAGCCAGCCCGCATTTAAGAAAGGGGTGTTGTATATTTATTCTATTTTAGTTTTTTGTCTTTCTATTTTTCTTCCACCAACTTTGATTCTGAACACTCCAAAGTTGGAGCACAGTGAACATGAGGAGGCAAATAGGCAGTCAAGTGCTGAGTTAACAGGTAGTGTTATAGGCAGACATCACACTCTATGGACTTGTAATCAGTATAATTTTTATGCTATTCTATGACTGCTATTATGTGTTCTTCAGAAAATCAGCTGACACTTGGGAACCTTTTACTTTCAATTTCCTGTGGTTGTCATCCTGACTCATTGCTTTCTAATTTACTTGCACTTCTGCATCTGAACATAACTCTAGCTTTTCTCTGGTGAAGTATGCTGACTTTAGCTCTTAAAAGGAATTTGAGAAAATCTTATCCTGACTCTCTATCAGCTGTAACTCATATCAAATTCAGAGGAAACAGACAAAATGTTTGTTTAACAAAATCTGAAATTACAACATGGTGAATCCAGCCATCTTAAATTTGGCTCACCCCTCAGCAGCTAGCTTTGCAAATCTTTTGCTCTAAGGTTTGTAAGGTAAACACACACACAGATCTACATCAAATGACAAATTGATGAATATAAGTGATTCTGCTCAAGTACCTTCTACTAAGTGTATGATGAAGAGCAGGAACAACAAACCATTACCTCTCTTAAAGTAGTAAATCTCACAGGTCAACAAAAAAATTATGCACTCTGCCTATTCTTCTTTTCTTAGCCTTTTCAAGCTCGTCTGAAGTGTAGATGTTGGTTGGCAGGTTTTCTGTCACTAACGTTTTGCAATTCCAGCAAAGTGGCATAATTGGAATGCAGCATCAATTGTTTTCAAGCCCCAGCTGAAACTGATGTCATAGTTTTCTAAATATATCTCTTGCTTATTTATCTAAATATATCTCTCTCCCTTTTTCTGAATGTGTGTAAGTGGGTGTCTTCCCAAATAGGAAATTCTCCTTTACTTAAATATTTATGCCTAAGTGTCCTCATTAATCTTCTTTACTGTCAGGCTGTTAATAAACACATATAGAAATAAATGATCAAGTTTCCCAGACAAGGTAGAATAACAAGGATTAAATGTACACTTACTTTTGAAATAAAAACAAAAAAAGATGGACACAATGTATGAAACAATGGTTTCAGGCAATAGGCCATCAGGCAAAAAAAAGGTGATTCTTGAGAAAAGATACAAAAGAGGATGGGTCCCCAAATTGCCTCACATCACTGAAAAAGAGTTTCCAGGGCAAAGAGAAGGAAGAGTGAGCCCAGTCAGAGGCTGATAGACTCCACATTTTGAAGAGATAGAGCTCAGAGCCAAGACAGACTGAGGTGTCTTGAGTTCACAGGGAAGAGTGTCAGAGAGGAAGCTGCCACACAGAGAAGAAGCTTTGGACAGCCAGTCATCAGAGGTTTCTGCTAAAATCTTTAGCTGAGTACTGATGACCACATATGTATCAAGAGACTGTGTGAAGCCATGGAAATAATTACCACCACCACCTATGACAAAAAGAGCAAGGAAAGAACACCGAAGGCTCTAAAATGGCCAAGTGCTGTTCATGTTTCTACTGGCAAGAATGGAAAACTTAACAATTCACAGGTTATTTGGTAGGATACTCTAAAAGTTATTGCCTCAGCAGTAGAGCAAGCAAAATTAGTCCTAAAGATGTGCATAATAAAAAATTTTGAGATATCTTCATTTTATCTTAAATAAAAGCCCAAGAATACCTACATAAAAAGTTAAGAGCAGATGAAGCTAAACGGATAAATAGACTAGATAGCATAAATAAGAGATAACAACAGAACCTGGAATAATGTTGTTTGGATGTCGTGTACTTTAGGAACTATTGAAATAAGATGACTGTGAGAAATTGTGTATTACTTGCTTTGTAATTTAAAAACTTCTGATAAGTGAAACCACATTTTTTTTTAATAGGGCCTCACTCTGTAGCCCAGGCTGGAGTGTAGTGGCACAATCATGGCTCACTATAGCCTTGACCTCCTGGGCTCAGGAAATCCTCCCACTTCAGCCTTTCAAATAGCTGGGACCACAGGTATGTATCACCATGCCCAGCCAATTTTAATGATTTTTCGTTTTTGTTTTGGTAGAGATGGAATCTTTTTCTGTTGCTCAGGCTGGTCTTGAGCTCCTGGGCTCAGGCGATCCTCCCACCTTGGCCTCTCAAAGCCCTGGAATTAAAGGTGTGGCCTGCCGCTCCTGGCAAAACCACATCATGATGGGAGAAAATGTGTGCTAGTGTTGGACTTACTTGACTACAATGATACAAAAAACTGATCAAAAACGAAGTTCCTTCTTACCTGTGTCCAAGTGACCTGTATGAGCCTTGTCCTTTGGCAGCTATATGAACCCTGTGTTAATGAAGAGACAAACATCAGCGTTATGTGGTAACTTTTGGAGATGTTCATAAGATTGACAGGTTGTACATGCACTACGTACCTATTTGATTGGCTAAAACAAACTAACAAAACCATTGCTGGACAAGGATCTGGAGCAACTGGAACTCATAGGGTTCTGGAGAAAATGTAAAATGGTACACAAGTTTCAGAATGCAGTTTAGTAGTTTCTTCCATAAACATTCACTTACAACCCAATACTATCCTAGAGCTTTTAGAAATTGTTGTAAATGTATTTTATAATTTACATGCAGTAGAATTCATCAATTTCTAAAGTTTCATGTTTTTTTTTTGTTTTTCTGTTGTAAATGTCTTTCAGCCTAAAACATCTCTTGTAGCATTTCTTTCAGAGCAGATCTATTGGTGATGAATCCTCTCAATTATTCTCCATGAGATAAAATCTTTATTTCACTCTTATGTGTAAAATATATTTTTGCCGGATATAGAACTGCTAGTTGACAGTCCATTTCTTTCACAATTTTAAATATTATTCTACTGTCCTCTGGCTTCAGGGTTACTAATGTACAATTCTCCAAGTCAATTCAATTGTTGTTCCCCAATATGTATCACTGTTGTCTGAAAGCCTTAAGATTTTCTTCACCTTTGGTTTTGTTCCAAGTCTTTGCTATTGTGAACAGTGCTGCAATAAACATACGTGTGCATGTGTCTTTATAGTAGAATGATTTATAATCCTTTGGGTATATACCCAGTAATGGGATTGCTGGGTCAAATGGTATTTCTGGTTCTAGCTCCTTAAGGAATTGCCACACTGTCTTCCGCAGTGGTTGGACTAATTTACATTCCCACCAACAGTGTAAAAGCATTCCTGTTTCTCAGTTTTGGACAATATTTTAATGGTGTGTCTAGTCATGGTTTATTTTGAGTTTATCTTGTTTGAAATTCACTGAGTCTCAAATCTGTACAACTAATTTTACCAAATTTGAGAAGTTTTCCATAATTATTTCTTTGAAAATCTTTGCTGTACCAATCATTCAGAGACTACAATGACATGGAAGTTAGACCTTTGGATATTGCCCCATAGGCCCAGAGGGTTGGCGAATTTTATTTAGTTTTTGTCTTCTTTAGATAGGATCATTTCAGTTGATCTGTTTCCAACTTCACTGACTCATACTTCTTTTATCACCAACCAGCTACTAAACCATCTTTTTTTAAAATTTTTCATATTGCAGTTTTTAGTTTCAAAAATTGTATTTGCTTCTTTTATAAGTTTATTTTTACCTGCTGTGAATTTCTATTTTTTTAATTCAAGTATATTAACAATTATTTTATCAAGCATTGTTATGGTGGTTGCTTTAAAAGTTTTGCTTAATAACAGCAATTAAGTTATCTCATGGTTAGCATTGATCATCTTTCTCATTAAGAATTGGTAAAGCTGGATGCAGTGGCTGGCACCTGTAGTCTCAGCTACTCGGGAGGCTGAGGTAAAAGGATCTCTTGAGCCCAGGAGTTTGAGACTAGCCCGGGTGATACAGAGAGATCCCCTTTCAAAAAAAAAAAAAAAAAAAACGAAGAGCAAAAAGGAGATTGATTTTTTTTTCCCCTGGTTTTTGGTGTATCAAGAATGCTTGCATAATGACCCTGAACATTTTCCTTCTTTTCTTTTTTTTTTTTGAGATGGAGTCTTGCTCCACTGGAGGGCAGTGGCGCGATCTCGGCTCACTGCAAGCTCTGCCTCCGGGGTTCACGCCATTCTCCTGCCTCAGCCTCCCGAGTAGCGCACGGCTAATTTTTGTGTATTTTTAGTATAGACGGGGTTTCACCGTGTTAGCTGGGATGGTCTGAATCTCCTGACCTCGTGATCCGCCCTCCTTGGCCTCCCAAAGTGCTGGGATTACAGGCGTGAGCCACCACGCCTGGCCATGCCCAGAACATTTTCAATATTATGGTATGAGACTCTAAATTCTCATAAAATCTCTTAAAATCCTCCTAAGAATGCTCATTTCGGTTCTGTTTTATTATGGTTTAGCAAGCAAGTATTAAATTAAATTCGGTCTGCAAATTGTCTCTCATCTTCTGTTCACAGCAGTTTTAGTATCAGTTAAGTTTCAAAGCCTTTGCTATACTGTTTGTTTTTCCTTCACGTGTGCCACTTAGAGTTTGATCTGGGACTTGAATGATGGTTTAGATCCTAGTTAATTCTCAAAGTCTTTGTGTACTTCTCTGGGCGTGTTCCCTCCATGCACTCCTTAGAAAAATTCCAGTAATTGTCTCTGTTTGCATACAGATTT
Organism: Nomascus leucogenys; assembly: GCF_006542625.1. Lineage (NCBI taxonomy): Eukaryota > Metazoa > Chordata > Mammalia > Primates > Hylobatidae > Nomascus > Nomascus leucogenys. The sequence goes on along the minus strand of NC_044383.1, from coordinate 63,806,239 downwards.
AGTAATCCCCTGGCAGATATTTTCCTTGGATATTTCCTCTTGTATTTCTTTCCCCCTTCCCCCACCTCCAGTATGTAGTTCCTAGGGCCCCACCTCAGTTACCATGGGCCATATATGCAGATTTCTTTCGGAGTTTCAGTTTTCTGTACCATTGCATGCTTCCACACAAATGGTCCACAATAACTATTAAGCATCTAGGAAAAAAAATATATAAAAAGAAAAAAAAATTCTTTGAAAGAATTCCTCTCACACTCTAGTACAACAGGCATCCCATTTTCTGTATTCGGAGAGACAAGTTTTTCTTAGAGTTTTAGGTGCTCAGATTTTTCAAACTGCACAGCTGCAGTTCAATTCCATAACTGATGCTTACTTCAGGGCAAGGACAGAAAAGAAAAAGAAAGCACACACACACACTCACACACACACACACACACACACACCCAGAGACTGAGAAAGTAAAAAATGGCCACTCTTCCCACACAGTCTAGGGCTGGCAGAGACTTTTCTCCACAAGCTCTCTGGCCAGAAAGAATCCTTTTCAAAGTTTTCTTAACACCTGACACGCATTTTCTTGATTTAGCCTGCTCTCCTGTCAGAGAATAAAGGGATAATAAAAGAAACCACCCAGGAAACTTATTGCCAGCATTTTGTTGTTCTTCAAATTTTAGCTTCCTTCACCAATCTGCCTGCTGTTATTTACTTCTCAGAGTCCTTAGGTAGTTTTTTTGTGTATTTTGCTCAATGTTTTAAGTTGTAATCAGTGGGAGAGACAAGCTGCAGTGGCTTACTCCGTTTTACCTATAACCAAAAGTATCCACTTCTAGGTATCTAGACAAGATAAATAAAGACATATAATTTCATACAATAACATAATAAAATGTGGCAACTTCATTTGTAATGACCACAAATTGAAAACAATGAAAATTGCTATCAACTGCAGTGATCATAAATTGTGATATACCTGAACAATGGATTATTACTCAGCACCTAAGAAGAGTGAACTATTGACACATGCGATGCATGAATGAATCTCAAAAGCATTATGCTAAGTAAAGGAATCCAGGCACGAAAATGTATATGCAGTTTAATTTCATTTAGAGAGTAGTCTAATGAAAAAATGTAGTGGCAGCGAAGTGATTGTTAAGGGTCACGGTGTAGAAAGGGCATCAAAAAAGGGGCACAAAAGAATGTTTTGGAAGTAACAGCAATGTTCTATATCAAAATTATGGTGGCAGTAGTGGCATGACTTTATGCTCTTGTCAAAACTCATAAATCATACATTTGAAATTGGTAAAATTGTATTGCATGTCCATTTAAAATTCAATAAAGATTATTTAAAAATGTAAACACAGATGCGATGTATACTGTATTTTCTCCCTGTGTCTCTCTATTAAATTAATAGAGTATGTTATGTCTTGTGAGTTTGATTATCAATACAAACCTGAAAACACTTTGCGGTGATTCTAGGAGAAGTAATATCATATGTCAAATGGACTCATTTGACATACTCCTCAATTTTGTTTAATATGAAGAGAAGTTCCTAAACCAATTTGCATATTCTCTTTTCACGATAATTCTTCCCAGTTGCCAAAATCTTCCCCAGAGGACTCACATCCACTTGAAGGGGACTGAAAAAAGTTAAGTTTTATTCTATTTGCCTAAGTCAAAAGTCTTTAAGCTATTATATGGAATATAAAACTCTCACTCCCAAATGCCATGGTGGACATCCTCTTAGGCCATAAGGAAAGCAGAACTCAGAATCAATGTGACCCTTAGCTGAAACAGTTTCATCTGTGATGTGACCCATTTAACTCATTTGTGGGCGACAAGGAATGACTAATTATATCTCTAAAAATCAGTAGCCAAATTTTCCTCTGTAATTAACTCACAGAAACTATATATTCATCACTACTTAAAATAAAAGTAAATATTTCAATCCATAGTGAAGAAAAAAAACCTAGGTATATGTACTTATATTTAATTGGAAACTATCACCAAAAAATACATTATGTTTTAGATGTAATAATTAAACATTATGCTGTTGAATAAGAATATTTTTCAAGCCCGAGAGATAATTTCAGCAGGCAACATAGAAACAGCTATGTCTCCCTACCAGATCTAGTCATATCCACCTTCTCAATTAAACCTTTAGGAATGCATTTAGTATCTGAAATTAATATTAGATATCAGTTCATCAAGCTGGATTTTTATGCTAAACAAGAACAAATAGCCAAATAGCAATGCCTTGGACAGAATTTGCAAATAGTAGACTCTCCATAAATATCTGTTGAATAAAATAATTACATTTTTTAACAGATAAATGATTCAATCACATTGATAACCCTTAAGCTCCATGATACTCAAAAACAAAGTTGAAGCACTAAAAAATAAAAATAAAAAAGCAAGAAAAAACATCAGAAAAGGAGATATTCTACACAGGTCATAGAAGAGGCTTGAAGAACTGATGTTTTGATATTTTATACCTGCAATTATAATGTGAAGTGAGATTCTTGTCTCTAAAGTAAGATATCTCCAGATTAAGTATGCTCTTCGATTTTCAAAACAGAAAAAATAAAGCAACTCAGCAACTTTAAAAAAAAGCACATAAATAACTCTTTATAAAAACAATACGTTTTGATTTTTATAGTCTATGTACATTTATATTACTTTAAAATCACCACCATAAAATTATTACAGATTTTATCTTATAGTCAAGTATTAACTATTGACCGTACTATCTACTAAAATATTTGAAAAAGTAATTCTTCACCTCCAAGTCCATTCACTAGGAAGCTAATATTATCTTTGGGAGCCCAAACATTAGATTACGGGCATAATAGCACACCTACATTTCAATCCCAGCTTTGTAAATTAAACCAGTTATTTATCATATTTGGGAATGTTTACTCATCTCTAAATGGGGATACAAATACCTCCATTAGGAAGTGTAACCTCTTCACCAAGTCTAGTAATAGGTAGAAGATATAATATGGTTTTTCAGTAAATATGATTACTGTTAATTAATCAGACAAAGGCAGGCAATTCAGAAGAATGCATACTCTAGAACCCCATTTCATGGTTTCTTCACATATTTCATAACTTACAGGCTTCACAAAGGAAATCTCGAAATGGATCCTCCTCTCCATAAAACGCTTTACCTCAGCAGGTTTTTGTGATATCGGCCTCATAATTCCAACAGTAGTGATAACTAGAGAATAAAAACACCTGCAAAAACACTTTCTTGTTTTTAATCCTCCCTGGCCTCTCATCCCCCACCTTGTGTTTTCTGTCTTTAATCTCTTGTGGGTATTATCATAAACCACTAAAATAAGTCTCCTATTAAACTACAATATCTCTTATTTTTTGTATGTGTATGTGTGTGACAAGAACATTCAACACCAGACCTAGCAAATTTTAAACTATTCAATATAGCATTGTCAGCTGTAAGCACTAAGCTGTACAGTGGATCTCTAGGACTTAATTTATCTTGTATAACCAAAACTTTGTGTCCTTTGACAAATATTTCCTCATTTCCCTCTCCACCTAGCCCCTGATATTAGTCAATTTTATATTCTGCTTCTAGGAGTTTAACTGTTTCAGATTCAGCATACAAATGTTATGTATTATTTGTTCTTCTAAGTCTGGCTTATTTCACTTAACATGATGTTCTCCAGGCTCATCCACATTGTCACAAATTGTAGTACATCCTTCTTTTTTAAGGCTGAATAAGATTCCATTGTATGTGTACACCACATTCTCTTCATCCACTCATTTGTGAATAAACATCTATCTTTTCAAAACTACAATACCTCTTGTATCTTACTATCATTGAAAAAAATAGTTTTCATTATTATAAGGTAGATCATTTTGTGAGTTTGACTTTATATGTGCCACAATCTATAGCTAAACATGGTTTTGACATGTGTTGGGGAAGATGTAGTGGCATATTTCATTCTGCAATCAAGGATTTAAAAACTATACCTGAAAATATCTAGTTCAAAGCCTGATTCATATGAAGGTTTAAAAATCACTAATTCAGTTTAAATTGAAACAATAATGATTTACTGTGTTAAACGCAATATTTTAAACATTTTAAGCAAATTTGTTGCAAATAAACTGAAATACTCAGAAAAGGAACTATAAAAATACTCTCTGTCTTTGAAGTAACATTGTATGCTGTTATTTACAAACTTTTTCTCTAATCATTGCCAATGTTTTCTCTACATATCAGGTAATTAACTTGACTTACTTAGCATCATTGTGTTTACTTCTCAGTTACTCTTCATTGAACACTTTTCAAATGCATTCTATTTTTCTTATTTGGATTTGGCAAATTATCTTGCTAACATTCTTTCAAAATGACTTTTAAAGACCTCTGGTATATCAATTTATTCACTGTATTGATTTCATTATGCATTAGTTGAACCAACTATTGCAAACCTTTCAAAACACTATTGTTTTTTTCTTGCTTTGCAGCTTCATTTTGGGTGTAATTGACAAAACTATTTATGCCCTTTAGAGTTTACTCCAATTGTTAAAGTTTTCATAATAACAAGCAATTGTTTCTTGGACCTATTCTTTGTTTTCTGTTGAATATTTTCTGAGTTAATAGTTTGAGTGATCTCTTTTAAACAGTGAAAATTCTAAAATTGTGTTGGTTAAAATTGCATTGTTTTTGTTTCTTTCAAATCCTGACCTTCAAAATGGAACATAATTTTAAAATATAATTACTAGAATTGAGTTATCATCTAATCATAGTAAGTAAACACCTTTTTGTATTTTATGAAAATGAGCTTTAACAAGCAGGAGAATGAAAGCATCTCAAAACAGAAAGTAGTATCTAACACGAATAGATATTACCCTTTAGAATATGAGTGATCAAGATAAGTTCAGAAAATGTTCAATATTCCAAATAACCCTCCCTCCCCCCAAAAAAACCCATGAAAATAAAACATCGATAATATAATCTGTTTATTAAAAATAAAATGTTATGGGCTAGGTTTTGATAGTATGAAGAAATTGGCATTGTTATACACCACAAAGTTAATTTAAATTGTATCAATGTATAAACACAGACATAATACACACATACATACAGTTATGTATGCATATACATATAGGTATAGGTACATATACCTATATGTGTATGTATATGTGTATGTACAAATACGTGCACATACACATAAACTCATATAAATGTATACAATTTAAATTCACATTAGTACCAAATATATGTATATAGGCATGTGCGTTTCTCTGTGTGTGTGTGTGTATAAAACACACAATCGCCCTTCGATATTCGTGGGTTCTAACTCCTCATTCTGACCTAGCCCCATATATAAAAGACAGTATTTGTGAGATGTGGAAACCACTGATACTGAGAGACTGACTGTAGTAATCCTGGCTTTTGCAGGGCCTACAGTGGAACTTGAGCATCAACAGACTTTGGTAGATGGAGGGTACTGGAACCAGTACCCCAGAGGTACCCCAGGATGGCTGTGTATGTAAATATTTATAAGTTTAAATATAGATTGTGTGATGAAAAACCCTTAAATACGGTGAGTTCTTTGGTCCCAGCCAATTTTCTTTAACTAATTTGTCTTCACAAACTAATAAGATGCCCATACAATGATATAATTTCAAGGTTGTTCTGTGAAGTTTTATTCATGGTAGAGACAAATGAAAATAATATTGATGTCTAATGTCAAATAATTTGTTAATATAAGATAAAGTCTATAGCTATTTTACAGTGTAGACTAATATAAAAATATTAAGAATTATATCTTAAAGGACATGTAACAGATATTAAGTGAAATTATAAAAAATTATAAAGCAATGCATGTATACAGTATAATACTAATATATACTAACATAAGCACATGTATATAAGTACACAATAAAATGTATTACTTAAATTAATATTTAATTTTCATGAACAACTATTATTCCCTAATTCTATTCAACTATTATCTCTAGATAATTTTTAAATTTTTGTTTCCACAGCTTCTACTTGATAATATATAATTTATAAATATAAAATTTTTTAAAAGCAGTTCTAAATACATACACAGACACATTAAAAATAAGAGTTTTTTTTTCTTGTTCAAATAATCTTAATCTTAACATTTTATCTGTGTTTTGAATATACAAATAAGGAAAATTATTCCTAGGATGAGACGTTGCCTTGCTTTTTTCTAGAAGTGGAATCTACACTCTGAAGCTAGAAGAAGAGGTCCTTCTTGAAGGAAAAGTTCCCTGATTGTTCATTGCTATTACCAGTTCCTGAACCTCTGTGGTAACACTAGTTTGAGGAAAGCGGTAGCTACCATTCTTAAAAGAGTGATAAGTGCATCCTTTTAAAGTTGAATCTGCTAAATAGGAATAGCCTATCTGTCTTTTCTTGCTATTTAGTGTAGTGATGCTTTTATTATAATGAGAAATATGGTCTAGGAGGTTGGCTGAGTGGGAACCATTGGGGTAAGAAAAGTGAGCCCATTTGCTAGGAAATATGCTATATTGTATTACTTAGAGGGCTTTCATGAAAAATTCATTAATGCAAAAATCAATGATGGTGTTTCATGACAAGGATGTGTCATATGCCAATAGATGAAAATAAAATTTGTGTGTAAATTGTGATACAAATTCAGTGCAGCAGTCAAAGTGGATGTAATAGTCTGTCCCCTCTTATTTTGCAGTTTGCATACTCAAAGAACAATTAGCCTGCCTGTATGCATTCTTAGGATGCACAAATATACATACATATATACACGTAAACATAGGCATATACATATAAATATACAAATACATACAGATGTATATATAATTGTAAAAAATAAAGCTTTTAGTCCTAAAAATCTTAGTATTTTTATGGGTAGGTAATTTAAAACTTTCTCTTTGAAACAAGAGTAATCATACATATTTTTAAAGTAGAACTTTAAGATGGAATACAGGAATAATTCAGTTTGCCAGTATTTGGTTAAGAATTTTTGCATCTATATTCATCAAGGATATTGGTCTGTAGTTTCCCATTTCTGTTATGTCCTTTTCTAGCTTTGGTCTCAGAGTGATACTGGCATCATAGAATGAGTTAGGGAGGACTGTCTCCTTCTGGATCTTTTTGAATAGTTTCAGTAGAATTGGTATCAATTTTTCTTTGAATGTCTGGTAGAATTCAGCTATGAATCCATCCAGCCCTGGGTTGTTGTTGTTGGTGGTGGTGGTGGTGGTAGTTTTGTAAATTACTGATTCAAAATCACTGCTTGTTATTGACTGCTCAGGACATCCATTTCTCCTGATTCAAGCTGGAGGGATGGCATGTCTCCAGGAATTTATTATTTCTTTTTGATTTTCCATTTTCTGTGCATAGAGGTGTTCATTGTAATCTTGAATGATCTTCTGTTTTGTGGCGTCAGTTGTAATGTCTCAATTGTCATTTCTAATTGAACTTGTTTGAATCTTCTCTATTTTTTTCTTGGCTCATTTAGCTAATTGTCTATCAGTTTTGTTTATCTTTTAAAAGAACCAGATTTTTTGTTTCATTAATCTTTTGTAATTTTTTTGTTTATATTTAGTTTAGTTCTGCTCTGATCTTTGTCATGTATTTTCTTCTGGAAGCTTTGTATTTGGTTGGTTCCTTTTATCTTTAGTTTCTTGAGGTGTGACTAAAAACTAGAGAAATAAGTTTCTACATTGTCAGTTTATTAGGTTGTCAATCTGTGACCTTTCGGACATTTTGGTGTAGACATTTAGTGCTACAAACTTTCCTGTTAGCACTGCTTTTGTTATATCCCAGAGGCTTTGGTAACTTGTGTCACTCCTGCCGTTTCATTTTGAAAAGGTTATTAAATTTCTATCTTTGTTGTTTAGCCCAAAATCAATCATTCATTCAAGGAAATTTTAAATTTCCTTGTATTTGTACAGTTTTTAAGGTTCCTTTTGGAATTTATTTCTAGTTTCTGTGCATAGAGATGTTCATGGTAAGTGTTCTGCTGTGGTCTGAGAAGATATTTGATATGATTTTAATTTTTTAAAATTTATTGAGATTTGTTTGTGGCCTATCATATGGTCTACCTTGGAAAAGGTTTCATGAGGGTGAAAAGAATGTACATTCTGCAGTTCTTGGGTAGAATGCTCTGTAAATATTTGTTAGATCCATTTGTCCTGGAGTACAGTTTTAGCCCAGTGTTTTCTTGTTGACCTTCGGCCTCAATGATCTGTCTAGTGCTTCAGTGGAGCGTTGAAGTCCCCCACTAATACTTTGTTTCTGTGCATTTCTATTCTTAGGTTCAGTAGTAATTGCTTTATGAATCTGGGAGCTCTGGAGCTGGGTGCATATATATTTACAATTACATATTTTGCTGAATTGATCCTCATATCATTTAAAATTATCTTATTTTCTTATTTTTCTTTTTTTTTTACTGTTGTTGCTTTAATGTCAGTCTTATCTGATACAAGAATAGTTACTCTTGCTCAGTTTTGGTTTCTATTTGTGTGGAATATCTTTTTCTATCTCTTTCTCTTGAGTCTATAAGAATCCTTATGTGTTAGGTGTGTCTCCTGAAGACAGCATATATTTGGTTTGTAATTATTTTTTAATCCAGTCTGCCAATCTATGTATTTTAAGTGAAGCATTTAGACTATTTACATTCAACATTAATATTGAGAGTGAGGTGCTATTCCAGTCACAGTATTGATTGTTAACTAGTGACTTTGTTTTCTTCATTGTGTTTTTTTATAAGTTCTGTGAATTTTATGCTTTCAGGAGTTTCTGTTTCCATTCTGCTTTGTATTAACCTTTTGTTTCAAGATGTAAAACTCACTTTAGCATTTCTTGTATGGCTGGTCTAGTATTGACAAATTCTCTCAGCATTGCTGGTTTGAGAAAGACTTTATTTCTACTTCATTTAGGGAACTTAATTTTGCTGAATATAAAAATTATTGGCTGATAGTTATTCTGTTTAAGGAGAATAAAGTTAGGATCCCAAACTCTTCTGGCTTATAAGTTTTCTGCTGAGAAGTCTGTTGTTGGGCTGATAGATTTTCCTTTACAGGCTACCTAATGCTTTTGTCTCACTTCTCTTAGAATGATTTCCTTCACACTGACTTTAGATACATTGTTGATGTCTTTTTTGCTATGAGTCTCACAGGAGTTGTTTGAACTTCATGTATTTGGATGTCTAAACATCTAACAAGACCAGGGAATTTTCCTCAATGATTTCCTCCAATAGGTTTTCCAAACTATATTTTTTTCTCTTTCAATAACACCTATAATACTTGGGTTTGACTGTTTTACATAATTCCATATTTTTTGAAGGCTTTCTATTTCTTTTAAATTTTACCTCAGTATTTTATTCATTGGGTTGAACAGTTCACGCTTCAGGCAAGTAGGTGGTGCCCATGGGTAAAAACTGGCTGCAGCTAAAGCAGGTGTGTAAATCCAATATCCCCATGTTAGGAAGAGGTCCCAGCCTTGATAGAGGTGCCTGGGTAAGCTCTCACTGAAATGCACTGAAGTCTTTTCACAGGAAAGGAAGGGAGCTACCCCAGCTCTCCTTCTAATCCAGCAGAAAAGCAATCAGCCTCCTAGTCACACTCCCGACCCAGTGTCCCAGCTATTTCAGATCATGCTAACACCCCTTTTTATCTGCAGGAATGCTGATGTTCCATGTAGAGAGTGAGTTTGACTCTACCTCTTATCTGAGCCTGAGCATGGAGGGCACTCCTCTTGAGGTGATGCAGTCACCCTGAAGTGTTCCAGGAAGGTTGTCTATTGCACTCATGCCATGCTCCCATGGAAGAAGCCCTAGCTGTGTCTTCAGTAGTGGGAGAAGGGGATTAGAAGTCCTCTTCTCCAAAACCCTTCACTAGCACTGTGACAGCCTGATTGTTGGGGTAGAGCTGCAGACTCCCCACTGAGCCCAGCACTGCACCTGTACCTGTGCTGAAATAAACTTCTCACATGTCGAGAGCTCACAGACTCAGGACTGCAGGCTGGTTTTCTTTGTCCTATGGGGTGCTCCCTTAATGTGATGCACTTCTCCTTTCCCTTGGAGTAACAGTCCCTGAGGGACAGACTACTGAGAATCCTTGTGCTTTTCTGGGCTCTTCTGGGTCTAGCTGCCGACTGGGACTGCCACACTCCAGGATGGTGCTGGGGAATGTCTGTAAGAGATCCAGTGATGTGACCTCCCCTCTAATCCCCTAGCAGTGGGTACCAGCATCCACACTGACAGGAGTGGGAGGAGAATGACATAGACTCTGAGGTTTCCTTGGTTATAAATAGCCTTAGTATATTGGCTTTCTCAGACGCCAAATGTAGTAGTAATGTACCTGGCACATGGACTCAAGACCTCCTGATTAGCCAGGGTAATCTAGGCAAAGGAAATAGCTGAGATCATGCAAAAGTTTCCTCTTTCTTTAGTGTTGTATTATTGTGCCTGCAAATTTTGTAATGGGCTATGCCAGTTGACCTCCATCTAGGAGCTGGTGATTGCAAAAAGCACCAGCTGTGGTGGTGGTGGTGGAAGAAGTGGAATTTATGTTTTCCTTGTGTCACCCAGGGGATGTACTCTGGTGCCTCAGGCAAGAGGGAGGGCCATGGAGCTCCTAAATGTTCTTGTTGTGTTATCCTACCAGGGTGGGTGGAGAGGCCAGTTAGGGATTGGGCCAGGTAAGTCTGTCCTCTGGCACCTTGCATGCAGGCACAAGCATCGGCTGCAACGGAGATCAGAAGGCAGTTCACTAGCCTTTGGAGTAATGTTCCAGGGAGGAGCACAGCTGCCCCTGCTGCACAAAAGAATCAACACAGAGAGTGGGGGTGGTAGCAGGCAGCAGTAAGCCCCACTCAGCTTCTATACACTTGAAAAGGCATGTCTTAGAACCAGTGTTCTGCTAGTGGCAACCAGCAGGGTTCCAGGCAGCCTGTGCTCAGAACTCAAAACTGCCTCAGGCCATAAGCTTTCCCAATGGAGACAGAAACTGTGCTTTCAGGCCACACCCCTCCCCGCCTGCTCATGAAGCAGAGGTGTCCAACTCCTGCACCCATGTTTATAACACACTTCTTACTTGCCCCTTGATTCTGCTCATCGAGATCCCTTCCCATTCAATATTCGATGGCAAATCTCCATTGGGAGCTTATCTCAACCTGTGCCCACCACCTGAGTTAGCTGGCAGAGTTCCGTGAGGTCCCCTGTGAGGTATGATCTGGAATGGCTTCCCTCTGTCCCTGCTTTAGTCTGCGAGTGGATGCAAAGTATGCCCTGATGCCTCTCCTTCTCATATATTCCTCACTGTTCACTAAATCACCTCCAGCACTGGGTAGGATTAAGGCCTTCCCTGTGGCGGGGTTTGCCTGGCTCCCCTGTGGGAGAGTGCATCATGAAGGCAGTCTCTCTCCCACTCGCCCTCTGGAGATACAGTGTTCTGTCTGATTCATCATGTAGGCTACTGCCTGCTGCTTCTTTCAAAGGGTCGGTGGTTTCTTTAAGTTATTCTGTTAAGTTTCTAAGTTGCTTCTTGGAAAACAATTCACAGAGTAAATTTCTACATACTATTTCCTCTTTCCAAGTGAGAGAGGCATGCTACCAATGTCTCCAATTCACCATCTTTGCAAGGGGTGGGAGGTGGGGAGGAATTACATCAACTTTTTAAATTTGAGATTGGCTGCTCTTTTCTAATATTTTAGCATCATGCAGGACAGCAGACAGATTAGTTGCTATATTCCCTTCTCTGCCTTTTCTCTGTTTCGTACCTACTACTGAGGTTTTGATATGCCTTGAAGCTACAACATGAAATATGATGTTATCTTTTTATTCCCTTTTTATGATTATCCGAAACAGTAATTTAACACGCTATTCTAGGGCGTTCCCTTCCTCATGCTCACTACTAGGCTTAGCAGTCCACTTTTCAAACCTATATTTATTCCATTGAAATGAAGGCAATATGCCATGTTTAATTTTCTGACATTTATCTCTGGCCCTTGCAATCTCAAATGTTTCAGGGTCTTGGTGATCACATCAGAAAATCAGCTTTTGGTCTATTGAATTAGCTGTTCTCATAAAATATTTTCTTATTGGGATATAAAATTAGTAAGTACTTTTTAAAATATATTGTTTACACTTCCAATATATTTAATACTAGTCTCTTGGGATTTATGTCATAGATATTTCTAAAATTTTGAAAACTAGTATTTTAAGACATAATTCTATTTCCCAGGTTCAAAGTATCTCTGGGCCTCTACACAGTATTTTCTTCATAGTTTTTTGTTCTTATCCTTTTCCCAAATTATACTAAATGCACATACAACCTCCCTAACCTAATCTGGATGGCTTTATAAAGCTTGCATTTGGTAGCATTTCTGAAGATACCTTTTGTTCTTGTACAAGACAGCTTTTGTTCAGTCAGTCTCCTGCTAATAGTTTATTTTCCTGAAGAGGTCAATTTTTACCTATTTAATGAATCCAGTTTCTAGCACTTTGAACACTAAAAGCCTCATGTTCTTTCCTGAATGCTAAAAGCCCGCCTTGTCATGAGACACACTGCTGCCATGCCAACAGGCTGGCAAACGTTTATTTTGAAATGACAACAGGCACAGCTCTCCTGCTGATTTTTCCCAAAGCTTTTTTTGATTCATTTGGCATTCACCCTATCAAGTATGCAATTAGAAAGTACTATAACAATTAAACATTATAGCCCTTCTTAATATTTTCAAACTTATTCCACAAAGAAGTGCACAGAAAATTTTCTATCTTAATATTTATAATTTCAAACTCTTTAGTGTTGTGTAATTATTCCTGGGAGGTACAATGTGTGAGCTGTTTACATGAGATGAATGGAACCATGAATTTATAAGTACATGCTCCATTACACTCATAGTGTATTGCTTCTTAATTTACATGTTGCTTTGGGCCATGAAGGAGATTATTCTGGCAATTTTAAAAGAGCTTCTTTCAAACTCTGTAGATTCATCTCCCAAGGCTCCTTTTTATTCTGTGATTTGAAAACCATTTGGTGGGCAGAAATTTCACCTTGCATTTGTCAGATAAATTTCCTACTTATCATATTTGGCTTATGGCAATATGGTGGTTTTAGAAGAAGAAAGCATGAATCCCATGACTTACTCTAATGGGACAGGAAACTGTAGAGTTAGAAGACAAAGAACATAATTACATTTTTATGAGCAATCATGTAAATATATTACTAAAAATGTTCATTCAAATAGCATAGTCAAATGTAGAAAGAAGAAAAACTGTCAGAAGCCAGACTAAAAAATCCTTCTATTTGACTTCCAGACTGCTCTATCTGAAGAATTGACATGACCAACTTTGTATGCCTGCCTAAAAGCCACCTTAAATAATTAAGAATATTAACCAGGATCATATTGGAGGAACAAAAAAATTCGAATTTGTAAAGCTTAAAAATAAATATTACATCTAAATAAAATGAATAACTTACTTTAGAAGAAAACAATATTTAACATACCCAAATAAGTATATTTGTCATGAAATTTCCCTTTTTAAACAATTCAAAGTTATCAGTATTTCCTGTGGTGGAAGAAGTCTGAGAGTTATTCTGATTTTCCTCTCATATATATAACATATTGATAAGACCAAAATATATGGCTTCATTCAAATGCAAAGTATTGGAAAATAATTAAGTCAGCAGACATGAGTTTTTCACTAATTGTATGTCTTGGAAAAAGTTTCTGAAGCCTTCTGTGTAAAACATGATAGCTAGAATAGAAATGGCCATAAGGTCATTCTTGGAAAGTCAGAAATTTCTTCCTAACCTACTACCAAACATAGGTGAACAAAAGAGAGACAAAATTTTATTTCAGATTTACTGACTTTTGGGAAGTGCATTGTATAGAAAATAAGTGATTGGATACTTATGCTTTGACAGTTAAATTGATGAGATCATAAGGTTGCCTGGAAATGGCTGGAAAAAAAATGCCTCTCTGAATGTGTTAGGGAATGTTTCCCAAATTGCACATGCTCTCTGTCCTTTGTCTCACTCTGAACTCTTGGAGACTCTCGTGCATTTAGGAGGTTTGTGGATTAAAGCTGGGAAACCAGTAGATAGCATCATATATTTTGAAAAAGCTCATAGGGTATTTAATGTGATCGCTTCCTAACACAGCTGAAGAACACCGGTTTCAATTGATTTAATATTTTTTTGACAGTATATGTAGCTGTGTGGACAGTATTTTCCTAATCTTTCCCAAATGAAATATCAACAATATATAAACATTCACACTTTTTAAATTAACTTACGAAGTTTTATCAATGGAATCCTTGAAATCCAATCACTTTTAATTATAATTTTAGTGAATCATCATTCTTGAACTTCAAAAAGTATTGTTATTAAGGCTAATCTGAGCTGTTTGTTCACCGTAATTATAGATATGTTATATTCTACATTATACCTTATAATTGCACATAGTAAATATTCATTAGATATTTAGCTTTTCTTCAATATATAGGTCCTTTGACTGCATACACTTGCCTTCTTCCTCCTGAACGTATCTGTGAACATAAGTCATAGGAGGAAAGTGTTCCCTGAAAAATTAGGTGAACTAAGGTATGAAAAGCTCATTGAGAGAAAGCAGATAAGATGACAACCTTGTGCTACAGTGCTTGTTGTATAAGCCCAGTCATTTTATCTTTATCAGGGCCCTAAGAGGAATAGAAAATGCACAGGTAACTAAAGCAAAAACACTCAAAATTGCAGTTTATTAAATGCATACTATGTACAAGGCAGAACACTAAATATATCCAGCTTAATCCTTTCCACAACTCTATGAGGTTAATAATGCTTTACCTGTTTTAGTGATGAGTTTAAGTAACTTGTTGAGGCTGTAGAATGAGTAACACTACAGTTAACTGGCATCTGCCTCAGTTCTGTATGATTCTAAGTGCATGGACTCCAGAGTTATGTAGAGATCAGTATTAGAGACCCTCGTTTGCAGCTTACTAGGTATAGAGTCTAGGAAAGCTGCTGATAACTCCAACACAGCCCTGAACACTCCTATGTGTACTTAGTAAATTGGTTTTGCTACTGATACTTAAAGTACATGGGCAACAAAATCACAATCAAAATGATTTGTTAAGTATAGAATAAGATCAAGGAAAGTTTAGTAATTTAAATATTCAACGACTTCAAGCTAATACTGACCCATAGCAACAATATCACTGGTTGTGTCTCAAACGTAGAAGCATAGTACTCTTCAAGTACATATTGAAAACTTTATTGGAAGGGATTGAATGTATATTAAATGTAAGTGTGTATATGTATAGATGGATGTAAATATATAGGTCTACAGACCTATATATCTATAGATATATAGATACACATGTGACACATCAAATTTTTGTCATACAAGCAACAAAAATGCTTCCCCAAATCTACAAAATACTGAGAATATGTAGTAGATAGACACTGAAAATATTGCATTCTAGAGCATTTTAAAGATACGATCAGAAAATTTCATTTGGCCAATGAAAAGGCAAATAATCACTCTTTTATAATTTCGAGCAGACAAACACAAAGCAAGGTCCTGTATATAAGTCTGGAAATTCCTAATATTAGATGGCATGGAATCTGTTTTCCTGGGACATTGCTTAGATGAGTACTACAAATATTTACTCTCATTCGTCTTCTTAGACAAGGTCTACTTTGCCGTTTATTATGCATTCCTTCCATAAACAAGTACATGAATTTCCATGATTTAAAATATTAATATATTGATCATAATGATATATTGATAAACATTGGTATGTAATAATTTAAACTTATTTAAATTATTAAATAAATTAATAATTTATTTCACTTGCTGCTTTTAAATATTTTAACTACTTCCCATTATTCATAGAATAAAATAAGCAATCATTGTCATGGTCTAATAGACCTTGAGTACTTTGGTCATTTTTAAAATTTCTCCAGGCTTAGGTTCCATCACTCTTCCTCTTCAGCTATTAATAATAGGCTTTTCACAGTTTTTCAGAAGTTCCTTTAACTTTCCTGCCCTTGGCCTTTGAACATACTGTCCTTTTAGTGAAACACTTCTATTTCCACTTGGTTTTCTAGCTAAATCCTATTCATCCTTTAGTGCGTACCTTAAGAATTACTTCTTTAGTGAAGCTAATCTCAAAGGCAGGTAAAGTCTTATTTTACATTAATCTCTAGTGCTTACTCTTTCTAAGAACTAAATTGATACTTACAACAACCTATACATAGTATGTTTTAAATAAAAAGAATGAATAAATGATTATTCTGTGCTTTTATTGAATTCCAAAAGTATTTTAGAATACTATACTTAAGAAAATTTAGATAGGTTAATGTGAGGTTAAGCCCTGTTCTAAAAGTTATTTTGTTTCTTGCAGGTAACTTTTCATATGATGCATTTTTTTCTTGAAATACTGATTTTTATTATTTTTATCCCATTATTTATAAATACTGCACACAGTAAATCTCAAATATAGAAATACTGACATTTCAATTTAGTAGGCCTCAAAATGGTTTCATTATCTCTTTTTTTGGTGATGATATTTTAGCTCCTTAAGTTCATGGCGTATCTTTGATTTCTTCTACCCTCCACAATATTTAGTATTGGAATCTTTCTCCCTATCATTTTTGTCATAACATCATCTTTATTGCTCACACAAACAGAGTACTTAATGCCAGATACAGTCTTCACAACAATTTTGAGATAAGTACAACTATTGTCCTCATTTTAAAAAATGAATAAACTGAGGCAACTGCTTCAAAGTGACTTCTTCCATTAGCAAATATCAGGGGAAGAATTTAACCCAGGAAGGATTTCTACGGAGGCTTTTTAAAATTGGCCTTCAAAGAATATAGGTTTAGTAGTGTAAGATTGCCAGAATATCTAGCAATCTGTGTATTCATAACAGAATAGCATAAATACACTCAAAAGCAGAACTACAGACATTGGAATAGAGACCCTAGATAGACATTTGATTGGTGCGTGCTTTTGTATCTGCCCAGGAGAGAGGTATCAAATAACAGCAAACATAGTTGCCAATAACAAAACTCGTTCCGATATTCATAACTCTTTTCTTTTCTCTGAGTCTATATACATTGCTAATAACAATGTCATTCTGTTTCTAATATCATAGTAGCTTACTCTAATAAAGAAGTGAAAATCAGTTATCAGTGTAGGCTTCCTGTCATTAGCTTTTCTCACGAAATTTAATGTTTTTTTCCTCCTGTATGGTAGTAATTTGTGTGACTAATAGCTTATATATTTTATTAACTAGCAAGCTGTTCTGTTTTGTTAATTACTAAATAAAATAGTTGTCAACTATGTCTGGATTTTTTCAAATGTGAAAAAACTACAAAGAATGTATTATAATTACAAAAAGCACCTATTTTGCAAGTTTGAGATGTTAAGAAACAATTTGTGAATATTTTAGAAAATTTGATTATAAAAGAATTGAGAACAAATTATTCAAAAAATATCTAATAATGTAACTCTGTATGTTATTTTTATATAAATCCAAATAAATTGTTCTCATTCTCATTCTCTCTCCTAAAAATAGAAAAATCTGTTTGATTTATGACTATCTTTAAGAAAATGAGATATATCTCCCTTCTGCAGTTTTCAATTCATATAAACATATAAATAGACTTTTGCCACCTTATGTAAAGAAGAGCTAAAATAAATTTTCACCAAAAATAAAGAACCATCAAAAGGGATTGACCGTTGTCCAAGTTTGAGCCTATTCCATTCTTCCTTGGCGTGTTAGGTCGTTCTTGAATTGCTATAAAGAAATACTTGAGGCGGTGCAATTTATACAAAAAGATGTGTAATTGGCTCACAGTTCTGCAGACTGTATAGAAAACATAGCACTGCTATCAGCTTCTGTTGAGGACCTCAGGAAGATTACAATAATGATGGAAGATAAAGAGGGAACAGGTGTCTTACATGGCAAGAGTGGGAGCAAGAGAGACAGTGAGGAGAAGTCACATAATTGTATAACAACAGGATCTCATGAGAACTCATTCACTATTTTCAAGCAACACCAAGCCCTGAGGGATCCACCCTCATGACCCAAAAACACCTCCAACCAGGCCTCAATTCCAACCCTGAGGATCACATTTCAACATGAGATATGGGGGGACAAATATCCAAACTCTGTCATTCAGTATTTTGAAATAAGAAATAGAAAAATGAGTGACTTGACTCTTAAATTGGACATTGTGGGCAGTAAAGTAAGTAGAACCAGCTGACAATGGCACCATTATATGCCAACACTGGGCAAGTTAAATTTGAGTAAGCTGAAACTGAACACTGAGCAGAAGAATTGTTATACTTAGAAGATATTGATGTATGTGTACACAGAGGAATAGAAAACAAAGACCATGCAGTCCCAGACATGGAGAGAAGATCACTGTCTAAAGACTTTCCAGTTTTGGGGAAGTTCCAACTGTGTTGCTTCAAATCGGATGCCTGGAGTTCTCTGTACATTTACAATGACCTATCTTTTTTTTTTTGAGATGGAGTCTCGCTATGTCACCCAGGCTGGAGTGCAGTGGCTCAATCTCAGCTCACTGCAAGCTCTGCCTCCCAGGTTCACGCCATTCTCCTGCCTCAGCCTCTTCGAGTAGCTGGGACTACAGGCGCCCGCCACCACGCCCGGCTAATTTTTTGTATTTTTAGTAGAGACGGGGTTTCACCGTGGTCTCGATCTCCTGACCTCGTGATCCGCCCGCCTCGGCCTCCCAAAGTGCTGGGATTACAAGCGTGAGCCACCGCGCCCGGCCTACAATAACCTATCTTTATATGCTGTGCTTGTCAGAAGATTCTTGGACCCTTGAAACCAAATGCTTCCTGAATAAAACAACCTCATTCTAAACAGTTAACCTGAGAGTGTATTTTCACGCAACAGAACTTCTTTTGATTGTAGATAAATAACCACAGCTGTTTATATTTGGATCATGTAATATATAAGAAGGATAATTCTTCATCAGGTATATTCAGATATTGACTCCTTACTTTACAATTTTTTACTCTAGAGGTCAAATTATCAAATAATATTTTTATTTTTAGAACCTTCAATACATTAAAGATTTTTAAAAGCAAAACAATAATTATATTTTAAAAACTGAGAATGACTGAAAAACTGTATAATAAGAACTATTTGTATTTTTTCTCTAACTCTATAACTACTTCTAAATTACACAGACAAAAATCATAGAAAAAATCTGAGTTCTAGGTTATCCTCATTGAACTGTGACACTTACCTTTACGTAAGTGTCAGTCATAAAATCCCTTTCTCCCTCTCTAAAATCCCCAAAGTTATATGGTCACCTCTATCCCATATCCTTCCTTCCAGATCATTGTCCTGATATCCACTACCTGAAAAACCAAGCCTAAATGTTTCACGAGTTGATTCCAGGACCTGCATAGACATGGATCTCTTCTTCAATGTGTCCTCTACAGGGTGGGCTCTGCTGCAATTAGGAACGTTGATCTCTAAGCCTAGGAGTAGAAGACTGGGGACAAAGAATGGTTCTTGTCACAAACCGTGGACAAAACTTAAATAGGCTGGTGTGTCCATGCTCATGTGCAAAACTCTTGTCATGGTGAGAGTTTGAACCTGGCAGAGGTGGAGAAGGGGAGATCAGCCAAAGGCCAGGAGCTGGCTCTCTCCTTACTAGCATATTCTTGCTCAGAGCTTAGAAGAGTCTAAGAATCCTCCACTCAAATATGATCCTCCACATTATTATGAAGGTATGTTAGTCAGGTTAAGAAGATAAAACACATTTCATTGATTGGTTTATAAGTTTTGGGTATTCAAAACGTAGTATATGGACTTTAATTGATATTATCACTCCCTGAACTACAAATATGTTAAGGGCAGACCAGAGGTAAGACTTAGTCTTTTCTCCAATAATATCTATCAAAAGTTAAAATTTTTGGTCTGGAAAATCAACACATTTTCGTTTTATTTTAAGAGTAATGTGAACCTGGATTCTAAGCAGACTGGCACTTTTTCTTTTTTTATATTAATTCTGGGACCACAACTGGATAATGAATTAATCCTAGACCAGTCTGTGTATATTTTGGGTCCCAAATTATTTCTATTCCAGGTGTCCTGTGGTATCTGCTTTCAGATTTAGAACTGTTGCTATTCAGATGGTTTTCAGTGTTTGGTAATGTACTGGGTCAAGAGGGTCTTTAAATATCTGTTGTCTGTCAGTTGATTTTGCTGAAAGACTATATTTCCTTCTAATGCTCTGCAAATTTTTTGCTGGGTGGTGCTTCAGTCGTTTATGCTTCTGCACCGTAGTGGCTCTCAAGCCCACTGATGGCTTACTACATACCCTTTCGAGGAGACTCAGGATTGTCAATCATATAATTCTCTCCTCACTATCGTTACTCGGTTCAACCCAGGACACATATTTATTAGTCAGTGAGTTTCTTGGGGTGTGCATTTTCTCTGGCCAACTCAGCTTATCTTTCTTATTAATCAGTATCTTTTTCAATCTAAAGAAAGAAAAGGAAGGCACAAGATAGCCAACAAGACATAGCCAGGAAAAGCCTCTCGCACCAAATGAGACCACAATATCAAGTAAATGAACATATATCCAACTCATCTTTTGAAAAAAAAATTGAGAGTTGATAGAGAAGTGACACCGACAATGAGGCTGAAGAGGGGGAACCTAAGAGCCCTGCAAGGGGTTGCTGTGTGCACCAGGACTCATTCTTGGCCCTGAATGACTCCTAAGGAAGTGGTGAGTTAAATAACTGTGGGACAACCCACTGTCACTATGGTACCCTAGCTACAAAGGATCCTACAAACCCCATTGACAGTTGAGCTCGTTGGAGATACTTCCCAGAAAGTAGGCAAATACAGGGCTTATGCCTTCACATAGCCTAGAGTGTTTTACAAAGAGACAGCTGCAACAAAACACAGCCATAGGGGTCTGTCTCCCAGGGCTCTCCATACTGCTGTGAGTGGCTGTAGCCTTCGTTCACTGCCAGATCTAGAAAAATCAGGGCTGTCTTTTCTGTAAGACTGGGGATGTCAGGTCTGTATGCACCTTACTTGCAAGCCCCTCCAAAGGTCCATGCCTGGCCACTCCCACAGAAGCAGGCTTGTTGCACAGTCTCAACTGTTCCACTGAATTGCCTTTCTGGTGGCCCCCACTGGAGCATTTTGCTGGCTACCTGTGCTGGAGCACTTCTCCAGTAACCCCTGTGAGGGTGTTTTGCAAATGGCCTGAGAGCATCTTGGCCCCTAACACAGCTGGTGCTTAATATTTAGGGGCCAGATTAAAAAGCCATGGGTCTGGTATGAACACCCCAGAGTTAGAGCACAGAACCTAGGAGTGCAGAACTGAAATCTGTGGCCAGAACTCAAGTGAGGGAAGAGCCCTCACTCTCAGAACACTGGAGAGAGAGAGGCATGGGTTTGTGGGCCAATGTTGGAAGCCGGGTGTGCCTCCCACCACAGGGCTGGCTTGGGAAGAGTGTGGTTTGTCTGCCAGCCACAGCTTCTGCTTGGTGGATTCCCTTGGCTCAGGACACCTAATTGCCCAGTGATCTGGGCATAGGAAGCTTGGGACAAAACTAACTAATTGGGCCAGATACTGAGAAGGAGATCTCTTCAAGGGAGAGTGGAGAATGAGTTGGTGGTCCCCACAGCTGCCTGCTGGGTAAAAAACCCCAGGCTGCAACAGTTTCACCTACAGCAACACCACTGTCCCCAAAGATTCCCCACCCTTGGCTTTCTGCATCAAGAGACCACCTGTAGACATACCCAACAACCCTTTCTGATATTAACCAGCACAGAAGACCAACAGTTCCCACAGAACAGCAGGTCTCCTGACAACCTAGCCTTTGGTTTTCAAACTGCCATTGAAAAATTGTAACTGACACAGTGAAAGAGATTTGGCCTAACCAACTCCATCTTACTTCTAACCTCCAAGCAGTCCTTATTCATTCCTTTGCATAGGTCAAACTAATTTTGTTTAAAACAAAGACAATAACAGCCCTTTCCCAAAACAAATATCCTTTCTACTTGGGGACTAAATTGCCTTTGTAGGACTAACAGATTAGCCAAAAGATTAAAAATTATGGTTTAGGAGTCATGCACCTGGAGGCTACAAGATTCTGACCCTCTCCAAATTGCTCCTGGGGATAACATCAAAATCTAAGATCAGTCCTTGAGATATTTTGAGGCTCTGTGCTTGATGAATCAACTGGCAGCACCCAGATGAATAAATTGACTCATCTTATCTTGTGGCCCCTACCCAGGAACTGACTCAGCAAAAGAAGACATCTTCAACTTGCTCTGATTTTATCTCTGATTTTATCTCCAATCAATCAGCACTCCTGACTCAATGGCCGCTACCCACCAAATTATCCTTAAAAACTCTGATCCACGAATGCTCAGGGAGAGTGATTTGAGTAATAATAAAACTCTGGTCTCCCACACAGCCAGCTCTGTGTGAATAATTCTGTATTACAAATTCCTTGTCTTGATAAATTGGCTCTGTCTAGGCAGTGGCAAGTTTAACACATTGGGTGTTTACAAATTTGGGGGTTAAGCAGAGGTTGCCCTTGGGACTATTTGCCTGTGGTTTAGAAGCCTCACTTCAGTGATGGATCTGGAGGCCAGCCAAGTGGCCACCTAGTTCTCTTGGACTGGGGGCTTACTCTGGCACTGTCTCTACCAGTGGGTCATTGCCAACCCAATGTGCATGGATTTGACTGCAATAGAGAAATGGTCTTAGGAAGACATCCCATAACTGTATCCCCATTGTGTGGTGTCTGTAGTCCCATAATGGAATGCCTATAGATGTATTCCGATTATGGAGTGTCTAATTTGGTGAGTATTCTAGTTGCTGCCAATACCTCCTTTCTTCTCCTGATTGGCCCAGATCCTTCAGCGTCTTGGTTTGGCACCTTTGGGGGTCTCAATTGGCTCTTCCTAATTAATAGAAATAGTCTTGGTTTGAGAGATTTCTCCTCAATCAGGAAGGTTTCAAGGAAGTTAATGGAAAATTGAAAATAGAAATGGGAAAATAAGAGGTTAGTTTGGGAGGAATACTCTTAGAAGTTTTGGTTAGGGATCTTGGTTTGGAAAGCCTTCTGTCTGTCTTGTCTTTGTTGTGGTGTTTGTATGTGTTGAGATGATCTCTGAAGGAATTGCTGATGGAAATCCAGCAGGCCTAACTCAGAGAACACTTTGTAAGTCTTGTCAAATTCCATGAGCCCTGAAGAAAGCTCAGGAGGTCTGACTTCGGGTGACCGTTCTCTCTTCTTCTGACCTAGAGACAACCCATTAAGCAGGGGTTTCTCATTTATCTAGCCTGCAGCTTTCAACTCCTCGTGGGAGGGAGCATGCAAGTGAACAAGGTGGGAACTGGAATGAGTGAACTCTGGAAACAACCACCCACTTCGGAGCTGGCAGGAGCAAACTTCAATCACTCAGACTTCCTGCGCTTCATCCCTCATGAAAGGGAGCACACAGATGAGTGTGTGTAGAAGCCAGAGCAAGTGCTCTTGGGTTCTGGCAGGCGTACTCTGTGCAGGCCCTGTGACAGCAAATGGGGGTTTCCTGTGACCCCTGAAGCCCCAGAGGGAGTGTTAAATTGCTCTTTTAGCTCTGCCATCCATGGACGGCTTAAGTGTTACCAGCTCTGTGGGCCCTCTGCCTTTTCACATGAGGTGGCTGCCTTCTGCTAGTGAGGGCAAAGGGCAAGTGTGACAGCCTTTTGTATCCACACACGTGGCACCTGAGCTCTTGTCTGGCATTCAGGAGAAATTAGGTCACATGAAGAAATTGAAGGATAGTAAATGTGGGAGGTTATATTGCCAAAGACAGTGGTTCTCTGCAGGAACGGAACCTGAAAATAGGATGGGGAGGGAAGTTAATCTTTCCCTGAAGTCTGGCCATCTTTGACTAGATTCTTCTCCAAAGTTTTGCCATCCCTCTGTCCTTCTGAAGTCAAGCCAATTCTCTCTGAAGTCCAGCAGTAGTCTTTGACATCCAGCTGCTTCTCGTCTCTCTGCCAGCTGAGTCTGGGTTTTTTATAGTCAGAGTATGGGGTGGAGCGGGGCCATGGGTGTTTTTGAAAAAGACAACATTTGAGCAGAAAAACAGGGATGTAAGTTTTCACTCTGAGCCATGGTTTCAGGCTTGAGGATGGGATTTTGTTGGGGACCACCTTGTTCTGCCTAGAATTTCTCTGCCTCCTCTTCCTAGTATTTCCCTCCTCTTAAGAGACACATCCAACTGCAGTTAGAATATGGATGATGACCAGTCATAGCTACTTCCTGCTTACAGGGGACATTGCTTTGGGGAGAATTCCTCTGTGAGAAATTCCTCCCAGACGTCTACCTAAGGTTCCTCGGCAGAAGGGAGCCATCATCTGAGGCTCCAGTTGCCTGATTATTTGGAGTTTAATGGCCTCTAGACAAGAAGAAACAAATTTTACAAGGTTAAGTATGCATAGATCAAATATGTGCAT
Organism: Nomascus leucogenys; assembly: GCF_006542625.1. NCBI lineage: Eukaryota > Metazoa > Chordata > Mammalia > Primates > Hylobatidae > Nomascus > Nomascus leucogenys. The sequence continues at coordinate 63,781,738 of NC_044383.1, read as the reverse complement.
TATACAAAAAAGGAGTTAAAAGGAAAGAATCTATTGCCAAAGATTACAGAAATAAAAAGTGAAATACACTAATTCTGAAATTCTTCAATCTGGTGTAGAACAGATCAAAGGTAAGAATAGCAAGCATAGGCAAGTCTATAAAAAGGATATCAATGGGATGTTAATTATCAAGACTAATCTCTTGTAAGTTTTAGCTTGAGGTCACCGATATCTTCACATTGGTACTTTGGATGCTCTTCTGGGTTGACAGGGTAACTCTGTTAACTTCCCAGTCCTTTACTCAGCTATAATGAGTCCAGTAATCTGTTCCAGTGACCTTCACTACCTTATGAGTAGAAAGAAGTATGGTGTAAGGTCCCTGCCAGTCTGGGATTATAGAGAAAGCAAGAGGAGGAAGTAGCTTCACCAGTACTAGGTTCCGTGGGTTGAATTGAGTGGGCCTAGTTCATTGGATTGGGCCTCCATCAGCTGTTTCAGTTCCTCTTAGATATGGTACAAAAAAATTATATGTTTAATTAAATCAGAGGTTTCTTAGTCTAGCAAAAAACATCAGTGAGACAAGGCCCTCCATATATCATTTCAAAAGGACTCAAACCTAACTTTGAAGGGGTGTTTCTAACATGTAGTAGGGATATGGGGAGGATAGTCCAAGGGATATGAATCTCCTGAGACAGTTTCCTGAGGTGTCTTTTGATAATATCATTTTTCTTTTCTAACTTTCCCAAGGATAGTGGTCTCCAAGCACAATAAAGATGGTACTGTATGCTTAGTGCCTTTGAGACTCCCTGGATGACAGCTGCCTTGAATGAGGGTCCATTATCACTCTAGAAGTACTTAGGAAGTTCAGAGTATCTAATTAGTTAATATCTTAATCTTCTCAGAGGTGTTCTCTATTCAACATAGAAATGCTTCTACTCAGTTAGTAAAAGTATCTGTCCATACTTGGAGGTACTAGATGCCCCTTGCCTTTGGCATATTGGTGAAATTCATTTGCCAGTCTTTCCCTGGGTAGCCACCTGTCCTTTGGGTTCCTGGGGGAAGAAGGCATCAATTGAGGGGATTATTTTTAAGGCAAGTCTGGCAAGCATTAAAAACCTATTTAACCATTTGTATCAGGTTTTTACCTGAGAAAAAGATCTGGGCCACTTGATAGGTTTTATCCTTACCTAGGTGGAAGGCCTGGTGAAGGCTTTTAAGGACTTTCTATTGGTTGGCAGCCAGTAGATGAAGCTTGCCATCCTCTGATTGTAGCCATCCTGAGGACTGAAAGATATATCCCCAAGAGGTGGCCCATTCTATTTTTTGCAGGAAATATTGAGCTTTTATTTCACTTATGAAGCCCTCTCAGATCAGTGGGGCTTCAAGTGACTCCTAAATGTGGACCCCTTTTGCTGCTGATTTAGCCACTTGGTCTATCAACCTATTTCTCTTGACTATTTCATCCAATCACTTTTTGGTGGTATTTACAATGTATTACTGCCACTTTTCATGAGAGGATAAACTAGGATAATAGTCTACTAATTTTCTGATGGTATTTAATGGGAGACTTGTTAGCTGTGAGGAAGACTATGCTGACTAGAATCAGCATAAATGTGAACCATTTTCCCTTTGTTTCAGTGCCCCTGTGAGCACAATTAGCTCATCTAGTTGAACACTTGTGCCTGAAGAGAGAGACACGCTCTTAACAATGTCATTCAGAGTAACTATTGCATACTTTGCTTTATGGATTCCTTGTTCTACAAAAGAACTGTCCATAAAGATAATTCAGTCTTGTTTCTCTAATGGTGTTTCTCTGAGGTCCTCTCTGGACACATAGGTTTGTACTGCTGCCTGTTCACAGTCATATTCAAGCTCTCCAGCTTCCTGTGGGAGGAAAGTGGCTGGATTTAGGGAGGGACACGTTAAGTGGAATGCAGACCCTATAATAGCAGAGCTAGCTTGTTACGTGAGGAGGCAGTTGTCCATTAGCCAGAGACACCCCTTAAAAGACAGCAGTCTTGCCACGTTATGTGGAGTATAAACAGTTAAATTATTCCCTATGGTTGACTTAGTAGCCTCCGGTACCAGCAAAGCTACTGCTGCAACTGCCCAGAGACAGGCTGGCCATCTTTTGGCTACAAAAACAAGTTCCTTACTTAAATATCTTACAGGCTGCTGGGCTGGACCCCGAGCCTGGGTTACAACTCCCAGGACCATTCACTTCCTTTCTGACATGTAAAGGTTAAAAATATTTCCTACGGAAAAACTTATGACTGGTGCCTTAAGCAAGCCTTGTTTTTGTTAGTCAAGGGCCTTTCTAGCCTCTGGTTCCAAAGTTAGAGAGTATGTATTAGCTGCCCGAGTCTCTTTTATTAGGTGATACAAGGGATGAGCTATTTCACTGTACCCAAGGATCCATAGGTTGGAGAATCCCATAATATCTATGAATCCCCTCAGTTGCTTGAGGGTTCGGGGGAGGGAAAAGGAGAAGACGGGCTTAATCTTTTCTTCACCCAATTTCCAGGTCCCCTCTGAAAAGACCAGACCTAGGCACTTCACTGAAATCTGACAGAGCTAAGCTTTAGATTTTAAAACCTTATATCCTCTGTTAGCCAGAAAAATTAAGAAGAGCCTTACTGCCCTCTTGAGAAATTTCCTCAGTTGGAATGCACAGAATAATGTCAACTACATATTGTAAAACTTTACCTTGATGATAAACAAACTCAGAGAGGTCTTTTGATAAGGCCTGCCCAAACGGAGTGGGGAGTGTTTCAGAATATCTGAGTAACATCATCCAGAATAAATGGGTGATTTGGTTAGAGAGATCCTCAAATGTAAAAGAATACTGTCAGTCAGGGTGTAATGGTATTCAGAAGACATTTTTTAGGTCCAGGACTAAGAACCATTTAGTTCCCTCAGGTATTTGAGCTAGCAGGGTGTATGGATTGGGAACCACCTGGTAAATTGAAACCACAACCTCATTAATGAGTTGAAGGTCCTGAAGTAGTCTCCATTTCCCACTGGGTTTTTGTACCCCCAACATTGGGGTATTACAAGGTCTGTTTTAGGGTTTGAGGAGGCCCTGCCACCTTCAATTACCAATGATGGCTTCTAGTTATTTCCTAACTTCTGGTTTCACACAGTATTGTTTCTGGTTAGAAAAGGGGTCGGGATCCTTAAAATGGATCTGGACCTGTATGGCAATTTTGGCTTAGCCAATTTTCCCTTGAATTGCCCAAACTTCTAGGTTAATATTGGTATTCACTAGGAAGAAACAAAGAGTTTGTACTGAAGCCATCAGGATGGTGGTCTCCATATGGACCAAAATATCCTTGTCAAACAGAGGAGTTGGGCTTTCAGGCATAATTAGAAAGGTACAAGTGAACAAGAGGTCTCCCCACCTACAGCTAAGGGATTAGGAAAAAATATCAGGTTAAAGACCTTCTTGAGACACCCCACATGGTCATGCTAAGAAAGTAGAGGGGGCCAGAATTGGAGAAAATAACCAAGAGACCAGCCCCGGTGTCCAGAAAGAGGTCTACTTTCCTTCCTTCAGTTTCCAGCAGGGCTCCTGGATGTTAATGGTGATCTGGACCATCAGAGCCAGGGAGAGAAGCCCCATGACTCCTCATTCCTACTGGACCATTTGGGAAATTGGCTCTGGGCCCAGTGACCAGCATCCGTGGGGGAAGTTCACCTTCCAGTAATCCCCATTGTAGATTGGACAGGGTCAAGACAGGTTTTTCATGCTGCCTAGGCAATCCTCCCTAAAATGCCCTGGTTTACCATATCTGTAGCCGTTAACAAGTGCACCTCAGAGATTCTGGGGCTTGTGGGCTTCCATGGTGGCCATTAAACTTTCTACCTCTTTCCTTTGTCTTCTCTCTCTCTCTGGGGTCTCCCTGTATCTATTATAAAAGACCAGGGTGGCCACTTTCAGGAGGTCCTCTAAAGTACTGTCTGGTCCCAGGACCTGTTTGTATAGTTTCCTCCTGATATCAGGGGCTGCCTGAGTAATAAATTTATCCTTTAGGATTAGTTGTCAATCAACTGAATCAGGAGGTAGAGAGGTGTGCTTTACCAAGGCCTCCCTTAGCCTTTTCGGGAAGGCAGTGGGATCTCATCAAATTCCTCATCTATTATGGATAGCTTGCTATAAACAAGAGGCTTGGTTCTAGGCCCATGTAAGCCCTCCATTATGCACACCTGAAAGTGTCTTCTCTTCCATTCTCCCTTCTCATCATTGGGATCCCATTTAGGGTCATTCAATGGTGCTACTTATCTTCCAATTGGGTAAAGTTTGACCCTTTCCCTGAAAGTATATGTGATACAAATCTCATTCTTAAATCTCTCTGCTGCTGGTGGAGTGGACTGCTTCTCAATGTTAGTCAGAGTTTGATTCAAAAGTAACATAACACCTTTTCAGTGAGTTAAAATACTTGGCTTAAATTCTGGAAAGCCTCTAAATATCTGTCAGGGTCATCTGAAAACTTACCAGGATGCCCCTTACTTTGCCTTAAGTCCTGTAGAGAGAAGGGGACCTGGATTTTACTGGGGCCAAATTGACCAGGCGTCTTTTGGAGGGGCAACAGTGAGACTGGGGCTTATCTAGGGTGAGGATTTCTAGAAGGGGGCAAGTGCGAGTGAGAAACTGAATAGGGAAGATGGAGTGGACCCAGAGGAACAGGGACAGACAGAGCTGACTGTCCTGCTTGAAGTGCCTCTGGAGTTTGTTTCTTTAGTTTCCTGATATTGGGCAGCCTCTCCTGAGATGGCAACAAGGAGGGCTTGATCAATCCTACACTGTTGACAAAGGCCTGGATTACCCTGAAGGGTAAAGAAAGCCTGCACATGTGGGGCCTCAGACCACTTGTCTTCATATTTACAGAAAAGGTCCAACTGCAGGATGGTATGAAGATGAATGGGTCCTTCCCGAGTCAGTCCTTCTGGCAGATTATACTTTGGCTAAGCCTTTGTGCAAAACACGTTTTTGCTCCAGAGTCTAAGGATCAAAGCAGCCACCGTGATTCAAAATACACTTCGGAGAAATATAGACTGAGGATGGCGAAGATAGTTGGTCATCCATTCTGAAGAGGAAAATAGATGTCTCACATTTCCCTTCCCTCTTTCAGCAAAAACTCAGCATGTGGGAGAGAAAGAATACAGGATTCCCTCTTTTCTGTTTTGTCTTTTTATCCCAGAGACCTGGAGAACTTAGACACCACCCATGGGTGCCGCTGTGGCCTGTACTTATAAAGCAGGGAGGCCCTAGAGAAAAGGAATTATTCACACACACCTACACCTCCATCCCCAATTTTTGGATTCCCTGAGCCTTATCTATGCCATTGAGCATGGCCTCTTTCCAAGAAGGGAGGGCATAATCGGCAGAAACTAGTCCTGCCAATTTACACTGTGCCTGTGGACTGGCTTTGGATCCGTCAGATCTGATTTTTCTTTCAAGTAGGCGAAGAACCTTTTTACCTTTTTTTTTTTTTTTTTTTTTGACAGAGTCTCACTCTGTCGCCCAGCCTGGAGTGCAATGGCGCCATCTGGGCTCACTGCAAGCTCTGCCTCCCAGGTTCACGCCATTCTCCTGCGTCAGCCTTCTGAGTAGCTGGGACTACAGGCGCCCGCCACCACAGCCGGCTAATTTTTTGTATTTTTAGTAGAAACACGGTTTCACCGTGTCAGCCAGGATGGTCTCGATCTCCTGACCTCGTGATACTCCCACCTCGGCCTCCCAAAGTGCTGGGATTACAGGTGTGAGCCACCGCACCTGGCCGAAGAACCTCTTGCTCTGTGAATGTGGGTTCCTTGAATCACCCTATTCTTCCCCTGGGTTGGACTGAGCTGGACCCCTCAGACAGAGGGGGAAAGACTCTTTGGGCATGTGGCGGAAGGGGATTGCAAGTAGGAAACACTGGTCAACTGGCTGCATGGAGCCACTGGCGCCCTAGAGTGCCTTGGGGCCCCAGCAGCAGCTGTGGGTCTCACCCACCCCACGTGGCCATTGGGTGTGGCAAGTGCATGCTGCGAACACACTCAAGTGCCCCAGCTGGGAGGGGAGAAGGTAAGGAGGGAGCCACTGTGTGCTGCACTCACCTGCAGCTGTTGGTGAGGGGGTTGGGAGGGCATCTCTAAGAACAAATGGAAATCACATTTTCTGAGCTGCACATCTGGTGGCTGGCCCAAATGCCCATTCTATCTAATAACATTTCTGTAGTTTGTAGCAAAACCTTTAACATTATAAAAGAACAGATAGGAGTCATTTCACACCCTGAAAGAAGAACGGAAAAGATGCAGCAGAAAAGTCTGGGAGTCTTGGCCAACGCCCTAACAGATGGTTGAAGACAGGGCCCAGTCTAGGGGCCTTCCAGCAACCCTGAAGAGCGTCCTTGGCCAGATGACTTCAGAGTAGCCCCAAGACTTTACTCTGGTCCCACATGATAGGTAGACCTTCATGAAGGGAAATTGAGCCAACCTTTCTTTCACCTGAAAGTCAGAGATGGCAGGGTTGCATCCTGTTATCTGAAAATGGCATAGCTCAGAGGAAAGTCTGAGGACAAGAAGTCTTGGGAAAAAAGTAGAGAGACAGATCCAGTATATCTGCATTTATTTGTTCACCCTTCTGATACATCCCAGACATGTCCCCAGAGGAAGCGGGATATTTTCATGACCCCTCGTGGGACCCTTGACAGGGGTGCCTCATTTACCCAGCCCACAGCTTTCAGCTCCTCATGGGAGGGAGAATGTGAGTGAATGAGGCGGGAACTGGAGTGCATGAATACTTAGAACTAGTCAGCCACTTCAGTGCTGGCAGAAGTAAACTTCACTCACTCAGACCTGCTGCATTCCACACCTCATGGGAGGGAGCTCATGGGTGAGTGAGTGCAGAAACCAGGACGAGTGATTTTGGGCACCAGCGGGAGCAAATTCCATGCATGCCCGGCAGCAGCATCTAGGGGGCTTGGCTGCAAGCCCTGAAGCCCCAGAGGGAGTGTTACAGTGCTCTGTAAGTTCTGCTGTCCACAGGTGGCTTAAGAGTTAACAGCTCAGTGGGTCCTCTGACTTCTCATGTGAGGTGGCTGCCTTCTGCCAGTGAGGGAAAAGGGCAAGTGTGACAACCTTTTACATCCACACTCATGTCACCAAAGCTATTGTGTGACATGCAAGAGAAATGAGATTGCATAGACAAACTCCTACTCTGTCATAGAAAGCCATATATGTACCAGTGAAAAGGGGGCCCGGCATAACTATCTCCATTTTGCTTCTAACTCTTCCTCTCCCTGTGGTGATAACTTTTAGGATAAATCCTTTTACTTATCTCTGCTTGTAAGAAAAACTAACAATGGGAGTAACTTAGTTTTTAGTTTAACTTTAAGGCAAGAATGATAATAGTCCTTTCCCCAAACTAAACCTTGAGGATATAAGGAGGGCATACACACAAATAAAAATGTTATGCTAAAGTTTTGTAAGAGCACTGTGACCGGATCAAGAACAAAGAAGTTTCACAATCTCTTCAGACCCTCACTGCTGCATAGATGTTTGTGGTCATCAATCATATCTTGACCTCAGTCTCCTCCCTCTTTCCTCTTCCCCTAATGTAAAAGGTATCTAAAATTCATATTAACTTAAGATGGTTCTTTAGGATGCGAGTCCGCCATCTTCTCGTTTTGCTGGCTTTCTAAATAAAGTCAACTTCTTTGCTCCATCACTAGTTCCTTGACTTGTTGGCTGACATAGAGTGAGCTGTAAAAGTTTTGACTTGGTTACAATATAGTATTTTTATTTTGGAGAAAAAATCCAAACTGATTTCCCATTTTTTCAACTTTTAATTAAAAACTATAAATTTAACCTTAACTGTTTGCTCATGTAATCAGGGAAAAATTTACTGCTTCTCTTTATTGGTAATTTTAAAAGAGTGAAATTAATTTTTATAGAAAAAATCTACCATATGAAGTAAGAACATAATTATATTTTATGTGTTAAATTATATATTGTTACAGAAATATGTTTATTAAACTTTATATACATAGAGAAAATTCAGAGTTAATTTTAGGCCTTTAATTTGTTTAAAGTTATAAATAGAAAAATCTAATTTGCATTAATAGTAATCTTTATCCTCTTACCAATAGTAAAATATTTCCACAAAATTCCAAAGTAATCTTGAATGTTAGTAAACATTATAAAATTAGTAATAAAAGTGTTTATTGGCTTATGAAAGTAAATAAAATAAATAGATTCCATTAAAGTACTTATAATATGCACCACATGGATTCAAGTCTCATTTCTACTCTCGTTTTTTCTCTTTGCCATTCAGTGTCCCCACCTGTCCCATGCAGGTCCTACATTAGAGCTGCAGCCTCATGGCTACCTCTTAATTAACTGCCTCTGTGACTAATGTAAGTAATTTTTCTTTACAAAAATTAATTTAATAAAATTTACAAAAAAATTTAATAAATGAACTATAAACCTAAAGTTAAAAATTTTGAGCATTCTATGATAGTCAAACTTAGAGCTTAAGGCACATTGTTGTGTTTTTTTAGTTGATTGTAATACATTGCTGATAAATGTTTTATTATTATTATTGTTATTTAAACTTTGTTTCATTGAACTCATTTTTGAGGTATACCTCCCCACAAACAAATAAATAACCTATAAAATGACTCATTTATTTTTAAGATATTTTTATGTGAAAATAATAGATAACTTAGGGGTGTCTTCTGTAAAGGACTTTTCCCGTACCTTAGCTGACATAACGTGCTGGGTATTTTATTAAACATTGTTTTGTAGCCTATATATCTACTAGAATACTAGGTATTTTCATTTTGGTCTATTGTCATCCCATCATGACAAGTATTTAGGGTTTACTATAAATAACTATAGCCTTCTGGATAAGAAAAGTATCCATTTGATTGTCCAAGGTAATGCTAACATCCAGCGGCTTCACTAGGTTAATTGGAGGTCTTGCCTAATCCTGCAGTAAGTATACCATAGATAGCTCTCTAAATTGCTTAACTGAGAAAGTAATGTAAAAGATACAATGAAATGCATTTGTCATTGGAATTATCTGTGATGCTTCAAAATAAATCTAATATCATCTATGAACACTTATTATTCACACAAGAGAAAACATACTACTTTCAAATTCCTAATATTGTCCTAAAGAAGGGTGGTGAATTACCTTCCTTGTTACTCATGCCTCTGTAAAGTTGTGCACGTCTGTGGTTACAGTGATTGTAGAAATAATAATGGTGATAATAAAGTGCAATTTTTGAGCTGCCTTTGAAGACAGCAAGGCAGTCCTTTCACAATACATCTTTGAAAAAAATTATCTTGTCCATTACCTATTCCAAGTTCTGGCTTCCTAATTTCTCCCTCCTTTTGATGTTTCTCATTCTTCTAGCTTTCTTTTATTCCACACAGTTAGTAGTATTTTCATACTTACTTAAAAATATAGCCAATTAGATTTTCTGAAACAAATCCTTAGTGACTTTCTAATTGAAACTATTTTCATTAAGGGAAATAGTAGACAAATATTCACTATGTAAATACCTAATGGATACTGTTCTTGTATTAGTTTTATTAACAGCAAAAGCTACATGTTTCCCCACTTGAATGCTTTTCTTCAAGGCTAATTTGCAAACATCATTAAATATGGGTGTGAAAACTTGTAAAACATTCCTTCATCAACCAGTATCCATTTATTTGTCACTGCATTAATTATAATCCCTGACATTATTTATTCTAATTTCTTATTTCCTCTAAGAAAATCAACACTTTTGTATATACTTTTTATTCTTTCCCCATTGTTTTTAATCTAAATTCACAATGAAGTTTTTTTAAAAATATATTTTAAAATTTAAGTACACTCACTACTACCATGATATGTACAAAAGCTGCATATTATGTATAATGGTTTTTGGCAAAAGCAAAATAAGTTAACGTGCATATTATATCTGAGAAAGTAATATAAGCATCAAATAATTAAAAACTAATTATCTTAATTTCAAAACAAGTCCCTTTTTACTTCTCTTTAAGACAAATTCAAAAATATGATACAAATACAAGCTAGTATAATTATCCACATTGTATAATCTTTTTCAGTTTTATTTAGGTATGAGTGATAAATAAATATTGCATGCATTTCAGATATACTGTGCAATATTTTGATATATGTGTACGTTGTAAAAGGACTCCCAATCAAGCTAATTAAACTATCTCTTCCCTTTTTGGGGGGTGCAAGGGAGAGAGGGGAAGAACATTCTATATCTACTCCCTAGCAGCTTTCAAATGTACAATACGTTATTATTATGAACTATAGTGATGATGTTGTACATTAGGTCTCCAGAACTTAAGTCACTTATAAATAAAAGTTATTATCCTGTGAACCACATGCCTCCTATGACCACCATTTACTCTCTGTCTCTATGAATCCAGATTTTTACATTGCACATATAAGTGAGATCACACAATATTTTTCTCTCTGTGTCTGGCTTATTTCACTTAAAATAATGTCCTCCAGGTTTATACATGTCACAAATGGCAGAGTTTCCTTTTTTTTAAGGCTGAGTAGTATTCCATTGTGTACAGACACTGCATATTCTTTATGTATTCATTCATTGACCAGTTCTTAGAATTTTGTGTATTATGGCTATTGTGAGTAATACTGCAATGAACATGTGAGTGCAGATACGTTGTCAAAATACTGATTTCATTTCTTTTGGGTGTATACTACATCATGAGATTGCTGTGTCTTATGATAGAAACACTTCTGGTTTTTTGAGGAACCCCTATATTGTTTTCTTTTATGGCTCTACCAAACAACAATACTACCAATAGTGTACATGTGTTTTCTTTTCTCTAAAGTTTCACTAACTTTTTATTTTACTTTCTTAATAATAGTCATCCTCACAGATGTGAGGAGACATCTCAATATGGATTTGATGTGTATTTCCCTGCTGAATAGTGATGTTGAAGATTTCTTCAGATATCTGCTAGCCTTTTGCATGTCTTCTTTTGAGAAATGTCTTTTCAGGTCATTTGGCTATTTTTAATTGGTTTATTTGTTTTCATTTTTGCTGTTGAGTTGTATGAGTTCTTTATGTCTTTTGCGTATTAGCCCTTCATCAGATAGATGGCTTGAAAATATTTTGTGACCTTTGATAGGTTGTCTTTTTATTTTGTTGTTTACTTTATTGTGCAAAAACTTTTTAGTTAGATGTAGCTCCATTTGTTTGTTTTTTTATTTTGTTATCTGTGCTTCTGGTGTCATATCCAAACAAACTATTGCCAAGACCATAGTAAGAAGATTTTCTTCTGGAATATTGATAATATCATGACTTATATTTAAGTCTACAGTCTATTTGAGTTGACTTATGTGTATAGTGTAAGATAAGAATCCAATTTTAATTTTATTATATCCGGTTTTTCCAACACCCTTTACCGAAGTGACTACAAGCATACTTCATTTTATTGTACTTCACAATACTGATTTTTTTTAACAAACTGAAGGTTTGTGACAACCCAGTGTCATTCAATTTTATTGACATTATTTTTCCAACAATATATGCTCACTTTGTGTTTCTGTGTGACAATCTTGTTATTTTTTCAATATTTCAAACTTTAAAAAATTATTGTATTTGTTATGGTGATCTGTGATTACTGATCTTTGATGTTACTACTGTAGTAGTTTTGGGCATCACAAACTCTACCCATAAAAGATGACAAACTTAATTGATAGAGACTGTATGTGCTTTGACTACTGTAGTGACCAGCCATTCACCATTTCTCCCTCTTCTTGGGCCTCCCTATTCCCTGAGACACAACAATATTGAAATTAGCCCAATTAATAACCTTCTAATGGCCTCTAAGTGTTCATGTAAAAGGAAGAATTTCACATCCCTCACTTTAATCAAATGCTTGGAAAAATCATTAGGCTTAGAGAGAAATGCATGTAGAAACATAAGATAGGCCAAAAGGCAGGCCTCGTGTGCCAAACAGTTACCCAAGCTGTGTATGCAATAGAAAGATTTTCAAAGGAATTTAAAATGAGACTCTAGTGGACACATAAATTATAAGAAAGCAAAACAGTCTTATTGCTGATGTGCAGAAAGTGAGTGTTCTGGATAGAAGGTCAAACCAGAAACAACATTTCTTTAAGCCAAAGCCTACCTCATGTCAAGGGCCTGACTCACTTCAAATCTGTGAAGGCTGAGAGATGTAAGAAAGATACAGAAGAAAAGTCTGATACTAGCAGAGCCTGGTTCAAGAGTTAACATTCCATTAAATCTCCATAACATACAAGTGCAAGGTGACATTTCACCTGTAAAAACTCATATAAACTAAAAATAAAGACATGGAAAAAGATACTCTATGCAAATGGAAGCCAGAAAAGAGCAGGAGTAGCTATACTTATGTTAGGTAAAATAGGCTTCAAGAAAGAAACTATAAAAAGAGACAAGGAAAGTCATCATATACTGATAAAGGGGTCAAATCGGCAAGAAAATGTAGCAATTGTGTATATGTATATATATACAAAATATATATATATACAAAATATATATATATATACTATATATATATATATACCCAAAGCTGGAGTACTCAGATATATAAAGTAAATATTATTAGACCTAAAGAGAGAGATAGACCCAATACAATAATAGCTAAAGACTTAATAACTCCACTTTCACCTTAGATAGATCATCCAGGCAAAAGATCAACAACAAAGACACCAGATTTAATCTGCACTATGGACCTAAAAGACATTTAAATAATATTTTCCCAAACAGTTACAGAATATACATTATTCTTCTCAGCACATTATTCATTCTTAAGGACAGACCATATGTTAAGCCACGAAAAAACCTAAACTTAAAAAATTCAAAAAAAGTATCTTCTCTGACTATAATGGGAAAAAAACTAGAAATAAACAAGAAGAGAAATTTTTGAAACTATACAAACACATGGAAATTAAACAATATGCTCCTGAATGACCAGTGGGTTAATAGTGAAATTAAGAAAAAAATTTTAAAACTTCTTGAAACAAATGAAAATGGAAAGAGAGCATACAAAAGCCTATGGGATACAGAGAAAGTGGTACTAATAGGAAAGTTTATAGCAATAAGCACCTACATAAAAAAATTGGAGAAACTTCAAATAAGCAACCTAGGGATGCATCTTAAGGAACTAGAAAAGAAAGAGAAAGCCAAGCCCAAAATTAATAAAATAAAAGAAATATTAAAAATATTAAAAAATCAGAGCAGAAATAATTAAAATTGAACCAAAAAAATACAAAAGATCAATGAAATGAAAAGATCATTTTTTGAAAAGATAAAACTGACAAAACTCAAGCCAGATTAACAAAGAAAAATAAATTAAAAAATCAGAGATGAAAAACAGGTAATTACAGCTGATATTGCAAAATTTGAGGGATCACTGGAGACTACTTTGAGCACCTATACGCCAATGAATTGGAAAACTTAGAAGAAATAGATATATCCCTAGACATACAATCTACCAGGATTGAGCTATGAAAAATTCAAGACCTGAATAGACCAGTAAGTAATGAGATAGAAGTTGTAAAGATAAATAAGTAAATAAATAAATCCCCCAGAAAAGAAAAGCCTGGGACCCAATTGTTTCACTCCCAAGCTTTATCAAACATGTGAAGTAGAAATAATACCAGTTCTACTCAAATATTTTTAAAAATTGAGGAGAAGAAATAGTTTCAAACTCATTCTATGAGATCAGTTTTATGCTGATAACAAAACCAGACAAAGACACATCAGAATGTGTCCCTAGTGGACATTGCAAAAATCTTCAACAAAATACTAGCAAATTAAATTCAACAATACTATAAAAAGAAGTTCAGCATGACCAAGTGAGATTTATTCCAGGAATGCAAGTGGGGTTTGCCATACACAAGCCAGTCAATGTGATACATAACAGCAATGGAATGAAGAACAAAAACCGTATAACCATTTTAATTGATACTGAAAAAGTATTTTATAAAATTGAACATCTCTTTATTATAAAAACTCTTAAAAATGGTTATAGAAGAAACATACTTCACCGCAATAAAGCCGTGTATGACAAACCCACAGCTAGCATTATACCAAAAAGAAAAAAACCTGAAAGGCTTTCTGCTAAGATCTGGAACAATACAAAGATGTGCCTAGTCACCACTGTAGTTTAACACAGTAGTGGAAATCCTAGGAAAAGCAGTCAGAGAAGAGAGAGAAATAAAAGACATCCAAATTGGAAAAGAAAAAGTCATTTAAGATTTCTTGAGTTATACTCCACAAGCACAGGCAACCAGAGCCAAATTGAACAAACGGGGTCATATCAAGTTAGAAAGCCTCTTCAAGGCAAAGAAAATAACCCACACAGTGAAGTGATAACCCACAGAAAGGGAGAAAACATTTGCAAACTATCCATCTACAAGGGGTTAATAACCAGAATATATAAGGAGCTCAAAAAACTCAATAGGAAAAACTCCTATGATCCAATTAAAAAATAAGCAGAAGCTCTGAATATACATTTACAAAAAGAAGACATACAAATGGCTAACAGATGTATGAAAATATGCTCAACATCATTGATCATCAGAGAAATGCAAATCAAAATACAATGAGATATCATTTTACTCTAGTAAAAATGGCTTTAATCCAAAAAACAGGAAATAACAAATTTTGGTTAGGAAGTGAAGAAAAGCAAACCCTCATACACACTTGATGAGAATATAAATTAGTACAGCCACTATGAAAAACAGTATGGAATTCCCTCAAAAAACTGATAATAGGACTACAATATGATCCAGCAATCCCACTGCTAGGTATATACCCCAAGGAGAGGAAATCAATATATTGAACAGATATCGACACTACCTATTTATAATAATCCTGTTGAAGTCCTACTCGTAATAGTCCAGATTTGTAAGCAACTTCAGTGTTCATCAACAAATCAATCTATAAAAAACTGTGGTGCATATACACAATGGAGTACTATTAAGCCATAATGAAGAATGAGATCCTGTCATTTGCAACATCATGGATTGGACTAAAGGTCATTATGTTAAGTGAAATAAGCCAGGCAAAAAAGACAAACTCCACGTGTTCTCACTCATTTATGGGGGTTACATATTGTTTTAATATTTAATATTACAATCATGAGGATAGAGAGTAGAATGATGGTTACCAGTATCTGGGAAGGGTAGTGGACCTGGGAGGAGTTAGGGGGGGTGATTAATGGGTACAAAAATATAGTTAGAATAAATAATATCTAGTATTTGATAGCACAACAGGGTAATTACAGTCAAAACATATTGTACAATTTAAAATAACTGAAAGAGTATAATTGGAATGTTTGTAACACAAAGAAAGTATAAATGCTTGTGGTGAGATGAATAACCCATTTATCCTGATGTGATTATTGTGTATTGTATGCCTGTATCAAAATATCTCATGTTCTCTATAGATATATACAGCTACTATGTAACCATAAGCATTTTTTTAAAGGGCAAGGTGAAACAGCAAGCAGTGATGTGGAAGCTACAGAAAATAATCTGTAATATCTAACTAAAATCATTAATGAAGGTGTCTATACTTTTCAATGGAGACAAAATTGCCCTCTATTGGAAGAAGATGCCATATAGGACTTTCCTGGCTATAGAGGGGAAGTCAATGTCTGGCCTTAAAGCTTCAAAGGACATGCCTACTCCCTTGTTACGGCCTATTGCATATGGTAACTTCAAGTTGAAGCAGATGCTCTTTTCCTATTCTAAAACACTTGCAGGTTAAAAATTGTGCTAAATTTACTCTACCCATGCTGTATAAACTAAACAACAAAGCCTGATGACCATACTTCTGTTTATAGCATGGTTTACTGAATGTTTTAAGTTCACTGGTGAGACCTACTTGCTCAGAAAGGAAAAAAAAGTTTCCTTTCATAACATTATTGGTCATTGACAATGTCTCTAGCCACCCAAGAACTCTAATGGACATATGTGAAGAGATTAATCTTTTCATGCCTGTTAACACAACATCCATTCTGTAGCCAGTGCCTCAAGAAGTAATTTTGACTTTTAAGTCTCATTATTTAAGAAATACTTTCATAAGGCTATAGCTGCCATAGATAGTCATTTATCTGATGGATCTGGGCAAAGTCAATTGAAAATCTTCTGGAAAGAAATCACCATTCTAGATGCTATTATAAACATCTATAATTTGGGGAAGAGAACAAAATATCCACATTAACAGGAGTTTAGAAGAAGTTAATTCTTACCCTCATGAATACCTTTGAGTAGTTCAGGACTTCAGTGGAAAAAGTAATTGCATATGTGGTGGAAATACCAAGAGAACTAGAATTAGAAACGGAGCCTGAAGATGTGACTGACTTGCTACAATGTCATGATAAAACTTGAACAAGTGAGGAGTTGCTTTTTATGGAAGAGCAAAAAAAGTAGTTTCTTGAGATTAAATATACACCTTGTGAAGATGCTGTGAACATTTTGAAATTACAACAAAGGATTTAGAATATGAATTAAATTTGATAAAGCAGTATCAGGGATTGAAATAATTGACTTCAATTTTGTAAGTAGTTCTACTTTGAGTAAAAAACTATTAAACAACATCACATGATAGACTAAAATCTTTCATGAAAGGAAGGGGTCTATTCATGTGGCAAACTTCATTGTTGTCTTGCTGTAAGAAATTGTCACAGCCACTCCAGACTTCAGCAACCATCACCCTGATAAGTTATCAGCGATCAATTTTGAGGCAAAACTCTATACTGGCAAAAAGTTTATGACATACTGAAGGCTCAGAGGATCATTAGCATTTTTAGCAATATTTTTAAATTGAAATATGTATTTTTAGACAATGCTTTTGCATACTTACAAACTATGGTATAATATAAATATAACATATATACACTGGGAAAGAAAAGATTCATGTGATTTATTTTATTGTGATATTTACCTCATTGCAGTGGTCTGGAACTAAATCCGTATCACTCCAGGATATGCCTGTATCTTTACCTTATTGCATATTTTTGGTATCTTTTTTGAATATTAGTTGACTATGTATGTGTGGGTTTATTTCTGGTCTCTCTATTCTATTTTGATTACTATATCTTTGTAAAATAATTTGAACTCAGGGTGATGCCTTTGGCTTTGTTCTTCTTAGTATTGATTTAGCTATTTGAGGTGTTTTGTGGTTCCTTAGGAATTATACACTTATTTTTCTTATTTATATGACAAACGCCTTTTGAATTTTTAATGGTATTGCATTCAATCTATAGAGCTTTGGATAGCATGGGCTCTTTAACAATATTGGTTCTTCTGATCCACAGATGAAAATATTTTTCCCTTAATTTGTGTCTTCTTTAATTTCTTTCATCAATATCTCATAGAGTTGGTGTACATATCTTTCACTTCCTTGGTTAAATTTATTCTTAAGTGTACTTTTATGCTATTGTAAATCAGATTCTCTTCTTTATTTCTGTTTTTTTGGATAGTTTATTGTTGATATATGGAAATGCTACTGACTTTTGTATGTTGGTTTTGTATCCTGCAACTTTGCTGAATTCATTTATTAGTTCTAACTACTTTTGGTGGAGTCTTAACAATTTTCTATATACAAGATTATGTCATATGTAAACTGAGACAATTTTCACTTTTTTCTTTCTGATTTAAATGCCTTTTATTTGTTTATTGCCTAATTGCTCTGGCTATTCCTATACTGGTTAGTAGTGGCGAGAATGGACATCCTTGTATCATTCTTGATCTTAGAGGAAAAACTTTCAGCTTTTCACTATTAAATGTGAAGTTAGCGATGAGCTTTTCTTAAATGCCATTTATTATCATGAGGTTCAGTTTTTATAGATAGTATTTTGAGAATTTTTATCAGGAAAGATTATTGAGTTTTGTCAAATGCTTTTCTGCATTGCTTGAGATGATCATATGATGTTTGTCTTTCATTCTGTTAATGTGGTGTATCATATTTATTGATTTGCATATGTTAAAGCATCCTTGCATCCCTGAGATAAAGTCCACTTGGTCATGATGTATGATCATTTTCACTTGCTGTTTAATTTGGTTTGCTAGTATTTTGTTGAAGATTTTTATATCTATGCTCATCAATATATTGGCTTACAGTTTTCTTTTCTTGTATTGTTCTTCTCTATCTTAAATGTTGGTATAATCTCTTGCTTACTGCAGTTATTCATTTGTAAGCACAGGTGAGAATACATTTTTTGGGCAGAAGATTTCACTACTAGTAGAGTTACTATAGACAAGTCCAGAGAAGATTTTAAAAACTTCAGCTTAGGTGGTGAACTGAAAAATAAGTTTAAAACCCACCACAGTGTTCACCATACTGTGAATACAGACACACACACACACACACACACACACACAGACACAGACACACACACACCCTAAAAACAAAATAGCAAGAAAAATCAAAACAAATAAACCTACAAAGCTTTTTAAAGCCAATTACCTCATTTTAGTTGCCGAAATGAATCAGAAGTTTTCTAGTCAAGAAAAAATATGGTTGACAAATTATTATGTTCTATGTAATATTTTACATACTTTACATTTACCATCTTAATGACATGTACAGACTGTTTTAAAAAAAAGTTTAAGAATGGAGATTTAATAAAACTACATTTTTTAACATTATGAATTTTTTTAGACACTTAAATTTACCATTAGCCTCATTAGAACTAAAGTTCAGGGCTCCAGTTTATTATTTATTTATTTATTTATTTATTTATTTATTTATTTATTTTGAGACGGAGTCTCGCTCTGTCACCCAGGCTGGAGTGCAGTGGCACGATCTCGGCTCACTGCAAGCTCCGCCTCCCGGGTTCACGCCATTCTCCTGCCTCAGCCTCTCCGAGTAGCTGGGACTACAGGCGCCCGCCACCACGCCCGGCTAATTTTTTGTATTTTTAGTAGAAACAGGGTTTCACCGTGGTCTCGATCTCCTGACCTCGTGATCCGCCCGCCTCGGCCTCCCAAAGTGCTGGGATTACAAGCCTGAGCCACAGCACCTGGCCTAGTTTATTTTTTTCTTCACTATCTTATCCTTTTCACCAAGTGCCCAGGACACTGAAAGTGGTGATAATTGTTGAAGGAAGTAATATAAAACCAGGTTAATATATCATAGTCAAATGTAATGACACCTACAATTATTATATTTTCCAAAAACAGGTTTAATTTTATTGAAGGTATTCTATTTCAAACTCCATCTTCAATTAGTTTTTATATAAATGACATTCATTCTCAAAATTCCAGGCAAATAGATTTTAACACACTGCTCATTCAAGGGTCAGAACTCCATTTGATGATAAGACTACCACTGTAGCATTGGATGTGAAGAGCAACATTTGAAAAAGAGATGTGAATACTCCCATCAGACAATGAAAAGCAATGGAAGAAAATTTACTGAACATCCAAAGTATAATTGAACCACTGATAATATTTACTGGTGCATTTAAAGAAATGATTTAACCAATTTACTTCCTTACAGCCACAGAGTGAGATGCAAGTTGTTATTACTGTTTTATACATAAGAAAATTGTGACTTAGAAAAGTGAAAAGTCGTACAAGTACTTAAGTGGTGGGTTTGGATTCAAGCTCTTAAGCGACTTCAAGCCCAGGACTTGTTCAAATTTTGCATTTCTGTTATACTACACGTTTCTTTCCAGATTAAAAGAAAACACTTTTATAAACGGTATACACTGTTTTGATTCTCTATGCCATTAATATCTCCTGCCAATATTTGTTAAAAAAACTCAGCCTCAATGTCAAAGTTTCTTGAATTTTTAACGATTTCCTATATACAAGTTTATGTCATATGCAAACTGAGATGATATTTTAAATAAAACACTGCCTATTTTATTACTCAGTATACATTCATAACCTTCTTGTACTATAATTATTTAATCATCCATACATATCTCTATCAAATTTTGTTCTGTCTAAACTATAATTTTAAAAAAATATTGTATTTACTTCCAATGTTCCTTCTTTTTGTCTGTCTCTTTGAATTTAGCTACTATAAGGTCAAATATTGACATTTTTGCATGAAAATTTGTAATGTTTATGGAATAGATTCTTCTTTTAGGTCTGATATGCAAAGAGTTTGGAGATCATCACTCCCATTATAAAGCTAAACGATCTGAAAATTGATCAGTTTTCCTGGACTCCTCAGAGAGCTGAGTTTGCAGAGCAAACTGCCATCCGGAAATTTGAAGGGAGAGACAAATCTAGATAGTCACAGATGAGATTTGCTTCCCTGGAGCAGAAATTATTTAACTATAAACTGGTAGAACTTTCAAATAGAAATTCTGATACATTTTTGGATACTAAGTGTGGACTTGCTTGACGGTAAGAAACTGCTATGGTCGCACTTTGAAGAGGCCTTAGACATTCATGAGTTTTTTTCTCCAGGAATTTCCCTAGGGTTTTCAAGGTGAAGAGCCAAGAGAGTTCCCCTCATGGCTCTTTCAGGGGAAGGAGGAGTAACCCTTTTTAAATGTGTTACCAGATAACTCTCCATAACGATGCCTATGCTCCAGGATAAAAGTCTTTATCTTACCTGGAAGAAAGGCATTTCCCTCATTCCAGACCCTTCTAGCCTTCCTCTCTTACTTAAAAGAGGAATCATTTGTGAAGGTCACAGCCCAGGGATACAGGCTCACTAAGAAACAGAAATTTAATTATAAGATTATAGAATACTTACCTTTCTGCACACATTACCACCGCACCATCATCATTACATCATAATAACTGTGGATTACAGCTGAAAAAGCTGCAAGTTGCCAACTCTATTTGAGGAGGAACCTTGAAGAAGCCCAATGATTATATGAAGATTTAAAAAGAGGGATAGCAACAAAAGCACTTGAAGCTTCTGGCACCTAACACTGTAGCAAATATTGAACGCAGAGCAACAACTAGCCATTCTAACAACAAACATCACAGCAAAGGCCTATTTATGTCAGTTAATATTACATATGATGTAACAATGACACAGGAAATTTTCCCTGACCCCTAAATGGGCCTCGCCACAAGGGTGCCTCGCTTACTCAGCCCACAGCTCTCAAGTCTTCATGGGAGGGGAAGCAAGCAGATGAGTGGATGTAGGAGCTGGGGCAAGTGCTTCTGGGCATCATCAGGAGCAAAACTCCATGCGGGTCCCATGGTAGCATCTAGGCAGGGAGTACCCATGATCCTCAAAGCCCTAGAAGGCAAATGCTACAGCGCATTCTTTTAGCTTTGCTGTCCGCAGATGGCTTAAGTGTTAAACAGCTCACTGGGTCCTCTGCCTTTCCATGTGAGATGGTTGCTCTTCATCAGTGAGGAAAGAGGGTCAGTGTGACAGCCTTTAGCATCTGCACCCGTAGCAACCAAGCTTTTGTTCGGGGTTCAGGAAAACTCAGGTCATGTGAATGAATTGAAGGATAGTAAATGTGGAGATTTTATTGCCAATGAAAGTGGCTCTCAGCTGGAAAGGAGATGGAGTGGGAAGGTATCCTTCCCCTGAAGTTCAGCTGTCTCTGGCTGACTCTTCTCCAAAGTCCTGACATCAAGCTGTCCCTCTGAAGTCAGGCTGTTTCTCTTTGATGTTCAGCTGGTTCTTCTCTTCTCCCCATCTCTACTCTCTGACAGTGAAGCCCGGGTTTTTTATGGGTACAGCATGGGGGGCAGGGAGGACCATGGGTGGTTTTTGAAAAGGCAACCATGGGAGCAGGAAAACAGGAATACATGTCCTCAATTTGGGCTACAGTTCTAGGCTTGAGGGTGGGCTTTGCCAGGGACCCCACTTTTTCCTGTCTAGAATTTTCTTGCCTTCTGTCCCAAACAGTAGTAACTGATATAAACCATATTTATGTAATACTATCAGACCATACACCATATATACTTTTAAACAAAAACAAAATTACAAATTTGCTAAAAAGAAAAGGAAAACACAACCTTAATGGACAAAATAAATATCATAATTAGATTTAGATATAACACGGATTTTGGAATGATCAGACAGAGAGTTTCAAATAACCATGATTAATATTATGGCAGTAATGGGAAAAGTAGAAAAAATACAAGAAGAAATTCATGATTTTAGCAGAGATACAGAAATTTAAAGAAGAATCAAAAGGAAATGCTATAAATTAAAAGTAACAGAAATGAAAACACCTTTGATTTGCTCTCTGGTAGAATGACATGAGGAAAAAACACTATGCTTGAAGATATGTCAATAGAATCTTCCCAAACTGAAATGCAAAGAAAGAGAGATGTTGGAAATAAAGCTTGGAGTTGCAAAGAAAATGGACACTTAAACAAATAATTTATCAGCAAGGCAAATTTACTTCTGCAGAAGAGTGCTTCTCACAAGTCTGGTTGTCCTGAGAGCACGCTGAACAAAGGAGGGAAAGGGTTTTTATTTCTAACGCAGCTTGTCCCTGTCAGTGTGTCCTGCCTCCTTTGGCTGGAGTTGGACCACACAATTTAAGCTGAACCTGGTTGGCTAACTTGAAAAGTGCAGGAATGCAGTTGCACTGGAGAGAAGGACAGTTTTGGCAGGAAGGGCTGTTGTGATGGGAGGGGTAATTTAGAGTGGGTAGCAGATGTGGGCTCTGCAGATAAGGACTGACAGAAGAGTTGTTTACTGAAACCAAGACAGGGAGGCACAAAGAGCAAGGAAGTTTGGCCTTGAAAGTAGAGAACAAAGAACAAGGAAACTAAACAAGCTAAACCTTTGAAGAGGAACATTTTCTTGTATCTGAAAACTCCCCCCTTTTTAATTTTTATAAGTCTTCCTCTTCAAACCTTTTTAACATTTCTTGACTTTGTTGTTTTGCTTGGCCTTTTAAAAGAAAATGTTCATTTGAATAGGGAGGGGGGAATTGAGGGAGTTTTTGGTGAGAACTGTTTTAATAAGTTTTCGTATTAATCTCAAGGCACAGGGTATGATAGCACATCCTATGAGAATAAGTACATCTATGACAATTGCAAGAGAGGTTAGGATTGAGGACGTGAGCCCTTTCCATTTACCAAACCTCTTTCCATAAAACTTGTGAAGGGGTCATTTGTCCCAGAATTTTTGGCCAGTGTATTTGATAGTGAGGTGAGACCTTGTAGGGTTTTGGTAATTGTTCCATTGGAGCTGTGTTGTTGGGGATAAATGTACAACATTCGATTTTGATCATAACACAGACTCCAGCTTTTTTTTTTGCTAGTATCATGTTTAATGCTATTTATTTTCCTAAGCCATTTGACTGATGGGTTTTAATTGTTCAGTGATTCCTTTAGTAGCATCCCTGGTATAATTAACAATTTGTTGTTGATTGTAATATATGTAATTTGTCCAATCTACATTTTTGTTTATTGTCGATCACCTGAACAACATGGACTCAAACCCTATAGCTATTGGATTTTGAGCTTTAAATTCATCTGGTACCTGTCGTGGGACTCCCAAGCATCTATGTAAATGTGAGTGTTAAAAGATCTGGGTGGGGTGCTTCTTCTAACTCAGTGGTGATTTTCTTGCTTACTGTGTTGGCAGAATGCCAGGGTGAAAGGGATGGTCAATTGGACTAGAGCGTAAGTGCTGCTCCAATTATTTAGCATAGAACTCCACCATACCACCATACATCTGCTCGGGAGTGAACAAGAGCAGCTAGACTGGAAAGTCTTAGTTTCATTTCACTCTTTTAGGTCTCTGAGAGACATCAGTTTCTCCCCCTGTCATGTGAGACATGAGGTAAAATTAACATCCAAGGCTGTAGGCTTGATGGCTATCAGGGGCTGGCCAGCAGAGCCTTTGACTTCAGGAAATAGTAGTGAGAGAGTCTTGCACACCTTACTACCCCAGGATATGAGGTTTTGAAAGAGACTTATCATGCAGCTCATGCCCAATTGGTGAGAGGACCGTCCATGTGGGAAAGGGACTATTTGAGCTTCTGGCCTGCCTGCTGCACAAGCATAACAGTCACTTTTATTTAATTTGTGAATAGAATATTTACTCCATTCCAACCAGGCATTTGTATCTTCATATCATGTTTCCACTGATAAAGTTTGTTCTAAATCTCTAATTTCTACAATATTGACTAAGGCTTTGTTATTGGAAATAATAGCAGTTTGATCGAGAGAAGGTTCTGGGGAAGGAGAAAGGAAAGGGGGTGGAAGATCAATAAAGCTTATTTTAAAAGATCCTATTGGGTCTGTCCCGGAATGAAAATTAGCTCTTAGGCCATAGAAGTGACTTAGAGTGGGGTTAGTGTTGGTGAAGGTGGGGACAGTGATGGAGATTTGCAGAGGATTACACTGATGAAGCTGACAATTAGAGGGAGTTACTCTTTTGGTAAAGTGGATTTAGGGTTTTCGATCAATGCAGCCTCTTCTTGGGGAGGTCCAGCCTGATATTCGGTGGTCCAGATTACATCTCCCCAACCATAACAGAACCTTCACTCAGCGCTTCGTGCAATTCTGGTATAAGTGTCACTATTATAGGCAGATTTTTTTTATTCTAGAGGGGCAGAGATACTTGTCAATAGAGGATAGCTTTCTTTGGTTTTGGAGATCCCCACAGGGCAGAATGAGATAAGCATCAAAAGTGATAACTTGAGGTAGGCTTGATCTAGTTACATTAATAATCAGATGACTAGCTGTAAAGTGAGGAAAGGTGA
This sequence comes from Nomascus leucogenys, assembly GCF_006542625.1. NCBI lineage: Eukaryota > Metazoa > Chordata > Mammalia > Primates > Hylobatidae > Nomascus > Nomascus leucogenys. The sequence continues at coordinate 63,757,060 of NC_044383.1, read as the reverse complement.
CAGAATAATATAGTAGATATAAGAGGGTTAGGTTTTTCTTAGCTTTAGTTTGGTAGAGCTTTCCCCTGGAATGATGGCCCATAATTCTGTAGATGGTGATGCTTTCTTGACTCGGGTACGATGAGTCCATCCCTTCTCTGCTGTTCAGGCTGTGGTTTCAGTGGTCAGGAGCACTAGGTAAGGTCCTTCCCAAGCTGGTTCGAGTTTTTCTTCTTTTTACCCATTGATGAGGACATGATCTCCAGGGGTGGCACCTGTGCTAGGAGACTTTTGATCTCAAGAGAAAGTGGAAGATAGATCAAGTATATAATTTTTGAGGAACTGATCTTTTGTTTCAAATGTAGGAGCGTCAGTGGTGGATGTAAATAAGGAAGCCCATATATCACTTCATAAGTGAACAAGTCGATATCTTTTCTAGGTGTGGTTTTGATTTTTAACAAGGCAATGGGATGACATTTAATCCAGGGTAAACGGGTCTCTAGGACTAATTTAGTTAGGTGGCTTTTTAGAGTGTGGTTCATTTTTTTCTATTTTTCCTGAGGAAGATGGATGCCAAGGGATATGGTATTCCCATTTTATGTCAAGCACCTGGGCTAACTTTTTAATCACATGTGCTGTGAGATGAGTTCCATTCTCTGAATTACTGTTCTCTGTTACTCAAAACCTGGGTATGACTTTTTAATTAATGCTTTAACTACATTACTGGTTGTTGCACTTGAGAAGGGGATAGCTTTTACCCAGTGAGTAAAGTGGTCTACTGTTACCAATAAGTACTTCAGGTGACCAATTGGGGACATTTTAGTGTAGTCAATTTGAACACTTTGGAATGGCCTTAGGCCTGGATCCCTTCCCCAGAGGGGTGATTTTTTTAAACTTTGCTTATTAGTTTTCTTACATATCAAGCAACTGATTGTAACCTCTTTGGGTAGGGTATAGATTCCTATACACCTATAAACTGAAAACTGCATCACACATAGCTTGGGGTCCCCAATGGGTTTCTTGATGTAGTTGAGAAAAGATCTCCCTATTCTTCGGAGGTCGTAAGTGGAATGATTTCTTTCTTTTCCTCTCATTCAGGATATTCACTCTTAAAATGACCTACTCCACATTTGAAACATTTATTTTGTCCTTCCACTTTTCCTATTTTTGGGTTCCCTGGCGCTGCCTTCTTATGCTCTTTGTATGGCCCAGCAAGTGGGGGCTTAAATTTTTTATGATTCCTGGGTCCTTGGATACTTTATTTAGATGCATGTGGCCTTTGGGTGATGGAGAGTAGTATCGGTGGTCTCTATTTTCTGGGACCCCCTCTTGGAAAGTAGAGAGTATAATTTTTGCTTTTTTTTTGTTTTTTTCTCATCCCTTCTTATATATACTTTTTGAGCTTCCCTTAGAAGTTCTATGGATTTATTTTTTTCAATTTTCTCTCTTTTGTAATTTTTTGAGATGTCTGGTCAACTATCAGCAACAAAATGAAGCTTTAACATTCCTTACCCTGGAGGATCTTCTAAATCTAGGCCTACATATTTTCTCATTTTTTTGTTTAAGTCTATCTTAGAATTCTATAGGTCCTTCATCTTTCCCTTGTTGTATATCGAATACTCTGGGCAGGTTTTGGATCAGGGGAACTGACTTCTGAATCTTGTTAATTGTCATTTCCCTAAGTAAGGTCTTTCATATTTTTCTGGTGAGCTGTGTTATTGTCCCACTGGGGGTCTTGGGCTGGGAATTTTTTATCTGTTGCAGGAACATTTTGACCAGGAGGATGTTCACATTTCCAGACTACCATAGCAGCCCTGAGAATCATGCTTCTTTCCTCCCCTGAAAAGAAGGTGCCTAGGATGGACATTAACTCGGCCCAAGTGTACAGTTGTGGCCCCCAAAATGAATTAATTCGATCTGCTACCCCATAAAGGTTACCTAACAATGGCTTGAGTTCTTTCTTTAAATTTTGGACTTTTGAGCTGGTTAAGGGTGTATTTACAAAGCCAATACCTCCTCCTCTAAGGGGCACTTCCCTTAAGGGGAAGAGGGTTGGAGCTGATTCCTTAGAGGTGAAGGGGAAAGGGAAGTTTTGGATATCCTTTTTACATTGTTCTATCTCACACTGCAGCTTTCCTGGGGGAGGCACATGCTCAAGCCTGTGGCTAGGGGAAGCATGGGGCATTGATTCAGGGTTATATGTCAGAGGAACTGAGTGAGAGGATTCCTGTGTGTCTGTTTGGAGTGGGGGATTTGGCGGAGGCAGGTGGTCTACTGGGTTCTAGATGTTAGTGGGCTGTTTAGGGGTAGAGACCTCACTCCTTTCAGAGGAGTTGGCTTCTGGCTTGCCCCCTATAGCCTTTAGGGGGTAAAGGAAGACAGGTCCCTGCCACCAACACAGGACATCATCTATTTCCTCCTGGGAGATGGGACTTTTGTCATTGACATACTCTATTAAAAGTTGAAAAATCTGAGGGCTTCCATTCCAAGATGGCCAAATAGGAACAGCTCCGGTCTGCAGCTCCCAGGGTGATTGACACAGAAGACAGGTGATTTCTGCATTTCCAAATGAGGTACCTGGTTCATCTCATTGGGACTGGTCAGAAAATGGGTGCAGTCCACGGAGGGCGAGCCGAAGCATGGTGGGGCATGGCCTTACCTGGAAAGCGCAAGGGGTAGGGGGACTTCCCTTTCCTAGCTAAGGGAAGCCTTGATAGACTATACCAGGAAAATCGGGACGCTGCTACCTGAACACCTTGCTTTTCCAAAGGTCTTAGCATACAGCACACCAGGAGATTACATCCTGTGCCTGGCTCAGAAGGTCCCTCGCCCATGGTGCCTTGCCCACTGCTAGTCCAAGATTGAACTGCGAGGCTGCAAGCCTGGCTGGGGGAGGGGCGTCTGCCATTGCTGAAGCTTGAGTAGGTAAACAAAGTGGCCAGGAGGCTCAAACAGAGTGGAGCCCACCACAGCTCAATGAGGCTCGCCTGCCTCTGTAGACTCCACCTCTGTGGGCAGGGCATAGTTGAACAAAAGGCAGCAGAAACTTCTGCAGACTTAAACATCCCTGTTGGACAGCTCTGAAGAGAGCAGTGGTTCTCCCAGCATAGTGTTTGAGCTCCGAGAATGGACAGACTGCCCCCCTAAGTGGGTCCCTGACCCCCCGTGTAGCCTAACTGGGAGACATGTCCCAGTAGGGGCCGACTGACACCTCATACAGCTGAGTGTCCACCTCATACAGCTGAGTGTCCCTCTGAGATGAAGTTTCAGAGGAAGGATCAGGCAGCAATATTTGCTGTTCTGCAATATTTGATGCTCTGCAGCCTGCACTGGTGATACCCAGGCAAATAGGTTCTGGAGTGGACCTCCAGCAAACTCCAACAGATCTGCAGCTGAGGGACCTGACTGTTAGAAGGAAAAGTAACAAACAGAAAGGAATAGCATCAACATTGATAAAAAGGACATCCACACTAAAACACCATCTGTGGGTCACCATCATCAAAGAGCAAAGGTAGACAAAACAATAAAGATGGGGAGAAACCAGAGCAGAAAAGCTGAAAATTCTAAAAACCAGAGTGCACATTCTCCTCCAAAGGATTGCAGCTCCTCGCCAGAAATAGAACAAAGCAGGAAGGAGGATGACTTTGAGAAGTTGAGAGAGGAAGGCTTCAGAAAGTTGGTAACCACAAACTTCTCAGAGCTAAAGGAGGATGTTCAAACCCATCGCAAGGAAGCTAAAAACCTTGAAAAAAGATTAGACAAATGGCTTACTAGAATAAGCAGTGTAGATAAGACCTTAAATGACCTGATGGAGCTGAAAACCATGGCACGAGAACTACGTGATGCTTGCACAAGCTTCAGTAGCTGATTCAATCAAGTGGAAGTAAGGGTATCAGTGATTGAAGATCAGATTAATGAAATGAAGTGAGAAGAGAAGTTTAGAGAAAAAAGAGTAAAAAGAAATGAACAAAGCCTCCAACAAATATGGGACTATGAGAAAAGACCAAATCTATTTTAGATTGGTGTACCTGAAAATGATGGGGAGAATGGAACCAAGCTGGAAAACACTCTTAAGGATATTGTCCAGGAGAACTTCCCCAACCTTGCAAGGCAGGCCAACATTCAAATTCAGGAAATACAGAGAACACCACAAACATACTCCTTGAGAAGAGCAACCCCAAGACACATAATTGTCAGATTCACCAAAGTTGAAATGAAGGAAAAAATGCTAAGGGCAGCCAGAGAGAAAGGTTGGGTTACCCACAAAGGGCAGCTCATGAGACTAACAGCTGATCACTCGGCAAAAACTCTACAAGCCAGAAGAGAGTGGGGGCCAATATTCAACATTCTTAAAGAAAAGAATTTCCAACCCAGAATTTCATATCCAGCCAAACTAAGTTTCATAAGTGAAGGAGAAATAAAATCCTTTACAGACAAGCAAATGCTGAGAGATTTTGTCACCACCAGGCCTGCCTTATAAGAGCTCCTGAAGGAAGCGCTAAACATTGAAAGGCACAACCAGTACCAGCCACTGCAAAAACATACCAAATTGTAAAGACCATCGATGCTAGGAAGAAACTACATCAACTAATGGGCAAAATAACCAGCTAACATCATAATGACAGGATCAAATTCACACATAACAATATTAACCTTAAATGTAACTGGGCTAAATGCCCCAATTAAAAGACACAGACTGGCAAATTGGATAAAGAGTCAAGACCCATCAGTATTCAGGAGACTCACCTCACATGCAGAGACACACATTGGCTCAAAATAAAGGGATAGAGGAAGAGCTACCAAGCAAATGGAAAGGAGAAAAAAGCAGAGGTAAAACAGACTTTAAACCAACAAAGATGAAGAGTCAAAGAAGGCCATTACATAATGGTAAAGGGATCAATTCAACAAGAAGAGCTAACTATCCTAAATATATATGCACCAAATACAGGAGCACACAGATTCATAAAGCAAGTCCTTAGAGACATATAAAGAGACTTAGACTCCCACACAATAATAATGGGAGACTTTAACACCCCATGTCACTATTAGGCAGATCAACGAGACAGAAGGTTAACAAGGACATCCAGGACTTGAACTGAGCTCTGCACCAACCAGACCTAATAGACATCTACAGAACTTTCCACCCCAAATCAACAAAATATACAATCTTCTCAGCACCACATCGCACTTATTCCAAAACTGACCACATAGTTGGAAGTAAAGCTCTCCTCAGCAAATGTAGAAGAACAGAAATCACAACAAACTGTCTCTCAGATCACAGTGCAATCAGATTAGAACTCAGGATTAAGAAACTCACTCAAAACCACACAACTACATGGAAACTGAACAACCTACTCCTGAATGACTACTGGGTAAATAACAAAATGAAGGCAGAAATAAAGATGTTATTTGAAACCAATGAGAACCAAGACACAACGTACCAGAATCTCTGGGACACATTTAAAGCAGTGTGTAGAGGGAAATTTATAGCACTAAATGCCCACAAGAGAAAGCAGGAAAGATCTAAAATTGACACCCTAACATCACAATTAAAAGAACTAGAGAAGCAAGAGCAAACACATTCAAAAGCTAGCAGAAGGCAAGAAATAACTAAGATCAGAGCAGAACTGAAGGAGATAGAGACCAAAAAACCCTTCAAAAAATCAATGAATCCAGCAGCTGGTTTTTTGAAAAGATCAACAAAATTACTAATAAAGCAGAAAAAGAAGAATCAAATAGACGCAATAAAAAATGATAAAGGGGATATTATCGCCAATCCCACAGAAACACAAACTACCATCAGAGAATACTATAAACTCCTCTACTCAAATGAACTAGAAAATCTAGAAGAAATTGATAAATTCCTGTGCACATACACCCTCTGACGACTAAAGCAGGAAGAAGTTGAATTGCTGAATAGACCAATAACAGGCTCTGAAATTGAGGCAATAATTAATAGACTACCAAGCAAGAAAACTCCAGGACCAGATGAATTCACAGCCTAATTCTACCAGAGGTACAAAGAGGAGCTGGTACCTTTCCTTCTGAAACGATTCCAATCAATAGAAAAACAGGGAATTCTCCTTAACTCATTTTATGAGGCCAGCATCATCCTGATACCAAAGCCTGACAGAGGCAACAAAAAAAGGATTTTAGACCAATACCCCTGATGAATGTTGATGCAAAAATCCTCAATAAAATACTGGCAAACTGTATCCAGCAGCACATCAAAAAGCTTGTCCACAAAGATCAAGTGGGCTTCATCCCTGGGATGCAAGGCTGGTTCAATATATGCAAATCAATAAACATAATCCATCACACAAACAGAACCAAAGATGAAAACCGCATGATTATCTCAATAGATGCAGAAAAAGCCTTCGATATAATTCAACAGCCCTTCACGCTAAAAACTCTCAATAAACTAGGTATTGGTGGAATGTATCTCAAAATAATAGAAGCTATTTATGACAAACCCACAGCCAGTATCATACTGAATGAGCAAAAACTGGAAGCATTCCCTTTGAAAACTGGCACAAGACAGGGATGCCCTCTCTCACCACTCCTATTCAACATAGTGTAGAAAGTTCTGACCAGGGCAATCAGGCAAGAGAAATAAATAAAGGGTATTCAATTAGGAAAAGGGGAAGTTAAATTGTCCCTGTTTGCAGATGACATGATTGTATATTTAGAAAACACCATTGTCTCAACCCAAAATTTCCTTAAGCTTATAAGCAGCTTCAGCAAAGTCTCAGGATACAAAATCAATGTGCAAAAACCACAAGCATTTGTATACACCAATAACAGACAAACAGAGAGCCAAATCGTGAGTGAACTCCCATTCACAATTGCTTCAAAGAGAATAAAATACCTAGGAATCCAACTTACAAGGGATGTGAAGGACCTCTTCAAGGAGAACTACAAACCACTGCTCAACAAAATAAAAAGGGACACAAACAAATGGAAGAACATTCCATACTCATGGATAGGAAGAATCAATATTGTGAAAATGGCCATACTACCCAAGGTAATTTATAGGTTCAATGCCATCCCCATCAAGCTACCAATGACTTTCTTCACAGAATTGGAAAAAACTACTTTAAAGTTCATATGGGACGAAAAAAGAGTCAGCATTGCCAAGACAATCCTAAGCCAAAAGAACAAAGCTGGAGGCATCATGCTACCTGACTTCAAACTATACTACAAGCCTACAGTAACCAAAACAGCATGGTACTGGTACCAAAACAGAGATATAGATCAATGAAACAGAACAGAGCCCTCAGAAATAACACCACACATCTACAACCATCTGATCTTTGACAAACTTGACAAAAACAAGAAATGGGGAAACGATTCTCTACTTAATAAATGGTTCTGGGAAAACTGGTTAGTCATATGTAGAAAGCTGAAACTGGATCCCTTCCTTACACCTTATACAAAAATTAATTCAAGATGGATTAAAGACTTAAATGTTAGACCTAAAACAATAAAAATCCTAGAAGAAAACGTGGGCAATACCATTCAGGACATAGACATGGGCAAGGACTTCATGACTAAAACACCAAAAGCAATGGCAACAAAAGCCAAAATAGACAAAAGAGATCTAATTAAACTAAAGAGCTTCTGCACAGCAAAAGAAACTTCCATCAGAGTGAACAGGCAACCTACAGAATGGGAGAAAATTTTTGCAATCTACCCATTTGACAAAGAGCTAATATCCAGAATCTACAAAGAACTTAAAGAAATTTACAAGAAAAAAACAACCCCATCAAAAAATGGGCAAAAGATGTGAACAGACATTTCTCAAAAGAAGACATTTATGCAGCCAACAGACACTTGAAAGAATGCTTATCATCACTCATCATCAGAGAAATGTAAATCAAACCACACTGAGATACCATCTCACACCAGTTAGAATGGCAATCATTAAAAAGTCAGGAAACAACAGATGCTGGAGAGGATATGGAGAAATAGAAATGCTTTTACACTGTTGGTGGGAGTGTAAACTAGTTCAACCATTGTGGAAGACAGTGTGGAAATTCCTCAAGGATCTAGAACTAGAAATACCATAAGACCCAGAGTTCCCATTACTGGGTATATATCCAAAGGATTATAAATCATGCTACTATAAAGACACATGCACACGTATGTTTATTGCAGCATTATTCACAATAACAAAGACTTGGAACCAACCCAAATGTCCATCAATGATTGACTGGATTAAGCAAATGTGGCACATATACACCATGGAACACTGCAGCCACAAAAAAAAGATGAGCTCATGTCCTTTGTAGTGATATGTATGAAGTTGGAAACCATCATTCTGAGCAAACTATTGCAAGAACCGAAAACCAAACACTGCATGTTCTCACTTGTAGGTGGGAACTGAACAATGAGAACACTTGGACACAGGGTAGGGAACATCACACATGGGGGCCTGTCATGGGGTGGTTGTCATGTTGGTTGGGGGAGGCATAGCATTAGGGGTAAAACCTAATGTAAATGATGAGTTAATGGGTGCAGCAAACCAACACAACACATGTATACATATGTAACAAACCTGCACGTTGTGCACATGTACCCCAGAACTTAAAGTATAATAATAATAAGAAAAAGTTGACAAATCCAATCTTCATTTGACCCAAACATTGGCCAGAAAACTGAGGGTCTGAGGATGGGTCATTTGGTGCAAATGAAACAACACTATTTTATCATTTATTATTTGCTTTTTTTTTTTTCTTGTGTTTAGTCCTTTCATTATCCCTCTTTTATTTTAGCATGAGGCCTAGGGGACTGTCAGGGGGAATTTTATTATCCCCTTGACCCTTTTTGTCTCCTACTTTAGCTGGGATATTTTCCATTTTGAAGGCTGCTGAGGCTCAAGCCCTCGTATTAAGGATTTCTTGTCCTCTCTTCTCTAGAGACTGGCTGAGGCTTAATCCCTCATATTAGGAATTATTTTTACTTCCCTTGTCTTAGAGGCTTAACCCACCCAACTGGAGGTATCTTGATGTCCCAACCAAGGAATACTTTACTGCCCCCAAGGCTTTTCTTGCCTTGGAATGTCCTGACCAAGAAATACTTCATGACCTCCATGGCTTTTCTTACCTTGGTCCTCACCAAGAAATACTTCACTGCCCCCATGGCTTTTCTTACCTTGGTCTGTGCACAGAATTACCTGGTCGCCACGTTATATTTGTAGGCCTTCTCTCCCTGTGTTGCTGAGAGTCCGGGTTTATTCGTCATGCCAGGTGGGTCTTGATCTCTTACCCCTGTGGCCACCACAGTGAGGCGGTGGGATGTGTCTCATCATGAGAGATGATCAGAGACCCCACCCCAGAGGAGAATGGGTTCCCAGGCAGATCCCCAAAGTTGTTGGAAATAAAGCTCAGAGTTGCAAAGGAAACGAGCACTTAAATGAAGAATTTCTCAGCAAGGGAAATTTACTTCTGCAGAAGGGCGCTTCTCACAGATCTGGTCACCCCGAGAGCACACCAAACAAAAGAGGGAAGGGGTTTTTATTTCTAATGCAGCTTGTCCCTGCTGCTGTGTCCTGCATCCACTGCTGGAGTTGAACTGCACAATTTAAGCTAACTGGTTGGCTAACTTGAAAAGCACAGGAATGTGGTTACATTGGTGAGAAGGACAGTTTCATGGGAGAAGGGATATTGTGACAGGTGGGGTAATTTATAGAGTAGGTAGCAGATGTGGACTCTGTAGATATGGACTGACCAAAGGGTTTTTTACTGAAGCCAAGACAGGGAGGCACAAAGAGCAAGAACATTTTGCCTTGAAAGTAGAGAACAAAGAACAAGGAAACTAAACAAGCCTAACCTTGAAGAAGAACTTTTTCTTGTATCTGACAAGAGAGAAAAGAATAAAGCAGAATGAATGGATGTCCATAAACTATGAGACAACTTTAAAGATTTTATAGACCCATAACTGAAATACTAAAAAAAGAAGAAAGATTTAAAAAGAAGCAATATTTTAAGTAATATTAGGTAAAATTTTTTCAAAATTAATGACAGGTAGCAAACTACAGATCTAAGAAGCTCCAAGGACACAAGCGGGTTAAAGAGATAATTTTGGCAAATCAATTATATCTATCCATCTATTAATATGTTTATATATTAATAATTTTAGCAAAATATACTTCATACAGAATGAATAAGGTTTTTTTAATGGTGAACTCAGGTGGTAGGAGACATCTTAGTTCCTAAAGAGACCGACTTAATATAAAATAGTATAGTAAAAGGAGTGTTTTTGTGACATTGAGGTCATATTTGATTTGATTTAATTGTAGGACTTGTTGTTGTTTGGTCAGTTAGTATAAAGAAAAATCTTTACAGTCACAATAGCAAAAAAACAAGTGTGCAATAAAACTTTTTAGTTTACTGCTTTTTAATTTTGTCTGTAATTTTTATCATAATTTTATGTGTTATTTGAAAGCAAACAAACGTGAAGATATTATGTCAAATGTTATATACTTTTATGCATCTGTTAATAGTTAAAAATAGACACTTTAGTTTATAATTATTTATATTTATGCTTTAAATAATTGTGTATAATTATCAGATTTATATTATAATACCACTTAAAACTGTTTAAATGCTAATAAAAATAAAACCAATTAAGCCTTTGTACTCTGGCACGCACTTTTTAATCTCTTTGTCATTTTAAGAACAGAAGAGAATCAGTTGCTCTCAGTGTTCACAGAAATCCCTGTAAAGTAAATCTTTACTTCTGAATTCACCCATGGGACATTTTAAAATTTCCCAGTTATTTTCATGTTTGCTAGTTACTCTGAAAGAAAATGAAAACTAATACATCTGAAACCCTTGCTGGGGTGATTGTGTCTCTTCCTGTGATTTCCAGCGATCCCTGTAGACAGAACACACAGAATTATTTCATGCTTCATCTAAAGGCCATTACCCACACCTGAATTGATATATTTTTTAAACTTCTTCATTCTGAGAAACACATTTGGGGAAACTGACATATTGAATATCGTCAATAATTCCTTCTACTTTAATAGCTGTGATAACATGAGAGAAAGATGAAGCTTCTTTCCTTGAGGAAATAATATTTGAGTAAACATCTATTATTTTATTTTTCTCTATTTTTCATTGTCTTGTTTTCTTATTGGCTAAAACAAGTGCCAGCAGTAATTTTCACTAGTAGAGCTAGGGACACCAAGAGGAATAAAAAAAATATGAATAGCTGCCAAAAGTGCTTCCTTAGACTCCTTTCCACCTGGAAATCTGGATCCTGAGTGTTCTGTCTCCAGGTGCCTTGTCTTGGCTCTTGTCATGAAGTATTTCTGACACGAGACGATTTGAAACCTCACATGACCAATTAAAATAGCCTCAACTGCCTATTTAGTGAGATTTGCTTAATATACTCAGAAGAGTTAGTGCTGGTAACCAGAATAATACGTTCTTTTGTCAGATACAAATAGACAAGCCAGGACAGAGTGCGTGACACTGAATATTGTCTGTAAAACTGACTTTTAGCTTTTATGTGTGAATTGTTCAGGCTCTAAAACTGACACTGATACCACAAATAGGAGATAAGTGAAATGATTATGGAAGAATATAATCAATAAGCAATGAACAGTAATTATTTATTGGACAATAAATCAATAGGAGCAGCTTGTGCACATTTTCATATTGTCACACACATAACAGATAACTAGGCATAATCCATAGAAAGCTAAATCCTATAGCCCCAAATAAGTGACTGATTTCATAAATATTTATGTGTTCAGTATATCAACTTGGCATGAACTCCTGAATTAGTGATATCCTACATTGTCTATTCCTGATAATTTCCTGTAGTCTATTTGTGAAGGTTTAAAAATTATGCTATTTATTTCATACTAAATGTAAGCATCCTGGCATTGTTGTGAATATATCTTGTTAACTTATATGTGTCAAATTATTTACAGATTCAGAAAAACAATCAGTTGTCAGCAGACCCGCATGATAAGACATACCAGAAAAGTCCTTCCGACTGGAAGAGAATTACTCCAAGTGAAAATTCAGATTTACAGGAAAAAGAAAGGCAAAAATAATAAATACGTGTGTATATGTAAAAACTATTTTTCTCTTTTTTGATTTATTTAAATCAAGAAATTGAGTTATTTAATGAAAATATAATAAAAATATGCTTTGAGATTTATAATAAACATCAATGTACAAGACACTGATAGAATAGAGATTGATGGATATCAACAGACGTACTTATTGTTTCTCATATTATAAGTGAAATGATATGCATATGATAGGTAAAGTGGTATAATATTAATTCAAATTAAATTGGGAAAAGTTCATTTATATAGTGATTCCTAGAAAAGCAACTGATGGTGGGAGGCAAAGAAATATAGTAGTATGTCCAGACAAAGCATAAAAAATGCTGAATTAGTTGAATTACTGATTTTAAAAACTTAGTCATTCAAAATAATCAGGAAAAGAGAACTTAAAATAAGTGAGGTATGTACCAAATACCATTATCCTCATTTTACAGATAAAGATACTGATACCAAGTGAAGTTAAAAAATTCGCCCAAGATTAAATAATTATTTAGTGTAAATTCTGTGATTTAGAGACTTGGCTTATCCCAATTATGCTTGATCTTTAAACAATTCTGAATAAACATTTTAATTATAATTGTAACTGAAGAAAAATATAGGATTTGACTGGATATGATTTGATTATAAATATCTCTGCTGAAAATAAAACTTTTATATAAAATGTGAAATAAAGTTGATTTAGGTAAACTCTTATTCTGCTTTTCTTTTATTGCTGCCTTTTCTTTCTTCTTAATTTTAATTCAAAAAGCAGTCATTTAAACAGTATAATAAGGTCACATAACTATATGCCAATAGAAGAGAAAAAAATAACAAAAATTTGTAAATCATGCAAACCAAAAGTAATAGAAAATACAAGAAAACAAGGAATACAGGAAACAAGTAAAATATAAATAATTGGAGTATAAATAGATCTAATCATATTAATGGTTACACTGAATGTAAATTTACTCCCAATTCAAAATTAGATGGCAAGATTGTCAGAGTAGATTAAAATATGCAATACCCAACTCTGTGATATCGTCAACAGCTCCATTTTAAATATAAAGACACTGATACTTTAAAAGTAAAAGGATAGGGAAAATGTATGTAATAGAAACACTAGTCATAAAAAAGAAAATGTGACTATATTCATATTAGAAAAACTATATTTAAAGACAAATGGTATCACTAGAGATAAACAGGGTCATTTCACAGTTATTAAAGCGCCACTTTTTCCAAAAGACACAATAATCATATAAGAAGATATGCTTAATAGAACTTTCAAACATAAAATAAAAACTGACAAAGTACAGGACTGAATAGACAAAATTTATAATTATCATTCAAGATTTTATCTTTCCATTTTAGGAATGAATGGTATAAGAGTAGACAAGGCCGGGCGCGGTGGCTCAAGCTTGTAATTCCAGCACTTTGGGAGGCCGAGGCAGGCGAATCACGAGGTCAGGAGATCGAGACCACGGTGAAACCCCGTCTCTACTAAAAATACAAAAAATTAGCCGGGCGTGGTGGCGGGCGCCTGTAGTCCCAGCTACTCGGGAGGCTGAGGCAGGAGAATGGCGTGAACCCGGGAGGCGGAGCTTGCAGTGAGCCGAGATTGCGCCACTGCACTCCAGCCTGGGCGACAGAGCGAGACTCCGTCTCAAAAAAAAAAAAAAAAAAAAAAAAAGAGTAGACAAAATGTAAAGAACATCTTTTTTCAGACATGACAGAATAATTGTTATGCTAGGTTTCCTACTAGCAGCAACTACAAAAATAGCGAAATATATCAGGCACAGTTTTTAGTCACGGGAAACAGAAATTTTAAGATGGCAATTGCTAAAAGAAAGTAAATTCGTAAGATGAACCCTACGATTACCCCAGTCAATGGCCTGGGAACAATTTCTCAAAGCAAAACTTTGCCATTCTGTTGAGCTAAGGAGGCATGGATCAGAATTTGCGGCTGCTGAAGCGTTTGGAATTTGGGAGATAGGGCACTTAGAAAAAAAGAAGAATGAGACACAGGAAAGCAGTATGGGGGTTTCCCTCAATTCTTAGTTGAGGGGTAGGCTGTGTAAATGCAGAGCAAAACAATATAATGTTAATAAAAGCGGCTACCGTGAGGTTGTGAGCAGAAAATCAATACCAGAGGGCACACATTATGAAACGTTTGTTCTAGCAGGTAGTTACTACTCAAGATAGATCTCTTTGAATTGCTTATCTTACTTTTCCAGTAGAGCTTGTCCACATTTCTTAGAGCAAATAATCAGAGATGGAAAATGACTTAGTTTCATTGCTGGCTTTTTTTAAAAAAAAAACAAAGGTCATAACTTCCTTGGGAATAAAATCAATTAAAGACACAGATGGCTTCTTCTAAAACTCGGTGTTTCTTGCAATCATCAGAGACAGTTGTCTTTTCAATGCATGCAGATTGCTCAGGAAACAAACAACCCCTTTGCAGATTGCTATAGAAACACAATTAAATAAGGTTCTAGAGACACTTAAGATCTCCACCTACTGGGGCTTTTGAGATTAATTCCTCTGAAAAACTTTCCATCTATGCTTCTTTAATGAGGTTTCTGTTACCACTAAAATGTAAGAGTCCCTTGACCATTCATAATCTCATACACTCATTACCACATAGACTTGGCTTCTTCTCTTTGGCCCACATTCCCCCACTTCACGTCTAAGAAAATGAGCACACAGACTAAATTCCTGTCTTAACCATCTGTAAAGCTTATTCTCTGATAGATAAATATTGTTATATGTAGTTGATTTCATTACTGCATACTTACTCCATCTATTATTCCCAGTTAAATCTCCTTTCCTTTTGGCATATTCTTTGCTCTGTGGCTTCTCAGGACAGCCTCTCACCTACATCCCATGTACCTCAGTATCAATACATGAGTTCAGTCATACTCACTTTACAATACCACTCCATATAATCCTAATACTCTTTCTTTATATATAATACTCTCTTTATAATCATAATACTCTCTCTATATATATATATAGTCTCTCTATATATATAGTCATCTAGTCATTATTGCTCCCTATCCAGCTTCAGACCTTTATTTACAATCTGGTAGGCAGTAAATTAATTTACATAAATTTATTTAAGTTATCAAATATTTGTTTATTGTAATTTATTGAAAATATTGACACTGAACTCTTTCACACTAAGTCCTCCTATTACGATCAAGAATTTAAAATTGTAATGTGGATGAGTAAGTAATAACTCAGCATCTCTCTTTATTTACTCATGTTAGCCAGCCATCCGATTTCCATAGACATGTCTGGGAGTTTATAGTTGGCTGTGTGTCATAACTGTTTAACAGCCAATTCTCAGAAAACAAACAAAAAAATTCTGATTTGTAGATTTACATGTAATAAATTCTTGCCTTGAACATAAGTTGGAAGGAGATACGCTTAATCTGCTCCAGCATCCCACTGTTTATAGCCCAGAACTTACATACTTTAAAATTTTCGGATAACAACTCATTACATTTTACTTGCTGCCAACTTCGTCATTTGCAATTATACAACTTTCTTTATATATCTAATGTAGACTTCAAAATAAATCACCAGAACTTTTTCCTTACTGAAGTCATTACTTCCTTGGCCGATTATCCTGTGTTTCAAAGCCTGGCAAAATTCTAACATTAGATCAGTCTATCTGCCTGTCTTTTCCATATCTGTTTTAAGCTACTAAACAAAAATGGAAAATTTCTTATAACTTTAGGCTTTATGTCTTTAATTCGTATCAAGTTATCTGACCCCAGTTTGGCCCTCAACATTTACCAGTTTTCTGTTTCCCTATACAATTAAGAATCTTTTCTTATTTTTAGAGAAAGGGTCTCATTATGCTGCTCAGGCTGGAATGTGGTACCTATTAACAAGTGCAATTGTAGCACACTACAGCCTCAAACTCATGAGCTCAGGCGGTCGTCCCGCCTCAGCCTAACAAGTGCTGGGACTATAGGTGCACACCACAGTGCCTGGTTTTAGAGTGTCTTTCGGTCTACTTTACCTAAATTTCAAAATCTACTATCATCATTCTCATGTTTTGACAACAATCACAGAAATTTTTCTTCATATAATCAGTCAATGTAATCCCACCACTCTGGATCTCTTCACCCCTAGCTTTCTTAGAAACCTAAATCTTATAATTTCTCCCTTTTTGGCCAGTATTTTCACCCCCCTCTATGTGATCTTTTAATCTAGCATTAATATGTTTCAGTATCTCCTTTAAAAAATTTGAATCCTATGTTTTATAGGAATTCTTCCTGTAGCTGCTTGACAGAGAACTTATACTGTCTCTTCTTTCCGATGTAACATTTCTACCTCATTACATCGAACTTGACCATGACCTGTATCACCCCAAAAAACCTGGAAGGATTGTCATGCTAAAATCACTAGTAGACTGTGTTTTAGCATGTGCTTTAAACAGCAGATGATATCATTGATATTCTACACTCCTTATAATTCTCTTTTCTCTGTTTTCTATTTCTGGATCCTTCACTGTCTTCCTCTTAGATGACTGCTTTTTGTTTTCCTCAAGAATGATCTTATTTGTTTTCCTTCTCATTTATATCATTATTATTTTATTTATTCCTATGTACCCAATTAACATCAGTCTTTCAAATCTATATTTTTATAATAAGTTCCATAACCTGGATGATTATACATTTATGTGCCACAGACATGTAATTCAAAGTTAACATGTCTAAAGCTGAGCATATATTGTCTCCTCAAATATGCCTCTTCTCCCGTGATCCCTTTTTGTGAGTGACTCCACCTCTACACATTTACCTGACTAGAAATTTGGTCAACACTCTTGAAACCATGTTTCTTTCCAATAATTTAATCACAAATTTATTTTTGAATATTCTACTTTTTTGATCTATAAACTTCTTTTCCTCCCCACTGTATATCTCTTCTTTTAGAAACTCATCATTTTACTCAAGTTATTTTGACAATATCCTTCCATCTGCAGTCTTACATACAGTAAATTTATACCATGGCCATAGTAAATATTGTAAAATGCACAATGAGTAGCATAACTTTTCAAATTAAAATACTTCAATGCTCAGTATTTTATTGAAGATAGGTAAATTACAAAAAAGAAAAAATAAACATCTCTTAAACTGACTTTTTTATTTGCGTGAGAAATCTTTATACTTAGATTCTTTAAAATAAATTTTGTTAAATGCTATACTGGTAAAGAAAATCAAGATACTATATTAAGTTAGCTGCTATAAGAAATGTCTCAAAATTTTAATAGCTTATAAATAAAATTTTCTCTATCATTAATTCTAAAATACGTGTTTCTAATGGGTGGTAGAAAGTGTATTTCTAAATATTCAAAGGTCCAGGAGACTTCAGCATCTTCACTACATGATTTCTGAGTCACTGTAGAGTCAACATCCAATGTCAGATGGAAGAAGATAGTGGAGGATGGTGTGCTGGCTGATTCTGCAAACAAAACATATTACTTTATTTATTTAGGTCTGAGTCCATTTCAGAAATTCTAGAAAATAAGGTCGATGCCCATCACGAAGACAAGGAATAGTTTATCAAGTAGTAGCCTCTCTTTACGGTGTATAAGAAACAGCAAGATGGCACACTCAATCTATAATTTCTTATTCTTGCCACTATTGTTGAGAATATGTTACCTAACTATTATCTCTCTCAATGTGCATGCCAATTTTTTCTAATTATTATTAGTGAACCATAACCCAAAGCTCCCTGGAATTTTATTTTTATGTCTTTTCCTTCCTCTTTTTTGTTAGATAGTTATGTGATGGCTCAGTCTGTCCGAGCCATCTTACAACTCTGAAGTTGATGCCGAAAGAATCACAGGTATGTTGTTTCTGTTACCATTGCACTGTCAAACCAGTAGGCCTGTACCTGTAGACTTGTCGTACTAATAAATCCTAAAGAGTCCTATTTCTTTAAGATGGTCTAGTTAGATGCTTTATAACTTGCAGCTAAAACATCCCTAATAGATAAATCTAGCAACTAGCATCATGTAATTTAATATTTGTTTTGCTCATAGGCTCTACTATTTTGCCTCTTAATGCTCTACATACATTCTGTATTCAGATTTCAGAGGGAAAAGGGGATGCATAAAATAAATGTATTGCCTCATATGTTAATGCGCTTGCTACAAAACACAAGAAGTGTGCAACTAAGCCATACCGATCAAATTTATGGTTTAAAAAAATTGTGATCTCTAAAATTTGGTATTATTAAGTTAGAAATTTAATGAATAAACTTGAAGAAAGTCATGATTCAAATATAAAAGAACACTTTTTCTTCAAAGATTTCCTGTGTCCTTTTAAAATATTTATTTGTAAGAAATATTTTATATTTGTTGAATTTTAAAAATTTATTCTCTTCCAGTGGTTGATGCACTGTTACCTATTTATTGATAGAGGGAAATATGTATATATTTAAATTTTATATATTATATATAATATATAATAATTAATAATATATATTATATATAATATATAATAATTATATATATTATATAATTTAAATATATACATATTTCCCTCTATCAATAAATATATATAATTATATATATTATATATAATATATATAATATATTATATATATATATAAATATATATAATTATATATATTATATATAATATATAATAAATTATATATATTATATATAATATATATAATATATTATATATATTATATATAATAATTATATATAATATATAAATAATTATTATATATAAAGATAAAAATATATATTGATATATCTTTAATTACATTCAAACGAGTAATGTGTTGTTATACAAAGTTAAGAAAGCACAAAATAAAGTGCAGAATAAGTTTCCATTGTATCCTTTCAACTCTTTTACTCAAGCCACCTAATTCTTTTTCTCCAAGGCAAGCACTAATACCTGTTAGCTGTATTTTCTTCTTGAGCCTACACAAATGCCAGGCATCTATACAAATTTTAAATGTATGATTATTCAGTCACTGGAAATTTTGTGTTTTCATCTGCATTACCATTTGTAGACATTAGAAAATGTGTCAAGTTACTGTTTAAAAAAGAATTTTCAAGCTTAGTCAGGCATTGATGTTTGCAAGTATGTAGATATGTAATATGTTAACAAATAAATAAACTGGAAAGCAGATATTCTTTGGTTTTATTGTAACTGATGATCATAGAATGAAAACATCAAAGATACTTCATTCTGGTCTCATTACTTAATTTTAGACCTAGTAAATCACCATTGTGGATCTCATAACTAAACATGATACATAATTCTGATAAGTTTAAGAAGAAGAATAGCTTTAGATATGGATACTTGAACTGTAATTGGTAACAAAGAATATAATTTCATAATTCAGCTGGGATGAGAAAGGTGGAATTCTGTAGCAGCTTGCTGTTTGTGATGTAGAGATCTAATGGGCTCATAAATAGCCTTCAAGCAACCCCTGTTATTTTAGCCACCAATCCTTTATTGCTAATTTCAAAGACACCTGTTTCTCATCCTCTTTAGGGATCTTTAGTTGAAATCATGTATTTTCTCATCTTTGTGCACACTAGCTTAGGTTTCAGTTATCTCAGAGCTGCTTTCATTTATCTCTTTCCAACTGCTAAACTTTTGTAGCTGTTGTCATGTATCTCCTATAATCTCTATTATTGTAGTTTTAAGTTTTAAAAATAGTATTCTTATAATAGCTAGAATAAAATTTCATAAGGACAAAAAAAAATGTAAGTCTTTATCTTCTTAACCTGGAACTCCAAATTAGGTTTTCCAGATAATTTCTGATTTCTAGTATTTAGGGTGATATTTTTACAATAGTCATCTCAGAATTCAAAACACATATACTAACATTATGGGAACAACTTAAAATTGTGGGTGGCCTTTTTTTGTCAAAGAGTAGCTCAACTGAAAGAAAATTCTTGATAATTCATTAACTTATGAGACTTTTTTGATTCTTCACAACTGATAAGCTTTGATGGATTTCGTGAAGGGAAAAATACTACATATTTTAAACCTACTGCTATGAAATCATATCTCTATGAACTAAAACTTGAAGCCTTTTCAAGTGGACTTGTAAAAATCCAAGAGAAAAATGCAAAGTTTCCCAACTACATAATGTTTAATAAAGCATGTAATAAAATAATTCATTCAAAATCTAGCAGAAGGATCTGCTTTTAAATGTAAGAAAAGGCCACTTTTAGAATAATTTGAAAATACAGAGTAAATCCATAATGTGGCTTGTTTGGTAGAGTTTTAGGAATGTATGAGTGAGTAAAATCCTTTGGAATTCAAAATTCTGCAAGTCATTATTATGAATTCTGCTTTTGGCCTAGCTAGTACTCTGTACTCCGTGTTAAAGTTACTTGGGAAAGGCAACTATGCAAATTATCCTATTTAATTTATCTCCAGGCAGAAATCTGCAGAAACTTGGAAACCCTGAAGAAAATTGTTGAAGGTTACTCTTGCTCAGATGACCTCCAAATTGAAACATAGATTTGTAATGCTTTTTTTATTGACATGGACAGCAAATCAATGCGACAGACCTTGCCAAAAATGACCTCACTGACTTAAGGACAAAGGGAATGAGGCTTCATGAATTTTACTCAACAAGTTTTAGAGAAGTCTGTTGTTCTTTGACACAAACTTACACTTATTTATCACATGGAGATATGTGGGTCTTGATTCTTTTTCCTATACTTTTTTTATTGAGCGTTTCAGCACTTATTGCCATAAAAATGGCAAGTGAAAAATTGGAAATCAGAGATAGCCTTTGCTTTACAAAAGACCGCTCAGTAATTTAAAATTATTTTTCAAGAGAATCAAACATATTTTAATTGAATATGTAAGTAGAAATAAATATGACTTTTTGATTGATGCTCACAATTTTACCTAGAAGTGGAAGGCAGTTAATAGGCTACTTCAACCTCCTTAAAATTTCTCGGACTGTTCCCTATAACACTTAGCCTTAAAGTTGGTACTTCATAAGATTGCTTTGTTGAAATTGTCTCAAGTAGAATTTTGATACTTTTTCAAATTTTGATACTTTTTCACTCATGTTACTGATACAGTAACATGACTGAAAAGATCACTTTCCTCTTTATTTTCTTAAGCAATGTTTTTCTGAAAATATTGTTCCTTCATGGTTTAAATTTAAAAATAAATAACTAAAAACATAAAAATAAATAAGCAAGTCCTTGTTACTCAAGCTTTATATAATTTGCTTATTTTGTCCTATAGCCACATTCATTTTTGCACTTAGCAACATTCTGGTCAATCTCCATCATTCCTCAGTAACTTGGCAATTGCTTCACAGTCCAGATTTTGACAAAATTTCATCTTTGTGAATGATCCATTCAAAATCCTGGCCTCTTGCTATCTTGACCAACTCTTCCAATGCTCTTCCTTTCCATTTTTTTCAACCCTTTTTCTTTGGCCATATAATGACCTTCATTATTAATGTAAACTCTCCTGCCTTTGAATTACAAGTTCATAAATCCCAGTTACTCACCGTTTCCAAATTTTCAGCTTTCTTATTTTGTAACACTTGCAATACCTGTAATACAATTTTGTTGAATTGAATTACATTAAAATAAAAACTCAAGTGGCATAAGCATACTTCATTATAAAATATAGTATAAAATAGTCTAGCTAAAAAATTAATTTACAAAACAAAAATCAAAATAGATTAAAATTTTATATGAATTCAGTGTAATATTCAAATAATTCTGAGATGTAGTCTATTAAAATTACAGTCATTATTATGTGCATTATGTGTGTATACCTGTGTGTGTATGTATGTACATATATTTATACATATACCTACAGATAAACACAAACACATATGCCACTATTTATAAATATGTTGATAATTCCTTCAATTGAAAGTATGAAGGATATAAAATACTTATTCAAGGTATTCTTTCTTCCAAATTTTTAATGACGAAGAAAGCGGGAGAGATTGTTTCTATTTTCCTATATCCAACACATCTGTATCCATAAAATACTCTATGCATGACATGTGCTCAATAGTAGAACGCCTAAATTTAAATATTTCTTTCTAGGTCCTACTTAGGTTTTGGAATGCAATATAATAAGCAATATAAAGAAAAAGAGAAGTTTAGTGAATATATAATTATTTGAAGCAAAAAAAAAGCCCACCCAGAAATAACACTTGACAGCAAACAAGCAAAATAATGTTTACCAGAGACAGTGAAAATAAAGGCAACATCAGAAAGAGAAAATATGCAATTGTCATAAAGTTGAAGAGAAAAATCAAGTCTTAATAAATTTCATGAAAGACGTATTTGTGTGCCAGAAAAGCATACAAGCAAACCAATGTTCATATAAAGCAGAATTTCTTCATCTCTAGGCAATTGTCATATTGGCATGGGTAATCCCTTGCTCTGGGTCTGACCTGTTCATTACAGGATGCCGGGCCAGCATCCCAGTCCCCTACTCACTGTGTGTGCTAGTAACCACCTCCTCCTGAAGTTGTAACAAAAATGTCTTTAGACATTTTAAGATATCCCCTGAGAGGGGCACAATCACCCTTACTGATTTAGGTAAGGGCACAGGAAAGTATCTTGCACGCTGTGGTGGAATCTGACTTCTGTTTGTTGCTTCTGCTCTTGTGAAAGGAAGAGTAGAGTTCATATCTCCTTGGTTTTAACGTCCTATTGGGTGTCAGTGACACTTACAAGGTATAGGCCAGGAGATTTAAGGGAAAGATGTATAACACTGGCAATGAAAAAAGGACCAATTAAAGTAAAGAGAAAATGCATATCTGTTTTTAATGAAGTAGAGTAAAGAATTGTTAAAAGAAAAATCTACTATGAACCTGTTGTACAGATGACCTCCAAACTATAGAGGTACATTTATTATTTTATTCTTTTCTTTTTCAAGTTAGTGCATACTATTTTAGTTGCTCTTATTTTCAAGGAAAAAAAAATCCTACCATTTTCTACAGTTTCTGAAATGTAAGGATTTATAGAAAGCATTACACAGCAAGCTTCACAATTCGCATTACAATGTATGGGAATCACTGTATAACTCTGTTCCTGCTGTTTTGTATTGATTGTACACTGTGTATTTCATTAGACTACCTTCAAAACTATTCCAAATGTGTTATAGATTTGCTAATTTCAATAAGCTCCCTGAGACTATGACTATTGCTATAAGTGACTAAAAATATATGCTGCAGAAAGGCAATGCTAGTCAGTCATTTTAACAGCTAAAATGTGAAGATTCAGTATGGTTTTAATGATTCATATTGATTGAGACCACTCTCTGAGTTGAACAATTGAGATAAATTTTTGGTTTCAATGTATGTTGGTTTACTTATTTTTTTCTCCCCACTCTGCAAATGTATATTTCATAAAGTTTGATAAATTTGCCTATGGCAACTGTGACACAGAATCCCAGGAGTTCATGTGGAAAATTCAGATTCTCGAGTGGTAACAGAGCAGAACAGGGTAGATTCTGTTTAGCATCTATCCTACCATTAAACTTGACATCACTCCATTGTACATTATGGAGTAATATTATTTGGGTCATTTAAAGAGGACTCAAAATAAAAACCTGAATATAAGCCTGTAACAAGGCATCACTTTTTTCACATATTTTAAGAAAAGAGAAAAAAATGTTTTGCCTCAGTGATCAGGTTATTTTGTATTCTGTTTGATATACTTCTCATTCTGTCTTACATTTATAGACAGTCAAACTCTGATGTGAAAAACACATGTATTAATTATAATCTTACCATTTTATAAGGAAATATCACTTCCATTTGGTGATATAATAGGTCTGTGGACTGACAGTTTTCAGTTTAAATATTATATATTTAGTGATTTACATTCTATAATACTTGGTTTCACTATTTAAAGCTGCAAATAGTTTAAATATGTTTATTACCTGCTGCCCTTTAAAAGTTACAAAATGGCATATTTCATTTCTGCTAACAAGGAAAGGGCAATTTTCTGACTGCCATATATGAATATAGCATAAAAATTCAGTGAAGTCATTCAGAAGTAATTTGAAAATTAAGTAATTTGTAAAAAATTCAGTGAAGTCATTCAGAAGTAATTTGAAAATTAAGTAATTTGAAATCACAAAATTATTTAAGTTAATAATAATACATTTTGTTAAGTAGATAGTAATAGAATATCTAAAGCATCTCACACTTAAATTTCATAATCCTTTTTCTATATGAGTAGGCTTTAAAATACAAAAATTAAGCTTACATTAGAAAATATTTTTTATTTAGCAATGATATGTAATTGTAGTCTATATAATTTAGACATCTAATGAAGCTATGAGTTCATTTAAATATCATAAAGAACACATGGATAATAAAATATTATCCAATAAGTTGAGGCTTTAGCTCAATTACTTTTCAGGTTGGTCACTTACATCAGCAGTCCCCCAGCCTTTTTGGCACCAGTTTCACGGAAGACAATTTTTCCATAGGACCAGCATGGGTGTTGGGGGTGGGCAATGATTTTGGAATGAAACTCTTTCACCTCAGATCACCAGGCATTAGATTCTCATAAGGAGCACACAACCTAGATCCTTTGCATGTGCAGTTCACAATAGGGTTTGCCCTCCTATGAGAATCTAATGGCACTGCTGATCTGCCAGGAGGCAGAGCTCAGGTGATAATGCTTGCCCACTGCTCACCTCCTGCTGTGCAGCTTGGCTTCCAACAGGTCACAAACAACTACCAGTCTGTGGCCTGGGGGTTGGGGACCCCAGGTGACATGATAGGGATTAGTATAAAATATATAATTACAAGAACTCTACTACATGAAATAATAGATTTCAAATTTTGTTATCTTGTGAACATTGATGTGCCTCACTGCTAGCCATTATTTCTTTAATATTGGTTATGTTTTCAAAAAAGCTTAATAGAAAAGAGAGAAAACTATGGGAGTTAGTCTTCTAATCACTTTAGTAGACTAAGGTGACTTGATTGAGCAGTTCTGTGTCTTTCACATATAAATGGTAGAGAAAGGTAAGCCACTGGAGTTCTTTTATGAATTTGATATCATACAGAGGTTACAGTTTTGTGGATGCTTCCAGTGCTATTACTTAAAAAGCTAATATGAGCTGTAAGAATAAGAATGTTGCGGATGACTGTAGACTACAGCTGGTATCATTTCTGGTGTTTTCCTGCCAGATAATGCTTAGAAAGATAAGGTAGACACAGCTTTCTGAGATTTCATATTAGTTTGAATTGAGTCAAATAATTCACACATGCATTCTGAAAATGCGTTAATTAAATTGTCTGTTCTGTGTTACGGTTAAGTCCTTCCCTAAATTGCTAATTGTTAGATTTGTCATATTTGAGGAGTTTTCTTTCTCTCCTGCTGTTTGATCACATAAGAGGTCATAATTCATTGTTTATGATCTCACAGTCTGTTGATTAAAGTGTCTACAGTATCAAAAGCAAGAGTATAGCCAAGACTTTTCAGAATAAACAAATAAGAATAAATAGGAAAAAAATAGAAAAAAGGTAAGAATCTAGTTAACAGGCACACATATATTAATAAATTGCATTTATTAATACACAACTGTTATTACTGTAAAACAGAACCAAGTTAACATTAACGCATTCAACAAATGCATTGTTTATGTCAAATTTTCATAAAAGTTTTGGTTACAAGATAATCGAGTTGCAGATATGTGAGGCATAAACACTGGAGGAGATAGATTGAAGGATGTATGAAAACACCCTAAGCTATTTTTACAACTATTCTATAAATCTAGCAGTAGATCAAAATTTAAAAAAATTTAGAAGACAAGCATCTATAAGATTAGAACTTGTGGTCAACCAGTGGAATAATTATTTACCTAGAAAACTTTCTTGAATATATCTAAAAATCACCCACAAAATTGCATAAGGAATCAATGACTAGACCTACATTAATAGAACATTATTTCAGGCTAGACCTATATTAATGGAACATTATCTCATGATATGAGTATGAAATGGACAATGGAAGCATAATATTATATGCAATGAAATAGTTTTGTTATAAATATTTGTGTGTACACATATGTGAGTGTGTATATACACACAACTATTCATTCATATGTTCATATGTATTAGTTGCCTTGGGCTTCCCTAACAAAATATTATGGACTGAGTGTCTTAAACAAATAACTCCTTGTCATTTTATAATGACAACATAGATCTGTTTCCAGTTATTTATTGTTTACTGAAGTCCATGATTAAAATGCTAGCAAATTTGATTTCTGGTAAGAGCCCTTTTCTGTTTGCAGACCACTGCCTTCTTCCTGTGTCCTCACATAACCTTTTTTCTGTGTGTACTTGGCAGGCGGGAAAGAACTCTTTGGTGTCTCTTCTTCTTATAAAGACACATTCCCATTAGATAACGGTGTCTTTCTTATGACCTCATTTAACCTTACTTAATTCTATTAAGGCTATATCACAAACTACAGTCATATTAAGGGTTAGAGCTTCAACACATGAAT
The DNA here is from genome assembly GCF_006542625.1 of Nomascus leucogenys. Lineage (NCBI taxonomy): Eukaryota > Metazoa > Chordata > Mammalia > Primates > Hylobatidae > Nomascus > Nomascus leucogenys. The sequence continues at coordinate 63,730,504 of NC_044383.1, read as the reverse complement.
TTTGGAGGGAGATAATTCAGTTCATAATATATATAAAATATATATTAACATATATTAATATGTAATGTTACATTAATATGTATTATATGTTACACAGTTATATATTATTACATAAATATGTTATATATAATATTTAAATATATTCTAAATTATAAATATATACATATAATATTTAAATATATTTATAATAGATAAATTTATAACATATTTAATAATATATTATATATTATAATAGCATATATATTAATATAACATAAATATATATTTGTATGTTATATAAATTTTAATATATATGTTATATATTACTATTATGTTATATATATTACTATTATGTTACATATATTACTATTAGGTGCTATTCATATATTGTATGTTATATATATTACTATTGTGTTATATATGTGTATTATATATTATATATACACACACATACATACATACACACACACATATTCAACACAACTTTGAATTATGTCAGCTGTAAAAAATAATCTCAGGACCAAAATAACTAAGCCAAGGGAAAATATCAAGCTTGATACTGCATCTGGCAAACCTGCCTCCATTTTATTTCTAAATCAGATTGCTGCAAAGATAAAAAAGCTACATACCTGCCTCACAATTTCCACGCAAGAAAATTTCCCATGGACAAAGGACAGAGAAAACTGGAAGTCAGCCCTCTGTTCACCTGAGACAAATGCGCATCTATCTGATTGCTTCCTCTGCCCTTTTGTTTTACTAAGCCAGACTAAGGCATAAGTGACTACTCGTCTGCCCTCCTGTCACATGTGAATTGTGTATTCAGTGAAAGGGTAATCAGAGACTCAAAAGAATGCAACCTTTGTCTCCCGTGACCTGGCAGCACCCTCTTTTGCTTCAAGTTGTCCTACCTTTCCGGACCAATGTACATCTTAAACACACAGACTGATGCCTTATGTCTCCCTAAAATGTATAGAACTAACCTGTGCCCCAACCACCTTGGGCACATGTTGTCAGAACCTCCTGAGACTGTGTCATAGGTGCATCCTTACCCTTGGCAAAGTCAACTTTCTAAATTGATTGAGACCTGCCTGTCTCAGATATTTTGTATTCACACAACAAACTGGTACATAATTCAATCTCAGGCAGTTTTGGAGATGCCTCTAATGGTTGAGAAAGGGCTTTAGAACTTACACTGTGGAAATCTGTTAAGTAATCTACCTATCACTTACTCATGTTCACTATGTTCAGTTGTCCATCAGGCCCATGTCCCTTCAGTTAAAGATCAATTCATTCTAGGTCACATCCGGAACAGAGGACTCCAGGAGGGGCAAGGTGTTTTGTTTTGTTTTTGTTTGTCCTTTATCCCTTTCTGGAGCTCAGACTTTAAGCAAGCAGACATTGGAATGGAAAATGTCTCATATGCATTTTCTGATTTTTACCTAGAAAGAGAAAGCTGAACAATAAAACAAATAAGAAGAATAAAAGAAAGGCTGCAATTCAGCAGCCTCCTCTGATTCCTTCACGGAGGATAGCCAAATAGGAAAACATGAAGACCTAGTATCCCTAATGACTTCATATCCCCTCTCCCATCCTGAACCAACTATTTTTAATGTACGAGAAAAAAATGAAACTTTTGGCTTGAGCCATTGTTATTTTTTTCTGTTAGAGAAGAATTTAGGCCGGGCGCGGTGGCTCACGCTTGTAATCCCAGCACTTTGGGAGGCCGAGGCGGGCGGATCATGAGGTCAGGAGATCGAGACCACGGTGAAACCCCGTCTCTACTAAAAATACAAAAAATTAGCCGGGCGTGGTGGCGGGCACCTGTAGTCCCAGCTACTCGGAGAGGCTGAAGAATTTAATCCTACTTAGCAAAAAGGGGAAAAAAATACAGTGTCAAAAAGTGTGCCAAGCTGTGATAAGACATACTCTTCTTAAACACTGTTGTATTTTACATTAATAACTGTATAGATTCAGGCCAGGCGCGGTGGCTCACACCTCTAATTCCAGCACTTTGGGAGGTCAAGGTGGGCGGATAACGAGGTCAGGAGTTTGAGACCAGCCTGATCAACATGGTGAAACCCATCGCTACTAAAAATACAAAAATTAGCTGGGCTTGGTGGTGCGTGCCTGTAATCCCAGCTACTCAGGAACCTGAGGCAGGAGAACGGCTTGAACCCAGGAGGCAGAGGTTGCAGTGAGCCAAGATTGCACCACTGAACTCCAGCTTGGGCAACAGAGTGAGACTCCATCTCAAAAAACAAAAAAAAGAGAGAGAAAATTGTATAGATTCATTCCCAAATAATTCTGAAAAAAGACATAAATAAACAAGCAAGCATGAGTTTACCTGAGAACTTACAAATAGCTTTTCTTTTATGGCATTGTCTCAATTTCAGAGAGCTTTTAGAAAAAAAAAAATACACCTGTACACATATCACAATAAGAATAGCAAAAATTTTAAGGCATTTGTCACCTAACTTCTTATTTTGTGGAGCTAAGATATTTCTAACTTTAGAAGGATATAGTCTTGATAGTGTTACATCAAATTTTCTTCATAAATAAACATATTAGCATAGCATAGCATAGTGAAGCATATAAGTTAAGCTTAATTGTATCACCATTGTCTTATTTAAAACGAATGGAAAAAAATATTTTGAGTAACTAAAAAGTCATTCTCTTTATTTTTAATTTCCCACCTCACATATCCTCAGAAGTATGCTTCTAAAGTAAGTGAATATATGCCTTTAGGAAACAAACAAACAAATAAAAGGGGAAACAAAAAACAAAAAGAAAAGAAAAGCAAGAAAAAAAGAAGAAAAGAATGAAATTTACAACACAGTTCTTTAGCTTTGTCCCCTATAACATCTCGGTGTTATATGTAGTACAAATTTTGTATGGCTCTATTTTCTTACTATTTGATGTTTCTTGGACAGATAATGATGTGTTAAAATCCAGTACATTTGTGTAGTCTGTATATATCTCTGACTTTCTAACACTGCTGCCTAATATGCTTTTATGCTCTGTTACTTGGTTCATAAAATTTTATGACTATGATATTTTCATTGTACATAGTATCTTGTATCCATATAATAGGATGTTTTCTGTCATCTTGAGTGCTTTTTGCCCTAATACTTTTTTCTTAAATTAATAGAGTCCAACCTTTAATTTTACTTATTTTCTTTTTACATATTTGCCCATTCTTATGCCTTAAAACATCTTTGCCAATTTGTTTTAGATATGTTTTAGGGAGTAGCAAGTAATTTGTATTTTTTATTATTAATCATTTCAATGCATCCTAATTTTCTTTCCATTTTAATAGAAGTAAAATACTGATATAAGTTGTTATAATTGACATGACTCATATTATTTATTTGTTTTTTCATGATTTTATTTTGCTTACCTGCTATGTGTTTTACATTTCTTGTAATATGATTGTTCTTGTTTGAGTTTTTTGGGGGGTTATTGGTTTCCTATTTGTTTTCCTTATAAAGAAGTGATTTATACACTAGCTACTTAGAAATAGGACATTCTCTTTTAATTTCATAAGCTTTGTTTATTATTATTTATCCTAGTTACTTTCCCATACATTTACTGTTGACTTTTCCATGCCCTGAGATACATTGTAAAGAATTATAGTGTATATATTTAACCTAATTTCACAATGTCTACTGTTTAAGTAGAGGTAATTGTTTCTGTGCATTGCTTGTAACCACAACTATATTTGAATTTATTTCTACCATTATAATTTGCACTTTTGATTTACATGGTTGCTTTCTGTGCTTCATTTGTTCTACTCTCCTGCCTTCTTTTGGATCATTGGTGTTCTTTCAGTATTTTCTTTTTTGTTAGTTTAGAAATTATTCTTTATTTTAAATTTTATAATGAATATACTTAAAGCTTTGCTAAAAAACTTAACTTTTAATACTAAGAAATTTTGGCCTGGTGCGGCAGCTCACGCCTGTAATCCCAGCACTTTGGGAGGCCAAGGTGTGTGGATCACGAGGTCAGGAGATCGAGACCATCCTGGACAATACGGTGAAAGAGGATCGCTACTAAAAATACAAAAATTAGCAGGGCATGGTGGTGCACTCCTACAATCCCAGCTATTCGGGAGGCTGAGGCAGGAGAATCTCTTGAATCTTGGAGTCAGAGGTCGTACTGAGCTGAGATCATGCCAGTGCACTCCAGCCTGGAGACAGAGCAAGACTCCTTCTCAAAAAAAAAAAAAAAAAAGTACTAAGAAATGTTAACACCAAGAAATATCTCCTTTCTTCTCCTCAATAGTACAAAAATCTTAGAAAGCTTGAAAACAGGCCATTTCATATGAGCCTATTCTACACGTGTTCTAGGTTTTAGAGTTTAATTATTTTCTAAATTCAGATTGGTTATTGTAAAATTAAACAATAATTTTTGTAGAGACAGCCACGTTTACCAATTATTTCTATCAATATTTCAACTGAAATAATTTTCCTTCTTCCTGATGTAAATATCTGTTTCTTAAGTGACAAACACTATGTTTTCACTTATCTAAAAAGAATATTAAAATTGCCTTTATTGTCAAATCATAGTTCAGCTACGTATAGAGTTATGGTTTCACAATTGTTAATTTTCATATTCTTTTAGGATATTAACCACATTGCCTTCTCCTTATTTTGATAAAATGTTTCATTTTTATTATAGTTCCTATTTGATAAATTGCCTAGCCTCCCAAAACTAACTGGTTTTCATATTTCAGTACATCAAATTTTAAAAAGAAAATCTCAACATTTTTATTCTTAGATCAAAACCAATACCACTCACTATATTTTAAGTGTCTAGTTTATTGAGTTCTGACAATTGTTAGTGCATTATACTTACCACAATCTCAAAGAATATAGAAAAAAATGTTTCATCACAAATTCATCAACATTATGTTGAGTGAAAGAAGATGAACTAAAAACAATATATCATATAATTTTATTTATATAAAATTATAAAACAGTATAATTTAATCTATGATTATAGGAATAATAATGAGGCTACCTGTGTGAAAATGCAAATGGACTAGAAAAGTGCACAAGAGACACTTGTTTTCGAGATAATGGAAACACTATCTCATCCTACGTGTTGGTTATATTGTGTATACAATACTCAGAAGTCATCGAACTGAACACATAAAACCTGTGTATTGTATTGTATTTAGATTACACTCTCTTATTGTATTATGTTATGTTATATCATATTCCCAAACAAATTTTTTTTAAATAAAGCAGCCCCAGACTAGTAGAAAATATACAACAAATCTGTGTCCAGATTATATAAGAAATATATACAAATCAATAATAAATTTTAAAGTTCTGTAAAATATAGGCAAAAGATTTAAAGAAATATTTCACACACACGAAAAAAAACGATGTACAAAGGGCATTCGAAAAGATGCTCAAGGCCAAGTGCAGTGGCTCACGCCTGTAATCCCAACACTTTGGGAGGCCAAGGAAGGTGGATCACGAGGTCAGGAGATCAAGAACATCCTGGCTAACATGGTGAAAACCTGTCTCTACTTAAAATACAAAAAAATTTAGCTGAGCGTGGTGGCACGTGCCTGTAGTCCCAGCTACTCAGGAGGCTGAGGCAGGAGTATCGCTTGAACCTGGGAGGTGGAGGTTGCAGGGTTGCAGTGAGCCGAAATCGTGCCACTGCACTCCAGCCTGAGTGACAGAGTGAGACTCCATCTCCAAAAAAAAGAAAAAAAGAAAAAAAGAAAAGATGCGCAAGATCATTAATCTCTGAGAAAGACAAATTACAAAAAAATTTCTTTTCACACCCACTAAAATAGCTGAAATTAAATAGCCTGACAATATATACTATGGGACAAGATGCGGAGGAGCTGGAATTGACCTTCATTGTTATAGAAGTGTAAAATAGTACAAACACATTGGAATACTATTTTGCACATTTTAAAAATTAAAATACTCATTTAATCTATGTTCTAGCAATTACACAATATTTACCAAGAAAAATGAAAATTTAAACCCTACAATAGATTGGTAAATTCATAATTATTTGCCCCAGACTAGAAACCATCCAAATGTCCATCAAATAATGAGCAAATTGTGTTATATCTCTACAATAAAATATTAGTAACAAAAGGGGAGAAGTTTGCTGATACAGTAAAAACATATTTGGAATCTCAATTTTATTATGTTGAACAAAAGAAGGCAAAACAAAGAGAGTATATATTGTATGATTTTATTATATACAATTCTAAAACAAGCATGACTTATCTATCATAATTGAAAGTAGATCAGTGGTTGCATGTTGCCAGGAATTGGGAGGAGGTGACTAAAAAGAAGCTGAGATAACTTTCTGGAGTGACAGAAAATCCTACATATTATTTGAAGTAATGATTGCAAAGTTCATAAGTGTATTGGATTACCTGAGGTCAGGAGTTCTAGACCAGCCTGGCCAATATGTCAAAACCCTGTCTCTACTAAAAATATAAAAAATTCGCTGGGTATGGTGGCAGGCACCTGTAACCCCAGCTACTCGGGAGGCTGAGGTAGGAGAATAACTTGAACCCAGGAGGTGGAGGTTGCAGTGAGCCAAGATCATGCCAATGCACTCCAGCCTGGGCGATAAGAGCAAAACTCCATTTAAAAAAAAAAATCCAATTTAAACATCAAAAAAATTGCATTTCACTAATTTTAATTTATTGTCTGGAACAAGATGTTTTTACATTTTAAAATTTATTATTTATGGTAAACTATTGCATAGTAGTAAAAGTTGATTTTTACATATTATATTATTTAGTCCTTTTAATGAAATTATTTTGATAAAAGCGGTGTAAATATTTGTGATAAGTCAGTATATACCAATAAGAATAAGTGTTTGCTGTTAGTTTATTGATATGAGCCACTTAATCTTAACCTACTCAAATACATCAGTATAGAATGTATAAAAATCTAAATTCAACAATTTTAAGATTTTCCATAAAACATAAAATCTGCTAAGAAGATATATATTTGTATGAGAATTTTTAAAGTTAATTATGTTAGTTTAGTAGTCTAGATAATGTATTTTATTATTTCATTAATTTAAGTAAAATATACTTGAAGATCAATTTTTTGGTATTCATATTTCAATAATGGTGATGTATGCAATTGTATAACAAGTTGTTTCCAAATTATATAACACAGAAAATATCTAATAGAAAACTATTGTCTCAAAAATAAAACGATATGATATTGTTGAAACTTCAACTTGATAATCAAATGTCAGAGCTTCAAAATGAGAATGCATTTTTTAGCCAAATTAATCTAATCATAGTTGCCTGGGATGTAGTTGTGCTGCCATCAAGATATGCATTACCTCAGGTTAGCCTTCTTTCAACTCTTCATAAGTATTAAACAGTATATTTTGGTAGCATTCACAGAGTTGTGAGTTTGATTTTGAGTTGGACCTAGCACTGTCGTAACCATCTGCTAGATCTGTGTTTCACTGACTCCAGAGGGACTTGAGGATATGCTGGAATGAGCTGTCACACAACAATCCATCTTCATAGGTCTACTCTATTAAGAGATAAGTTAAAGATTTTAAATTGTATCCCAAATCAACACTTTGTAGTTGTATTACTTAATTGCCATTGAAAATGTGTCTCTTATAGGTGATTTTTTGTTGTGGGAAGTCAGGGACCCCAAACGGAGGGGCCGACTGAAGCCATGGCAGAAGAACATAAATTGGGAAGATTTCATGGGCATTTATTAGTTCCCCAAATTAATACTTTTATAATTTCTTATGCCTGTCTTTACTGCAATCTCTGAACATAAATTGTGAAGATTTCATGGACATTTATCAGTTCCCCAATCAATATTCTTATAATTTCTTATGCCTGTCTTTACTTTAATCTCTTAATCCCATCATCTTCATACTCTGAGGATGTATGTCGCCTCAGGACCCTGTGATGATTGCATTAGCTCCACAAATTGTTTGTAACATATGTGTGTTTGAACAATATGAAATCTGGGCACCCTGAAAAAGAACAGGATAACAGTGATGTTCAAGGAACAAGGGAGATAACCATAAGGTCTGACTGCCTGCGGGGCCAGGCAGAACAGAGTCATATTTTTCTTATTGCAGAAAACGAGTAGGAGAAATATTGCTGAATTCTTTTCCCAGTAAGGAATAACCCTGGGAAGGGAAGCATTCCCAGGGGAGGCCTATGGATGGCCACGCTGGGGGTGTCTGCCTTATGCGGTTGAAGATAAGGGAAGAAATATGCCCTAGTCTCCTGCAGTGCCCTCAGGCTTGCTAGGATTAGGAAATTCCAGCCTGGCGAATTCTAGTCAGACCAGTTCTCTGCTCTTGAACCCTGTTTCCTGTTAAGATGTTTGTCAATGACAATGCGTGCACAGCAGGACATGGAACCTCCTTAGTAATTCTAAATTCACCCTGGCCTTGTGACCTTGCTCTGCCCTTCTGCCCTTGTCATCTTTTATTGCCATTTGAAGCATGAGATCTCTGTGACCCACTCCCTATTCGTACCCCTCTCCCTTTTGAAATCCCTAATAAAAACTTGCTGCTTTTGTGGCTCAGGGGGGCATCACAGAACCTGCTGATATGTGATGTCATCCCTGGAGGCCCAGCTGTACAATTTCTCTCTTTTGTACTGTTACTCTTTATTTCTCACACCGGCCAACACTTAGGGAAAATAGAAAAGAACCTACGTTGAAATATTGGGGGCTGGTTCCCCCAATAATTTTTCCTCTTCAAAAATTTAGTACAAGTACATTCAGAACAAGTGATTTTATTTTTGGTAACTTCTAGTAATCCCTCAACTAACTTAAATAATAATTTTGTTCTGAATGTTTTATTAGAAAATTCATATAATATAAATAATTGTTTTCACTTTTGATTAATAAGTACATTGCTAAAGAAGATAAACACTGCTGATTAACTTACACATACGTAATATATTGTGTACTACATTAAATTACCCACATAAAAGGAAATAATAAATCTCAGGACTTAGCAACATTATAAAAATATTACTCAATATTAATTTTAAGATAAGTTAATAAAATGAACTAGGTAATAAAACAAAGCCTACTGTTTGCCATTGTCATTTTTAGCAATGAAGTAGATTGATTATAGATTACAAGCTCAGCCCTTAGAGATGATAATTTGTCATTTTTCAATTATGGAAAATATAGCAATATCATTAACATTCTTGGCACTCTGTTTTGTGCAACATTAAAGAAAACTCATAAAAGGAGATTTCAAAATTCTTCAAGGATGAATTGAAAATATTTTCAGTATGAACAAAAGCCAAGGGTCAATATGTAATGAGGTAAGTATTTTGTGCCGAAAGCTAAAAGCAAAAATAGATCAACTTCGTATAAAACTAGAGTGTCAGCTAGATATGAATTTGTATCTGCATGTGTGTGTGTTTCCATTTCCACAAGTGAGTCTTCATATTTTTTCTGTGTATATGCTGAAAGTGGCATTGCATTTCCTAGCCAAAGATATAAAAATGTTATATTCTATACTGATTCAAAAATATAAAATTTGTTATAATGGTAATATGCCATTGATTTAATACAAAAATAGGTACTAAAGTAACTTTTGTAACTATTATTAAATCCATTTGTCTAAGGTAAAATTTCTAACCAGGATGATTTAGGATGACCACAAGAATGAAAGAATACCCATTAATGGGAAATTCTGCATTTATTTTCAAAGTTAAGGAAGAAAAGAAAGTGTCGTGAGTACATTATTTTATAGTCCTTAACAAAAAATATTGTAAGAAATAAAGTCGGAAATGAAATTTAAGATAGGATTAAAGGATAAGCAGGCCAACCGTCTGTGTTATCAGAAGAAAAATAACTCCTTTTATTGTGTGATGATATATGCCACTTGAGAAAGATTTCAGATCAATATTGACATTGATTTGCCACATTTGATGCAATTTGGAGTGGATAGAATTCTAATACACAAAAGCTAATATAAATAAGAAAAGAAAACCTTAGTGTTAAAAGAGACTTTAGGAATTTTTTTGAGGTGGAGATGAAATGATTAATTTATTTTTAAATACTTTGTAGCATTAGTAACTTTTTCTTGTATGTTACTAAATCAAAGAAAAGATTTCTTAATCTTTTAAAAAATATCAGGATATTTAAAAAAATATCCTGATGGTAAAAGACAGGGTCAGATTTTGGGAACATCAGTTACCTAAAGTTGCTCCTTTTGTTTTGTTTTCATTATAGAACTGGTACAAGTATATAATAAGGTATAATTTTCAAGTTATCCAGATATACCTCTTGCATCTCAGTATTTTTTCCAGAAGGGTTCTCAATGTCAAAATATGAAATGCAGCAAGAAATAACAACAGTAATGTGTGTATATTTTAGTAGCTTTCAGTTGATGACAGTGTCCTCTTTCTCACTGCACTTGGTCCCTGAGGAAGCAAGAAGTGTTCGTGAATATTTTAACGAAGTACAGAAGAGTGTACAAAGTGCTAACCACTGTGGATGGAGCAAAGGGAATAAATCAATACTTCAAAATAAACTTTAAAATGTGAATAAGGGAAATAAAATGCTGAGTAAAGTATGTTAATGCTTTGGTATTTGTGGTATAGGAAATCTTGAATTCAAACATAGGAAAGATAAGATAGTTTTGAATGGTCTTGATAGCAAGATGCTATAAATTATAACCTCCCTATAACCTTTGGTTTTTCCAAATGATAATTATTCTTGTTTTCTGATTTATACTAACATATTCAAGTTCTATGAACAAACTCTAGAGATACTCAAATATAAGCCATATATATGTATATATAGATATATTTAAAAGAAGAATAAACTAATTGGAATTTTCAGCATTTGATTTATTTCAGTAGCAATATATGTTTAAGGAAAGAACATGTAAGTTGATCTTAGATTCATTCTACATGAGTTAATTAAAACTTGCTATATATGTAGATGATGCCATTCAATGTACTACTACATGAGAGGAATTTATAGTTTAAAAATTGTCCACCAACATACACATTATTTTATTTTATTTTGTTATTGATTATATTAACACTTTCAAATAGTATTCACCATATCTACAAATTTTTAGCTACTACTGCATTTTTCTAATTTGTATTTGCATCTGTATTTGTAGTATTCTATCTGTTAATCTAGGTGATGATCTCCAAGATTAAAGACTGTAGTCCTTTAGTCATTCAGAATGCCTTTTGGTTAGTCAGAAGACAACTAATCATAAATATGTCTGAGCTTCCTCAATGGTTTCTTACCACTCAAAACTCTCACAACCCAGTGAAACATAATGTTTCACTTAAATCCAGTGGGAAACCTAAGGGAATTACCATTAAGAGAAAAATGAGGATTACAGGAGTAACTGTGTTGGAGTTTGCTAATTGGTAAGGGCAGGATGGCAACCACTGCTAAAGTGCACAATTTCAAAATAATATTTTTAAAATATTGTCAGGCGTATTAGTCAGTGTTCTCTAGAGGGAAAGAACTAATAGGGTAGATGTATATATAAAGGGGAATTTACTAAGGAGTATTAACTCACACAATCACAAGGTGAGGTCCCACAATAGACCGTCTGCAGGCTGAGCAGCAAGGAAGCCAGTTCAAGCTACAAAGCTAAAGAACATGGAGTCTGATGTTCGAAGGCAGGAAGCACACAGTACAGGAGAAATATGTAAGCTGATAGATTAAACCTGTGTAGTCTTTCCAGCATTCTTCAGCCTGCTTTATATTCTGGCTGTGCTGGCAGCTGATTAGATGGTGCCTACCCAGATTGAGGGTGGGTCTACCTTTCCCAGTCCACTGACTCAAATGTTAATCTTCTTTGGCAACACCATCACAGACACACCCAGGCACAATACTTTGCAACCTTTAATCCAATTAAGTTGACACTCAGTGTTAACCATCACGCCAGGCGTGGTGGTTACTGCCTGTAATTCTAGCCACTCCAGAGGCTGGTGCAGGAGGATCCCTTGAACTTAGGAGTTGGAGACCATCCTAGGCAATAAAGCGAGACCCGATTTCAAAATAACTAAAAAAAAAAAATCAATAATTTCACTGGTCATACCACTGCTTGGGCAACTAATCATTGCTCTGAAAACTGATTTAAAAGGATGGAGGAGTACCAATTATTTATCCAAGATTTTCTGTATATATTTTATCTTAATGACCAAATGTGCCAATTCGGGAAATTTCCACTTTGTAAAGGAGTTATAGCTAAAAGACGTGGAAAAATTATGCAACACAAACTTCACTAGTTTATATTTCCTAAATAAATAATGAGTCTAAAAAACATTCATCAATATCTACAAAAATTAGTAGGTGAAAAATTGATGGGAAATTTTACAATGGATGGATTGAATCAAATAACATGGGAAGCCACTGATCATCTATTAAGAGTAATAGCTACAGGAGACAGACAAATTCCTAGGTGCAGAGGGGCGGGTCCCCAGTGAAACCCAACCTTCAAACGAAAGACAGTTCAAATCCTGAAAACTGAGCTGCCAGTTCCAGGTGGAGTCCTCGACCAGAGTGAAAACTTCCTCCATGTCTTTTAGCCCATCAAAAGATGCTTTCTTTAGATCCACTCATGGACCAACCAGCACACACTCCCCCATTCTGAGCCCATAAAATCCCTAGACTTAGCCTCACAAACTGCAATCTGCTTTGGGCCCCCTGTCACACAGAAGACTACCCGCTCTCAAGTCCCCTCTCCACTGAAGGCTTTCCTTCTGTCACTGAATAAAATTATTCTGTGCCTTACTCACTTTCTGATGTCCACACACATTTGTCCTCTTGGTTATGGGACAAGAACCTGGAACTCACAAAGCTTCAGGTGACAGGAATGAGCTGTATCATGCCTCTTTTCACTGAGCTGCAGACAGGAATAAGAGAGAGCTGTAACATTTCTTGGGGGCTCAGACCTTGGGGCTCCCCAGAAAAGAGCTGTAAAACCCCCTGGGGCTCCGTGGTGGCTGGCATCTCTGAGTTTTCAGGCATCACCAGTGTGACATCACTGTCTAGATGTCAGTGCCCAACATGGAAGCCACTCGTGGCATGCCTGGTTCAGCTGTGGGATGAGCACAGATCCTATAGTGGGTGCAAGATCTGGGCCATGGTGCAAGCAGAGAGCAGCCTGACAGGCTGAGCCGGTGGAGTGAGCTGGTTGGCCCAAGCAAGTTCCCAGGCAGAGGTCACAGCAGCCAAACAGATTTCTGACTGATGAAGTGGCACTGAATGAATCCTGTAGCACTGTAACCCTACCTCCTGCAACAAGGGAGAAAAAGAAAAACCTGCTGGGCGCCATTCCCTGCCTCTCACCAAACTACAAAAGCTACAACGAGAGTAGGGCACTTAGGCATTATATGCCTCTGGATAAGGAACTGCCGTAAGACTGTGACTATTTCTACAAGTGACTAAAGTACAAAATAACACCTAAGTGAGTAAACCTCTGAATCAAATGATTGATTTACAGGGAATACATAAGACAACAGAACAAATAGTACAAAGATGCAATCAGCTCAACCAAAAATAGACAAAGCTTTATTATTTATTTTTGAAACAAGGTCTCACTTTGTTGCTCAGGCTATAGTGTAGAGGTGTCATCATATCTTATTGTACCCTCGACCTGCTAGGCTCAAGCGATCCTCCCACCTCAGTCTCCTGAGAAGCTAGGATTACAGGTGTGTGCAACCAACCCAGCTAATTTAGTTTTTATTATTTTTATTTTTTGTAGATATGGGTTTTTGCTATGCTGCCCAGGCTGGTCTCCAACTATTGAGTTTAAGTAAATTGCCCTCCTCAGCTTCCCAAAGTGCTGGGATCATAGGCATGATCCATGGTGCCCAGCCTAAAATATAAAACATTTCAGAGGATAAATGACTGGGTTTCTCTTTCATTATATGTTACAATGGAAAAAAGAGACAGTAATGAGATAATAGTTAGAGATTGAAAAGACTTACGAAACATATCAATCAAATGCTATGTGAAGATGTTGGAATACTTATTTTTACTAAACAATTCTAAAAATTCATATTTAGGACAATCAAGGAACTTGGAAACAATAGATTATATTAAGAAAGTATTGCTAATTTTGCTGTACTAGTTGAATGGTGCTTATATAAAAAATAAAATTTTTTAGTTAGAGTTGCATTCATTTTAAGATACTCTAGACAGTAACAGCCAACAGATGGGGAAGAAGAAAGAGAGAGAGAGAGAGAATATGTGTGAGATGATAGATGAGACAACAATAAAAAAATAATAATAACTACTAAAGCTTTCTGAAGGGCGCGTGACAGTTTATTATTGTATCCTATCCTGCTCACGTTTAGAAATTAAAAATTCACTAATAACAATAATCTAGCATGATATTAGTACTTTGAAAACATTTAACAAACAAATTTAGAAATGAAGTTAATTTCAAACTTCAAATTTTTCACATTATACATAAGGAACCCTTTACATTATAATGTCTGTTTGTCTCACATTCTGTTTGTCTCACAGTCAAATTTTATAGGCCACAGTGTTTTTAACCTGCTCTATATAAACTATTATGAATATCTTGTGAAATATTATCACACGATTTCTAATTTATTTATCTTATAAAAATATTTCCATACTCTCATTTGATAGTTTAGTTTAGAATTATAATTAGGAGCACTGAAGTTTAAGCTAGATTCAGAAGCTCATTTCTGCCTGCCAACTCCAAGTTTGTCATGGAATTCTGCTTCCAAATTTATGTGGAATTCCGCTTTAACTTTACATGTAAAACAAATGTTCAAGCAACAATTAAGACTCAGGCATCTACTTTAAGCTAATGCCTTATTCAATAAAATTCCCACTGATTTGTTTTTAGATAGTATATACTGAAGGGAGGAGGAAATAATACCTGTCTACTAAGAGAGTAACTGCCCCCTCTCCATGTCATATAAATATGTAAAGTGTTGTAAATTCTCCATGTCATATAAATATGTAAAGTGTTGTAAATTCTCCATGTCATATAAATATGTAAAGTGTTGTAAATTCTCCATGTCATATAAATATGTAAAGTGTTGTAAATATGTAAAGTGTTGTAAATGTGCTTATTTCAGTGACTTCTTAGAAAATGTTGACAAGACATACATACCAGTAATTGAACATAATTACAAAGTGACATCTCCAGAACTATAAAATAAAGTTAATTCAAACAGTCAAAATTCACCTGAAGATGCCTCAATAATAATTTTATCATATATATATATATTTTTTTTTTTTTTTTTGAGGTGGAGTCTCACTCCGTTGCCCAGGCTGGAATGTAGTGGTGTGATCTCAGCTCACTGCAACCTCTGCCTCCTGGATTCAAGCGATTCTCCTGCCTCAGCCTCCCGAATAGCTGGGTCTACAGGCATGTGCCATCACGCCTGGCTTTTTTTTTTTTTTTTTTTTTTTTGTACTTTTAGTAGAGACGGGGTTTCACTGTGTTAGCCAGGATGTTCTTGATCTCCTGACCTCGTGATCTGCCCACCTCAGCTTTCTAAAGTGCTGGAATTACAGATATGAGCTATTGTGCCCAGCCTATCATATTTTTTGTTAGCTTAAATTATGACATGTAAGAAAAAAAAAGTTCACCTGGCTTTTTAAAATAAAATTAAATAACTTTCTTATTCTTAAAAATGTGTTGTATGTGGACCCTTCCAATCAACTTTGTTGTAATCTTCCAACCCTTTGATGTCTCAATGAATATCTCCTGAACCCCCATTAACAATAGAAGAAAATGTTATCGACTTTCAAAATACTCAATGGCATTAATTTTTATTAGCATTAACTAACACCATATACAATACAATTATTTCATAAGAAAGCTGGTGACTATCAAGATTTTGATTGAGGATTTTCATTCATTTAAAGGATCACTTAATAACTATGGGGCAATATATATTTTTAAAATTATCATTATACACCCTGGGGTGATTGTTAAAGTCAAATGGTGCAGGTATCACATTCTTGAATTACCCCTGTGTATTATTTCAGATCCTTTGTAACAAGAGCTTTGATTACTATGGGTCATTATATCATTAAAATTTGAGATCATTATTACCTGCCATTCACTCTGCACAAAAAGGTCATATCTCCATTGACAGTTTAGATACCCTTAAATCAGTTTCAAAGATTCTCTTATTTCACTTGCTTTATATTTAAGGCTCTGTATGGTAGTCCTGCTTATATAACTCTTACAGCTGACTTTTCTGTGATAATTTCAATGTGAATAGTCCCAGCATGATAAAATCTCTTTTAAGTCTAGGAATTTATAATAGCTCCAGAATCAGAGATTTATTGCCTGAAAAACCTAATCAAACTATCTGGAAACACCTGAAAAAAATGGAAATTAAAGACATATTTTTAATGTAAAACTGGGAAACTAAGACACACAGAATGTTTCTAAGCAAAGCCAGAAGACAAATTTGCTTTGCATTATTCCAAGTAATTTTTTGGGCCTGAACCTGCCTTCATCATGAGTAAGTTACTGTGCATTGAGAGAGATTTAAAAAGTTTAGAAGAATATTCCTTTATCTCAGATTCTATAGCTTGATATCTTTATGACTTTATTCAAATCACTTCTCTCAGTTCCTCTTCTACATCAAAGTAAAATAAGTTTTCTTGCATAGAAATAGACCATACAGCACACCCTTTGAAGAAAATCACATTGCCTTATCTTCTGGGCTTGCAGTTGGCAAATAACTTTCAGTTGGCCTTCAGAGACTGCCTCAACTTCAGCAAGATGCTTTACATGGGATCACCCTATTGGGGATGACTCACATCTACAGAGAGACAGATACAAGAGGATAAAGGCCTTATTTTAATTGCAATGTACTACTTGGAATGCTTCTAATGAGCTGTTTTAGCTCTTGAGCTTTCTGTAGGGTCAACTGAGGCTGTTATTGGTGCCTGAACAAGAACTAGATCTCTGATTTAGCCCAATCTCACTTCCCCATGCTCCAAACCAGAGCTGGTGCCAGGAGTACTCCCACATAAACATAATAATAAGTACAACAGTCTTTGCTGAGAGACTCTTCCCAGTGGATTCAACCTACAACAACAGTGAAAATCAATGAAGAAAACCTCTTTTACAGTTTTGATAAAGTAGGTACCACAGAAAGGTAAGAAAAATTCTGACAAATTATCTCTCAATACAGTCTGCTGCCTCTGCCTGGGAGCACATAAAGGAGTCATTTAAACATCTTCATGTTATTTTAATGGTATTTATAAAACTTACAGGTTCATTGTATTTTCAAAGAAAATTTGTTTAATTTTCCCTAGTCATTTTATATGTTTAAAAATTTCAAAATAAAGTAATATATTTATCGGTGATGACAGCAATTTATTTTATTAAGTCAAAAAAATGGATTCATGTCTATGAATATTATTATCATAATGCTTCATACCACTACAAATACACTTCAGAAACATATCACTACTCATATCCTTTGAAAATTTCATATTTTATAATAAAAAGAAATATAATATGATTATGATATATGCAGAAAGCAGATGAGGGAGGGTCTCCAGAGAAGCTCTGACCTAGCCCACAAGTGTTTACATGAAATGCTTTTGTGCAAATGAGGGAACCTGCCCAGGCTCTTGTTTGGGAATGCCTTCAATGAACTGGGGGGCCTGCTCACACCCTGGGAGAATGAGGTGGAGCCACTGGGAAGTTTGTGTCTCATGCAGAAGGGAGGAGTATGGTCTCTTCAGCTTATGTGGTGGCCTGGTAGTCAATCTGTGAGGTGGGAGCCTGTTGGTAGGACTTCTTTTTTTTCAGTGCGTGCTATCTTTTAATAAATTTTGCCCTCCTCACCTTTCAACATGTCCACATGTGTATTAGTCCACTTTCACACTGCTGATAAAGATATACCTGAGACTGGGTAATTTATAAAGAAAAAGAGGTTTAATGGACTCACAGTTTAATGTGGTTGGGGAGGCCTCACAATCATGGTGGAAGGCAAAAGGCACGTCTTACATGGCGGCAAGCAAGAGAGAATGAGAGCCAAGCAGAAGGGGAAAAACCTTGTAAAAACCATCAGATCTCATGACACTTATTAACTACCATGAGAATAGTATGGGGAAAACCACCCCAATGATTCAGTTATCTTCAACTGGGTACCTCCCACAACATGTGGGAATTATGGGAGGTACAATTTGAAATGAGATTTGAGTGGGGACACAGCCAAACCATGTCATTCTGCCCCTGGCCCTTTCAAAATATTATGTCCTCACATTTCAAAAACAATCATGCCACCCCAACAGTCACCCAAATTCTTAACTCATTTCACCATTTATCTAAAAAGTCCAAAAGTCCTCATCTGAGACAAGGCAAGTCCCTCCTGCTTATGAGCCTGTAAAATCAAAAGCAAGTTAGTTACTTTCTAGATAAAATGGGGGTACAGACATTGGGTAAATATAGCCATTCCAAATGAATAAAATTGGCCAAAGCAAAGGGATTACAGGTCTCACACAAGTCCAAAATCGATCAGAGCAGTCAAATCTTAAAGCTCCGAAATGATCTCCTTTGACTCCATGTCTCACATTCAAGCTGTGCTGATCAAGAGGTGGGCTCCCATGACCTTGGGCAGCTCTGTGCCTGTGGCTTTGCAGGATACAGCTCCCATCTCTGCTGCTTTCATAGGCTGGCATTGAGTGTCTATGGCTTTTCCAGGTGCATGGTGTAAGCTGTCAGTGGATCTACCATTCTGGGTTCTGGAGGACAGTGGGCCTCTTCTCACAGCCCCACTATGTAGTGCTCCAGTAGGGTCTCTGTATGGGAGCTTCAACTCCACATTTCCCTTCTGCAGTGCCTTAGCAGAGGTTCTCCATGAGGACTCAGTCCCTTCAGCAAACTTCTGCCTGAAAATCCAGGTGTTCCATGAATCCTCTGAACTCTAGGTGGAGGTTCCAAAACCTCCATTTTTTACTTCTGTGTACCCACAGGCTCAACACCACATGGAAGCCACCAAGGCTTGGGGCTTGCAACCTCTGAATTCACGGCCCAAGCCTTACCTTGGCCCCTTTTAGCCATGGCTAGAGTGGCTGGGACATAGGGCACCAAGTCCCTACGCTGCACACAGCAGGAGGGTCCTGGGCCCAGCATAGGAAACCACTTTTCCCTCCTAGGCCTCTGAGCCTGTGATGGAAGGGACTGCCCCCAAAGGTCTCTGACATACCCTGGAGACATTTTCCCCATTGTCTTGGCAATTAACATTCGGCTCCTTGTTACTTAAGCAAATTTCTGCAGCCAGCTTGAATTTCTTCTCAGAAAATGGGATTTTCTTTTCTATTGCATTTTCAGGCTGCGAATTTTCTGAATTTTTATGCTCTGTTACCCTTATAAAAGTGAATGCTTTTGACAGCACCAAAGTCATGTCTTGAATGCTTTGCTGCTTAGAAATTTCTTACACCAAAGCCCTACATCATCTCTCTCCAGTTCAAAGTTCTGCAATCTCTAGGGCAGGGAATCAATGCCTCCAGTCTCTTTGCTAAAACATAGCAAGACTCACCTTTACTGCACTTCCCAATAGGTTTCTCATCTCCATCTGAGACCACCTCAGCCTGAATTTTATTGTCTATATCATTATCAGCATTTTGGTCAAAGCCATTAAAAAAAATCTCTAGGAAGTTCTAAACTTTTCCATGTTATTCTGTATTCTTCTGAGACCTCCAAACTTTTCCAACCTCTGCCTGTTTGTTACCCACTTCCAAAGTTGCCTCCACATTTTAAGCAGCTCCCCACTCTGCAGTGCCAATTTACTCTCTTAGATCATTTTCATGCTGCTGTTAAAGACATACCCAAGACTGGGTAATTTATAAAGACAGAGAGGTTTAATGGACTCACAGTTCCATGTAGCTGGAGAGGCCTCACAATGATGGCAGAAGGTGAAAAGCATATCTTCATGGTGACAGGCAAGAGAGAATGAGAGCCAAGTGAAAGGGGAAGCCTCTTATAAAATCACCAGAATTTATGAGACTTACTACCAGAACAGTATAGGGAAAACTGCTCCCATGATTCAATTATCTCCCACCAAGTTCCTTCCACAACACGTGGGAATTTAACATGAGATTTGTGTGGGGTCGCAGCCAAACCATATCAGTTTTCTCAATGTTTTTCTGGTCATGGGACAATAACCTGAGTTTTTGCTGAGCTAAGAAGCAAAAATCCTGCATCATTTTGGTGGCTTATATGGGAACGTGAGGAAAAGTGCATAAAACGCAGACCAAAAAACTTTTTCCCTTTCATTTCTGAGCCTTTCTGTTCCTGCACATTTTCTGAGGGTAGAGGAAATGGTGCCTCCAACCCAGTCACTGTTGGGGGTTGTGACTGTCAGCCTCAATCCAACCCAACCTTTATATGGACTTTTCCTTCTTTTTTTTTTTTTTTTTTTTTAAATTAACAGGCGAGCAGCACCTCTCCCCTCACATCCCCTCCCTGCTGGGGCTGGGGCACATGGCCAAAAGGCCCCATATAGCAGGCTGGCCAGCGTTGCCAGCCATGCCTCCACAGTATCTCCCTCTCACCCGGACAAGGGGTCAAGCTCTGTCAAAGCCCCAGCGAATAAACAGCAATTAAAGGTTTATCTCCCTGTTGAAGTAATCCATTTGCATAAGAAGAAGTTCTTCCCCCAGGCATTTTTCCAATTCTGCACTTTAAGCTGTTTTTTTTTTTCTCCTTTTCTCCACCTTGTCAGCTGTTAATACAGTCCTGCACTCTCTTTTTTTTATTATTATTATACTTTAAGTTTGAGGGTACATGTGCACAACGTGCGGGTTAGTTACATATGTATCCATGTGCCATATAGGTGTGCTGCACCCATTAACTCATCATTTACATTAGGTATATCTCCTAATGCTATCCCTACCCTCTACCCCCACCCCACAACAGGCCCCGGTGTGTGATGTTCCCCTTCCTGTGTCCATGTGTTCTCATTGTTCAATTCCCACCTGTGAGTGAGAACATGTGGTGCTTGGTTTTTTGTTCTTGCAAAAAATTTTCTCCACTAGGTTGGAAACTAACTATTAAGAAAGAGGCTTCTTTTCCTTTTAGAAGATATTTTACTAGGCCAGGACCACAATTATCACTGTTTATATTTTTTGTAAAGTTTTCATTATGAAAAATCATTTGTGAGGTTGGTCTTAAGCTGTAGCCAATTTGGTGTGCTTTGCATGGCTTTCTGTATGATCAGTAGCAAACTTTGCTGCAGGCCTTCATCTTGTTTTACATCCCTGAGAGTGTGACCTGTAACCACATGGAAGTGCTTTGTTTTAGCCTCTACCATTTTACAATGGCTGCCGGGGTTCAATCCTGGCTTAGTGAATGAGTTCTTTCTGGTTTGATATCTGTGTGACGTTTGCCATTTGTAGATTCTCTTCCCCTCAATGAACCACCTTGTATTTTCTTTTCTCTGAGTCTCTAGTAAAGTTTAAAAGCCAGAAATACTGGCCACTTTGCATAGCTAAATTCAGGTAATAAAAGATTCAAAATGATTTTCTTAAAGAAAATAAAGAAATTTTATGAATTAAAAGTGGATATCCAAGTTATAGGTATATTTAAAAGGCCTTTATGTTTTTCCTTTCTTGGATCTTGTTTTGCTGGAAAAAGGATTTTTCTCAGTCAACTAAATTATTTTTCTCCATTTTATCTTGCCACAATTAATGCATACATATGAGGCCGTAAGATAATTTCTGATGGCTTGGAAATCCTTGGGAAAGATAGAAAAGTTGTCACAGATTCCATTTTGGGAGAGAGCTCTGTTTTTCTCATGTAGCCCCAGGAATTTAAGGCAGATAGATCTCTCTTGAGAGACCGAGGCAGGTGGATCACCTGAGGTCGGGAGTTCAAGACCAGCCTGAACAACATGGAGAAACGCCATCTCTACTAAAAATATAAAATCAGCTGGGCTTGGTGGTGCATCCCTGTAATCCCAGCTACTCGGGAGGCTGAGGCAGGAGAATTGCTTGAACCCAACAGGTGGAGGTTGCGGTGAGTTGAGACCGCACCACTGTACTCCAGCCTGGGCAAGACGAGCAAAACTCCATCTCAAAAAAAACAAAACAAAACAAAAACAAAAACAAAATCTGTTTTTGTCATACAGCTGTACCTGTTTATTAGGCCTTTTGACAGCACCAAAGTCATGTCTTGAATGCTTTGCTGCTTAGAAATTTCTTTCACCAAAACCCTACATCATCTCTCTCCAGTTCAAAGTTCCGCAATCTCTAGGGCAGGGAATCAATGCCTCCAGTCTCTTTGCTAAAACATAGCAAGACTCACCTTTACTGCACATGCTTTCCTAGCCTCGCTCATAAAGGGCTCCATCCAGAGGCCAATAATCATATTAGGAGACTGGCAACGCAAAAATCTTAAAGCTACTTTATCTTCTTCTACCTGTCTGTATAGTTATATGTGTGTTGTGTGTGTGATGTCTATAAAAAAGTGCTCTAATTAATTGACTTAAATTAGGATAAGCACTTTGATCAAATATTTTTTAAGGAGAAGATAAAAGTTGTGATACCTTTTGGTTCATGTGACTTTAATCTTTAAGAAATAAAACAGCCTTGAAGATTATTGGTAAAATAGAGATGTCATCAAAATGTAAATTTTTTTGCCTGGGGTTAAAGGATTGTTTTGAATTAGATGAGATAAATCTAAAAGTTTAAGCCAGTTGTGGAAGGATTGTAAAAATTAATCTTGCAAAAGAAATTTCATGTGTGAACATATTGACTAAATTCAAAAGAGTGTTATATAGTGCTTTTTGTAAATTGAGCATGGAAATAAAAGCAGAACAAGGTATTCTTAAGGCACTAATCTGTTCTTTAGCAAAATTTGTAAAGGGTTATAAAAAGTGTTTGCTTCTTTAAAAAATTTCTGAGTCATCATTTTGGCAAAATAACTTATGGTAATCTGGAATTTTATTTCATAACATCAATCATTTTAAAACTCTAATATTTAACAGGTTTCCCAAAATCAAGCTTCAGTTTCAAAATTGTCTTTCCTGACACCTGGCTTTTGGATGATACAGAGGGCCACTGGAGTGTCCAGAAGACAGGTAAACAGGATCATCTGATGTGTTTAGGAACATGGGATTGCCAAAATTATGTTTAATCTTTTTCAGTTATATTTTAGGGCATAATATTAATATATGTTCCAAAATTGTATGGGATCTCTAAAATTCTAATGTCTGAGTATATGCTATCAATCACATTTAAGGTTATTATGATAAGTTATTGTAAACCATAGAGATAACCAAATTTTTCTGTAAATCATGTTTTTGACTGTAACTACCCTGGACATTTTGTTATTCACAGACAGTTATTGTCTTGTTTTGATTCTCTTCAAAGGATGATTTATAGTCAGCTTTAGAACTTTGACTGGTGCTCTCAAATGTAAGTTTCTGATAACTTTGGAGATTGTGACATTGTAATAAAGGAATAACATACAAGACTCATGAAGGGCTGAAATGCTCACTGATATCAAGCAAACCAAGAGTTAACTGAAAGAACTGAACTAATAGAAAGCTAAAGTAATCTTTTTGACTATTGCCTGGAACACTGCTGATCCTAGTTTTATTTCTCAAAGTCAAGGAAACTAATTTTGAACTATTTAGAGCCTTTAATAATTGAGTAATGTGTACTCCTGAGAAGAAAGTTTGGAGCATACTTGTCTCTCTCTTCCTGGCTTCTCCAAAATTTGGAAACTAGTTGTGGATATTCTTAACTCATGGCAATATAATTGTTTGCATCAGTGCAGTAAAAATCCATTTTCTTTTGCAACGGGATGCAAGTGGAGAAACTGATTGTTTTAAAAAGGCTTTGACTGGAAGAGTATCCTCCTTAGGGAGTCAAACTCAACTTGTACAGCCAATAAAAGCCCCTTGGGAAAACTGGCCTCATATTTTGTCTACAAAGTCCCCATACAGGGTTCCTAACCTGTGGTAAGTAAAGCATGTCACTTTCTAACAGGCCCAGGAACCCCATGCTCCTGGAACTTCAAGATGAGAGAAGCTTACCCACCTCACAGGTATTTGAGGGTGCAAACCCATGGCTGGGCTTAGTTTTAGAAAGTCCTATCTAAAATGCCTTGTGGAGCAGAGTTCCATCAAAGCAAAGGCCTATGTAAAAATAATTATTCTTGGTGCACATTATGCAAGTAATAAGGTCAATTAAAAAACTAAAGTCTATTTTGAAAATTACTCAGTCCTATCGTGATTTGTTTTGAACAAAAATGAGGCCGGGAGAGAGAGAAATTATGTCTCAAAACTTTTCCTATATTTGTCATTAAATTCTAGACTCATTAGCTGTCTTTAACATTTTGCCTACATTTTAGACTAACCGTGCTTACTTCTGTTAACCAACCAGCATTCTCCAACTGTAGCTCAGAAGGAACAAAAAGGATGGGTAATGTAAAAACTGGGATCAATATTCTAGTCCTGAACAACCATCCTGCAAATTCTGCCTGGTGATGGGAATAAATAGGGTGCTCATCAACTGGAGGTTTCCTTTTTGAGAAAGTAAGAACGAGGGAGTTAACCAAAGCCAAGCTTCATGCATCCAAATCTTAGCAAGCATAACTATAGCCACCAGTTATCTGGTTGTGTCATGATACATCCTTTTCTCTCCCTTGTTGGAGGAGGACTCTATTCCACAGCTTCACCTTAGCATTTGACTTATGATAAGGAGTCTATGCTACTTCCCCTGAGACACATTTTTTGTCCCAAACTCAATTCCAAGCTTTGGGTCAAAGCCCTAAGTTTGGGTGGGAAACAAAAACTGGATCTCAGGATCCAGAGGCAGATGATAATGGGAGTTAAAAGGTAGAGTGCAGGTGAACATGACTAATTCCTGCTGATTCGTCCAAGCTTCTCATTTCATGGATAAAGTTCATGCTAGTATCCATGGCATAAATGAGGTCTAGGGAATTTGAAGGCTACTGACAACAGGGGAGATAGGGTGCATGTGGGTAAAAGGAGATATTTCCAACCCCTAGGTCCCCCCCGTTAACATGGGTGAAAGCCATTTTGACACCCATGGTGTCAACAAGGTACAACAGTACCTTGTTGTGGTCGCTGGGACTCAGGGATATAAAGATGGAGGAAAGAAAGAGATGCCTCACTTTGTCTCCTTCACTTACCTGGGCTATTTGCCAGGAAAGGAAGGGAACCTGGGATGCCTGCTTGTCTCCATATAGATGGGTAGCCATTCAACTTCAATCTGTACCCATTTTAAATGCATGCTGAAACCCTGGGACTCCTTTGAAAAAATATGCCTTTTTTTTTTCTTTTTTCTCCTCTGTCCTCTCTTCAATGATAGGTAATTGTGTCTATGTATCACGAGACACTTCCCTTGGATGCATCCTCCAAACTAGGAAAAGTTTATTTTCCCAAACCTTAAACTCTTTGGCTTAGGATAGGGCTTGGGGGAAGGAAACCCAGAAGCCTGACATGCTGGAAAATGAATAAAGTTTTTTTTTTACCAGTTGGGCTTTTGCCCTTCCTCTCCCTGTGCAAACTGGTAAAAATCCTTGGAATTTATGAGCTGTCCTAACCCCCCTCCTTGTTTTGTTTTGATACATATTTCCTAATAACACATTTTGTCTCTTCTCACCTTCAGGCCATTAAATTCCCAATGGTCATGCAACCGGAGCCTTGGAGAATAGTCCTTTTGTTGGGGACCATTAGAGAGACCTTTCAGGGAGATCCGACTGCCATTTTCCCAAAACCCCATCTCAGCAGAAAGCAGCTAAGATCAGCCTTTGTCCTTATCTCTATGCTTATTCTAATGTCAGTTAGATGTACTTCTTTAGAGAGAAGGATGATACATGTAGGAGGCAGTTAACGGGGAGGGTCCCTGGAGAATCTCTGAGCCGCTTCACAAGTGTTTACATCAGATGCTTTTGTACAGATGAGGGAACCCACCCAGGGCCTTGTTTGGGCATGCCCACAACGAACTGGGGGACCCACCTGCACACTGGGAGAGTGGGGTGGAGACACTGGGAAGATGGTGCCTTGTGCACCAGGAAGGAGCCTGGTCTCTTCAGCAGGTGTGTGTGGTGACCTGGTATTCAATCTGGGAGGTGAGATCCTGTTGGCAGGACTCCTTTTTTTCACTGAGAGCTTTCTTTTTTTTTTTTTTTAAATTATACTTTAGGTTTTAGGGTACATGTGCACAATGTGCAGGTTTGTTACATATGTATCCATGTGCCATGTTGATTTCCTGTACCCATTAACTCGTCATTTAGCATTAGGTATATCTCCTAATGCTGTCCCTCCCCCCTCCCCCAACCCCACAACAGTCCCTGGAGTGTGATGTTCTCCTTCCTGTGTCCATGAGTTCTCATTGTTCAATTCCCACCTATGAGTGAGAACATGCGGTGTTTGGTTTTTTGTCCTTGCGATAGTTTACTGAAAATGATGTTTTCCAGTTTCATCCATGTCCCTAAAAAGGACATGAATTCATCATTTTTTATGGCTGCATAGTATTCCATGGTGTACATGTACCACATTTTCTTAATCCAGTCTATCGTTGTTGGACATTTGGGTTGGTTCCAACTCTTTGCTATTGTGAATAGTGCCGCAATAAACATACGTGTGCATGTGTCTTTATAGCAGCATGATTTATAGTCCTTTGGGTATATACCCAGTAATGGGATGGCTGGGTCAAATGGTATTTCTAGTTCTAGATCCCTGAGGAATCGCCACACTGACTTCCACAATGGTTGAACTTTTTTACAGTCCCACCAACAGTGTAAAAGTGTTCCTATTTCTCCACATCCTCTCCAGCACCTGTTGTTTCCTGATTTTTTAATGATGGCCATTCTAACTGGTGTGAGATGGTATCTCACTGTGGTTTTGATTTGCATTTCTCTGATGGCCAGTGATGATGAGCATTTCTTCATGTGTTTTCTGGCTGCATAAATGTCTTCTTTTGAGAAGTGTCTGTTCATGTCCTCTGCCCACTTTTTGATGGGGTTGTTTGTTTTTTTCTTGTAAATTTGTTTGAGTTCACTGTAGATTCTGTATATTAGCCCTTTGTCAGATGAGTAGGTTGCAAAAATTTTCTCCCGAGAGCTTTCTTTTAATACATTTTGCTCCCCTCACCTTTTTTTTTTTTTTTTTTTTTTTGAGACAGAGTCTCGCTCTGTCGCCCAGGCTGGAGTGCAGTGGCGTGATCTCAGCTCACTGCAAGCTCTGCCTCCTGGGTTCACACCATTCTCCTGCCTCAGCCTCCCGAGTAGCTGGGACTACAGGCGCCCACTACCACGCCCGGCTAATTTTTTTGTATTTTTAGTAGAGATGGGGTTTCACCATGTTAGCCAGGATGGTCTCGATCTCCTGACCTTGTGATCCACCCTCCTCAGCCTCCCAAAGTGCTGGAATTGCAGGAGTGAGCCAACGCGCCCAGCCTCTCCTCACCTTTTAATGTTTCTGCGTGCCTAACTTTTTCCGTTCGTGGGACAAGAACCCAGATTTTAGCTGAGCCTAGGAGCAAAAATCCTGCATCAATTATAAGAAAATATAGTATAATAATAATTTTAATTATCTTATGGTTAAAAGGAAGATAATGAATGATCGTTCTTAGAACTGATCCCTGGTGAAATATAATTATGACAATAGACTCTATGGTATGGTATTGATAAATACTGAGTTAAAATTTGAGGCATAAAGAGATCATCAATAACAACCTGAGCAATCCAACTTCGCTACCTCAAGAATAAAATCAGAGGCTTTGCATTATTCCTGGCTTCTACCCTCTGTGTATGACCTCCTCTGGGGACCATATTTCTGATGGTGCAGAGGGTTTCAGGTTCGTTGTCCTTAAGTTACTTCTCCCTAGGGTTACCTCTCCATGTTGACAGGTGAAAGAGATTTTTTTTTCTAGGAGGTTCAGTTTTCTTACTGACAGAGAATTCCATAGACTCAGTGATGTCTTTGGCAAGCTGCTGCCTGGATGTTAATATTTTGATAAAGTGAAATAGTCAAAACTTTATAGTCAAATATGTCCGTACTAGAAACCTTGTTTTGCCACCTCTACAAACCTACATTACTTTGTCTATAATGGGGGAATTTAATGTCTATATCTAAGGGCTTTTATTTTAATTAATGGTGAGTTATATAAAGCATCAACATTTGAAATGCACTAGAAAAATGTTATTTACTCTCTTCCTCATTGGTTCTTATTTGTTTCTGGTCTCGTTTGCAAGTCTTGAAATGCTGAGTGAAATCTGCTGTAAGACCTTTTCATCCTTCTTTCCTTTGAAAATGATTTCTTCTCCCTTTTCCTGTCCTCTTCATCTATGATTATGGAGGAAATCCGAAAATAGGAGAGAAGATATGGAAGTGCCTTTAACACTTGCTTCATAACAAACATGCTGAGAATTTAGTGGCATACAACAAAAAAATTTTATCTTCATGAATTCACAGGTCCAGAATTCAGAAAGAGCGCAGTAGAGATGTTCATCTTTGGTTTAGTTACTTGAATATGATTTCTTTTGTTTCTAGGAGAAAAGAGGCTGATAATCTTTCCCATACACATTTAACATACAATGGTAATCTGGGTATACAATAACTGTAATAGACACCCCAAAACTTGCAGGGGAGAAGCAAGCATTCAATCACCAGTCCTTCACATTCTGAAACCGTTGGGCATGTATTTCCAATTTCTTGATTAGAGCCCCATCCCTAACAATGATTGTCCTTAGCTCTTAATTTCTTATCTATTGGTTTATATTTCATTCCATTAGACAGAATCTACACCCACAATTATCTTGAAGATAAGCCTTCTTCTTTTAGACCCTTGTAAAGAAGTGGTGCAACAATGCTTTTAAGAAGTTAGAAGCATTGTTGTCTAGCCAAGAGAGTCAATGGGCCATGCTCTTAGATTCTTAAGAGAATTTTCTGCTGAACTTAGAAAGCATTTGAGAAAATGCTTTATATCTTTCTGAGGTCTTAACGAAGGCCTTTCTGCCATACCCTGGATTCCCAGAGGCCATGTTTTACTGGCAGTATTCCGGGTTTCTTTGATCTTTGTCCTGAGACCATCTATTACTTTGAAAATGTTTCCTTAGCTGGAAAGACTGCCCTAGCCCCAGATAGTTCCTAAAAATTCTAACAAAAACTAAAAAGTGATTTCTTTAAATCATCTATCTCTTTCTAAACTTTATCTAAAACAACGGTTGTCAAGAGACTGGGATTCCATTTTTCCTTAATGGATATAGCAGCTTCCAAGGGAAGGGTTGAGGGGTGCAGCCCACAAGCAACAGCATTATTACAGAAGGATAACTAGCAAAAAAGAGTGGAAAGAGGAAGACTTCTACAACAATGTACACTAATAATAAAATATGCTCAGAAGGCATTGGACTCTAGTGTGACACACAACATTCCATTCTCCTCTGTCTTGGGTTAATTTTTATGTTGATATTTATGCAAAATGTTAAGCTGTCTAAAATAGTCTGCAATTAAGTCTCTCTTCATGCATGGCTCCTCAAAACAAAAGTGCATTTTTATTACAGTACTCAATATTAGATCCCAAAAAAAAATAAAATCCCCCTAAATTTTAAGTCTATCTGAGACACAATATTTTAGAAGCTGGCAGAATAAGAGAAACAGAAAAATATGCAGAGCAGGAGTGTTTCCAGAATAAAAGAGTAATACAAAAAATAAAGAAAAAATGTAAAAAAACAAGTGTTTTAAAAAATATATAGTTACTGGCATTACATTCAATAAAGAGATTAAATAAAATATACATTCAAAAGAAACAATTGAACTTTGAATTCAGAAATTATTAAAGATTTAAAGGACCAGATAAAGTATAACACATAGTTGATTGTCAGAAATGAGAATTCAATCGTTAAGAACTGAATAATTTCAGAGGAAGCAGAGCAGCAAGCGTAGAAGATAACCAAGGATGAAAATTGATGGGCATTAGCGTGCTGGAGAAACAAGAGTAAGTGAAGCATTTTGCTTTTGTTTTTATTTTGTTGGGGACTAAAAGACTGAAGATAAAAACAGAGAAAGTCAGGGAGACCAGAAGAATGCAAATAAGTTCAGCTTCTCCCTGCTTCATGATATTCAAGTCAGGATACTATAATATAAAAAGAAAAAAGTTTGTATTCTTTCAAATAAAGAAACATTTAATGAAAATGTTTTAGGCCATTTGGAACAAGAACTTATTTTATTCCATTTCTTTAAGTTATAAGAGGTCCTTCCCACCATTTTGGAGTTTGGTAAAGGATTCATAAATACACGTAGAGATTATGAACAAGGCTCTAAATCAATACAGCTACAGGACAATGCACATAACAAAGATTACATGTTCTTGTTTGCTAATTGTAGTAATGTTCAATGAGCTTTAGCTAAACCTTGTTTGATCTTCATGCAATAAAATACTCCAAGCTGCTAGTACGACACCCAGCTGGTAGTACCCAACAGGAAATTGAAAATGCAGAATTAGTGAGGGAGTGGTTTAGACTAGAGATGTATGTTTGAAAGATATTATCATAAAATTGAAAGCTGACACACTGGGAGCAGATGTTATTGCCACAGAACATAAAAGAGAAGAGCTTGGCAAAAAGAAACGGGAAATGCTTATATTTGTGGCATGAGAGTTGGAAGAGAGTTGGTACTGTGGATATTAAGCAGAGAAAGTGATTAAAATAACGTGATTTATTTTTTAAAATTTAAAAGATTTAGAAGTCTCAATGAAATATCAAAAATATAACCAACATCAGTGGTCATAGCATCTGGCTTATTATTATTCACATATTTGTGTATATATTTTATACTATCAATATATACTAATATATTTCAAAAATAGGAATTTTACACACATTTAATTTTACACAATGGGTATTTTGCTCTCTGTTTTTCTACGTACATATGTATATATGTATGTATTTAGATATCCATTATGTTGTGAGAGTCATCCTGGCTGATAAACGGAGCTAACATTTACTTATTTTTGTATGTAAATGTGGCTAACATTTACTTATGTTGTGAGATTTATCCAGGTTGAAAAATGTAGTTAACATTTACTTATTTTCAATGCTGGATAGTATTCTGTTGTCTAAAATAAATCATTATCCTCTCATCAACAGACTTTTGGAATTTTTCCTACATTTTTGCTAATATAGACACAGTTCAATGAACATTCTTTTGCAGGTGTTACTCAAGACTTATGAATAGAAACCTTTATGTTTATATGGTATGTATATCTTCATTTTCAACTTCACCTCATATTGCCAAATAGCACTCAGCCAATATTCATCTCAGCCAGCAGTGTTTAAGAGTTCCTATTATTCTTCATTTTGTCTGATAGTGTGGCTAAAGTATGTGTTTGTTTTTAAAATAGACATGGATTTTATTTTCTCAAATGATGGTTAAGGTTAAGTGCTCTAAAAAGTATGTATCAGCATTTGTTTTTATTCCTCTATGAATGATGTGTTGGGTTTGTTCATTTCTGTCTCTTTATGTATAGATTTCTAGAAATTTTACATAGTCTAAGTAATAGAGTTTTCATTTATTATTCTGAGGCTGAAGACATTTTAATTTTAAGAAAAGATATCTTAATTTTAATTTTACCAAAAATATAACTCTTTTGATGCTTTCACGCTTGTACCTCTGTGGTTTACTTAAGAAACCTATCCCTAAACCAAGGGCATAAATATTCTCCACTATATTTGTTTCTAAAATGGAAAGTTTAGCTTTTCACATGTAATTTTTTACCTTATTTCAAAACACTTTTTGTGCGTGGCTATGAGTTAAGTATTACATTTTGTTTTTTCATGTAATTGACCAATTTCTGCACCTGCATCTGCTGTTCATGTATTAAGCATTCATCAGTGATTTTCACGTCACCTCAGATGTATTTCTTCTACAGAGTACTTAATGGTCTTTTATTGACCATTTGTTTATTCCCTCCTAATCCTTCCTTGTATTATTTATTATAACTTTACAGTAAGGCTTGTTACCTGGTACAGTAAGTCCTTCCATTTAGCTCTTATTTTAAGATGTTCTGATTTTAGCCCTTTATTTATTTATTTATTTATGTATTTTATTTTATTTATTTATTTATTTTTTTTGATGGAGTCTTGCACTGTTCCCCGGGCTGGAGTGCAATGGCATGATCTCGGCTAACGGAAACCTCTGCCTCCAGGGTTCAAGCGATTCTCCTGCCTCAGCCTCTCTAGTAGCTGGGATTACAGGTGCCCGCCACCACGCCCAGCTAATTTTTTGTATTTTTAGTAGAGACAGGGTTTCACTATGTTGGCCAGGTTGGTCTGGAACTCTTGACTTCGTGATCCGCCTGCCTCGGCCTCCCAAAGTGCTGGGATTACAGGCGTGAGCCAACGTGCCTGGTCTATTCTTCTTTATAAAACTTAAGATCAAAATGTTGAAGTTCTGTGAAGGGTTCTGTTGAAGTTTTCAGTGGAATTGAATCAAATGTAAAAATTAATATGGAGGCAGCTGACATTAATCATATTTATTTTTCTTCTTATTGATAAACACATTAGAGTTTTCTATTTCAGTCTTCTTAGTCATTCAATAAAGTATTAGAATTTATTTTGTTAGATCTTTATACAGTCCTTCCTTCTTTTCCTCTCTCCTCCCTCCCTTCCCTCCTTCCTTCCTTCCTTCCTTCCTTCCTTTTCTTACTTTCTTTCTTCCTCCTTTCTTCTCTTTCTTGCTTTTATTTCTTTATTTAGCTAGTATAAATCATATCACTTGCACCTTTTTTCTATCCTTCGATTTAGAAAAGTTTTGAATTAGGACAACTATTTCATGAGTCTAGGTAAGAGTCATTAACTTCACTGTGAGGAGGATAATGATGACTAGGTCAAAAGCTAAGGCAAGAAACTTGGAAAATCTGAAACCCCCCAAATCAAATCTTCACATTCAAGCTCAATTATAATTTTCCTTACTCCTTTACTCTTACCTTTTCTCCCTATTTCATCCTTCCCTTCATTCTTCTTTTCTTCTTTAGTTCAATTAATTTCCAGGTTATCAATTTCACATGCAGATGGAAACATACACATTAATTCCAAATCAAAGAGTCTTATGACTAGAATTGTTATTTAATATTTAAGTGTCATTCTGTTGGAATTTTTCCATTTTGTAGAAAAATCTGAACATATTTGAATGTTTTCATATTCACTTCAGATATTTATAAAATCAATTTCCAGGAATGTGAGTTGCCCAATGATCATAAGATTTTCATTGTTTTAAACATTTTACCATTTCAAAGGAAATAAGTCTTTATCTTCAATGGTCCATATCTTTTCAAAGCATATTGAATTGTTTTTACAATCTTTGATGAACATGTGAAGCCATAATTAGAATGGAGCTTTACTCTAAAACTGATATTGGCAAACTATAGTGCACAAGCTAAATCTTACCCCCTTGCAGGGCAAACATAATTCTGTCCATAAATTACATATTGTCTATGCCTATTTTCATCCTGCAATAGCAAGTGTGACTACTAGCAACAGATACTGTATCTCCCACAAAGCTGTGGATATTTACTATCTGGCCCTTTATAGAAATAATTTTCCATGATTTTCCTTGGCATGCGATTTGGAATAGAGCAGAAGTAGATTTACACATTTTATTTAAACCAACTTTGGAAAATTGTAAACCTGGTGGCTATGGTTTCACACAGAAAAATATCTGTACCAGTTTTTTAAATACTTAGATTCACAACAGCATACATTATGAATTAGATGTTGAAAAATGATGATTAAAAATGTTCTAAACTTTTTCCTGATTTTATATATGGATATGATGATTTTAGGTCCAACCTGACAATTCTTAACTTTCCTGGTCTGAACTTCAATCAGGTAGGTATGTTGAGTTTCCAGCTTCCTGGGGAGTGGCCCAGAATCCTGGCTTCAGGTAAACATTCTCCTCACTTTTATTCCTCCAGCGTTATGCGGGGAGAAGGCAGAGGCTTCTTGTTCATGCCACAGTCTGGTTTGCCTCACTTTCCTGTGTGGCTTCCAGTTTTGACATTATCTAAATAACTATTTCGTCATCTAGCATTTATTTATCTAAAGAGAAATCTCTGTACTTTTTTGTTTAATTTTAGAAATTGGTTGTTTACTGATGTACTTTGGGGGAAAATCTGAAAATGATTTTAAACTAGTATGTGTGTTGAGGTGGTGTTGGCTACCTGCCAGACAAAAGATAATTGGAAGTGGCAGTGAGTTATTATTGAAGTGGCCATGCCATTCTGGTGAGGAGTTCTTTTCTGTCACCACCATGAAAATATCATTCCACTGGCTTTTTCCTAAGAAGTCTGCTGTTAATCTCAGAGTATTTTTAAAAAATGCATTTTTTCCATGACTTGCTTTTGAGATCTTTGTTTTTCTTTAGTGGTCTACAGCTTTACTACAATATTTGAAGGTAAGTTTCTTTCTGTTAATCCTAATTGAGAGAAGCTGTGCTTTCTGAATGTAAACATTCACATCATTCATCAATTAAGCAAAAATCTCAATTCAATTATATGCATTCATTCTTTTATCCACATTCCTCACTTATTCATACATTTCAAAATGTATTATTCTTTTTGGTCAATATAGGGCATCTTTCTTGTTTTTTTCTTTCTTTAATTATCCCTATTTATTCACAGTTTGCAATAACATTTTTATAAAATAAGAGAAAGTAAAGTTCAAATCATATTTTATATAAAAATATCTTTCTAATATGTAAACTATTTTTTGTACATGCAGATAATTTCTGTGCAAGGAATCTTTACTTATATAAATGACATTAAATTATGTAACCTTACTATATTATTTTTATTTTTCATTCAGCAGTCTTTAAAAATTACCCTTACATGTGATATAGCTAGTTCATTTCTTTCTGACGCATTATAGTTTTCCAGATATGCATATATCACATTGTACATAGACAATCTCCTTGTGATTGTCTTCAATGAATGATTTCTACAAAATATTTTTTACTCAATATCTACTTTATGCTCTCCTAATAGACCTCTGGGAAAATTTTTTTAAATAGTGTACACTCAGAGTGCCAGATTGCACTCTTGTATTTTAGAGCAGGTGGCAGAGCTACCAAAACTGCAGGAAGCTTTCGATGTCCCTGTATTTCCACAAAATTTTGGCATTATCAGGTTTTTGAATGTTTGACAGGACAAAATATGTCAAGTTGTTATTTTATTACTGTTTCAACTTGCATTTTAAAATTAATAATGTCTGAGAACTTATTCCTACATTTGTGAGTGTTTGAGGTTTCCTTTTTTTGCTGATTTCTAACCCGTATTATTATTTGGCTTTTGAGATTGTTGGCTTTTTCTTGTGGCTATGCTGAAGTGTTCCATTATTTATATATTAAAAATATTATCAGGAAAATGTATGCCTAAGATAAAACTTATCTCTACAGTTTAGGCATTGGCATTTAGGTGATGGCCTAGACAGATTCAAATGCTGTTTCAAAAA
Organism: Nomascus leucogenys; assembly: GCF_006542625.1. Classification (NCBI taxonomy): domain Eukaryota; kingdom Metazoa; phylum Chordata; class Mammalia; order Primates; family Hylobatidae; genus Nomascus; species Nomascus leucogenys. The sequence goes on along the minus strand of NC_044383.1, from coordinate 63,695,044 downwards.
CCCAGATGCTTTGACCTTAGAACGCTTAGGTCGAAAGTAAGATTTAAATAGTTATTTTTTTTTAAATAAATATTGTTACAAATGTTTGGCTGGTTACTGAAGTGTATAAATAGATCGATATAGTTTTTGTTCCATTTGGACTTTAGGACTTTACTTTCTCTTATTTATATGCAGCTATTATGAATCTCATAATGTGGTAAGGAGGAACCATAATTTACAAGGAAGGATCATGATACTAAGTTTCCTTACTAATTATTATGATGGTAATTCTCAATTACAGGCTTATGAAAATGGAGCCAGTGGGAAATATTCAGAAATCACATACACACAAATAAGCACACACATAAACATGATGTTTAATCTTGTCTTATTTTCTTTTTTAATTTTGTAATTTTGAAGTTTGGATAGTTTCCTTAAATTAAAAAAAAATTGAACCACTGTACTTTGTCTAATTTGGAGACAAGCATATTATGACAAACTCATCAACTATTTGTACTCAAGTATGTCAACAAGCTGTTCAGAGAAATATAATATTTTATATAATTTAGATATAGCATAAATATATTTCAAAATTAACATATGGCTTTGGTTTTAAATAGAAACATTTTAACATATCTCACAATTATTTTAAAATTACATTTTACCTCTTGGATTAAATTTTCAAATTCCATGCAATCCTGTGGAAAATATTCTACATTTGCCAGAAGCGGTGGCTCATGCTTGTAATCTTAGCACTTTGGGAGGCCGAGGTGAGTGGATCACATGAGGTCAGGAGTTCGAGACCAGCCTGGCCAACATGGCAAAGCCCGGTCTCTACTAAAAATACAAAAAGTAGCCAGGTATGGTGGCAGGTGCCTGTAATCCCAGCTACTCAGGAGGCTGAGGCACAAGAATCGCTTGAACCTGGGGGAGGGAGATTGCAGTGAGCCGAGATGCTGCCACTTCATCACTCCAGTCTGGGTGAAAGAGTGAAACTCCATCTCAAAAAGATAAAAAATAAAATAAACACATAATAAAAAATAAAAAGAAATGATGAGCAAGTGGCCCTAGGAAAATTATATTACAAAACTACACATAAAAAGAATTTATTCGTAAAGATAGTGATCCCATGATTACTATTCCTAGGAGAGAGTGACATCTTGACATAGCTAGTGCTGTTTAACATAATAAAATGGGCAAACTACATAAAGTTTGTATGCTACAATTGCCATTATTTTTCAAGATACCATTTATCTACTATGAGACTCAGTGCTCTACTTGCCCTTTATGGTTTTCAGGAATAATTGTGAAAACAATTATGAGATAATCATTCTATAGCATTTTCCACATGTCATGTCTCTGTAACCGAATCATAAAATATATTTATTTTTAGGCAGAAGATTTTGCATAAACTTGTTCTCTTCAGCTTGAACAAAGTTTTAGAGAATGTAACTGCATTATCTATCCATCAGTAAGTCTTTAGTGCCAGCATGGAAATAGTAACAGGAAAATTTAGGCAAATGTTAAGACAGTATACCTGGATAATCCCAAATATCTCATAAGGCAAATAAAAATAAACGGATTCCATTATTCTTTTTTGGCATTGAATTTTCCAAGTTCAATGTTTCTCATAGACTAAAAGACATCTCCAGATTTATCCAAAAGGCAAATATAAGATTTTAGAAATAATGCCATTAAATTTGTTTTCTAGATTTACTCTTCTTATGCATGTGTGACTATTTGCAATATATATTAGAAAGGGAGAAGATATTATGCTTTTAAATGCTTCAAATATTTTATTGCTTCAAATACAACACAGGCATAGCCATTTAAAAATAACATTTGTCTTTTTCAGGCCAGGTGTGGTGGCTCACACCTGTAATCCCAACATTTTGGGATGTTGAGGCAGGTGGATCATCTGAGCTCAGGAATTTGAGACCAACCTGGGCAACATGGTGAAACCCCGTCTTTATCAAAAATACAAAAAGTTAGCTATGTGTGGTGGTGCACACTTGTGGTCCCAGCTACTCGGGAGGCTGAGGTTGGAGGATCTCTTGAGACCGTGGGGCAGAGGTTGCAGTGAGCTGAGATCACGCCAGTGAACTCCAACCTGGGTGACAGAGTGTGACCCTGTCTCAAAATAATGATAATAATAACAATAACACTTGACTTTAAAAAAAAGTAGTTTAAATTTAAACTATGAATGGACAATAACAAATGTCTTAGAATAGTAAAAAATGTTATTCTTTAAAAATGTGAAGAGACATGATGCATTTTTATATTTTGTAACCTATAAACCTTCATCAAGTAAAATTCACTCATCTTTGTATCAACTAAAAAATTCTATTAATAGGCATCTTCATGAACCTATAGTGCAATAAAATTCATCTGTGTAACTACAAGCATGAAGAACTAAAACAATTCTGATTTCACATCCTTCCAATTACTTATTGGAATAACTTGGGCAATTCAATAAACATTTGAGCCTCCATGGTTTTGAACGAAGCTCGCCGAATCAGCAAGCACCTTACATCCTGCTAAAAACTCAAGGCTCATTCCAACTTAAATCTTACTCCTGAAACTGTCTGGTCAGGCAAAGGAGAGAAAGAGAAGAATGAGAATGAAGAGAGAACTGAAAAATGTACAAATATGGGCAGTATATATAAAGTCCAGGAACTCAAACAGCTGCCTAGATAAATAAAGCAGGCCTGCCTCACTTTGTCCATTATACGCAGAAAAAGAAGCCAAGAAGAACTCAGTTGTATGCCCCATGACTAGCTAGAAGTTGACCTAGGACATTCAATTAATTGGTTAGTAATCCTAACAGAATCCTGACACAGGCTGCCACTCTGTGGTGCCCAGACATCCTTAAACACTCAAAAAGCTGTGGCTCTCTTCCCAAATCAGGGAATAGAAGCCTGTGCATTTCTCTCTGACTGCCAACAAACAGATGCTAGCACATAATAAAGGCAGCCGTGACGAATACCGAGCTTGCAAATATTTGATTGCCAAATCCTCTCCCCTTGGATAAAAGACATTATGAAGGAGCAAAAATATTATATCCAAGTCTCTCTTGAAAACTAAAAAAAAAAAAAATTGTTGAAGTTCTCTCCTTAGTTCTCTCTCCAAGAGTTCTCCCCCTTGTTGGTGGATATTTAGGTTGTTTCCCATGTTGGCTATTAAAAGAATGCTGTTAATGAACATTCATATATGAGTTTTTGCATATGTTTTTATTTATCCTGTGTAAACGCTTAGTGGTAAAATAGTTGAATCACATGGTAAATATATTATTAACATTAGAAGAAACGAACAATTTCCGAAAAGGTGATGCTATTCCACATTCCCATTAGGAATGCACAAGACTTTCATTTGCTCCACTTTCTTGTCAATGATCTGTCTTTTTAAAAACATTTTAATGAAATTCACTATGATTTTAATTCACATTGACATTTACCTAATAGGTAATGACATTAGCAACTTTTTATGATGTATTTGTGATCTGCAAATTTTCTTAGAAAACGATCTGCTCAAATCTGCCCATTCTGTTAGTGGTTTTTGTTTTCTTATTATTGTTTTGAGAATGTATTATAAATTCTGGATAGAAGTTCTTTATTAGATATATTATAAATCTCCCAGTCTGTGACTTGTATTTTGATTCTCTTAACAGTGTTTTTGGAAGAGCCAAAGTTTTTAATAATGATTATTTACTTAATTTTTGTAATGAATTATGCCAGGGTCACAAAGATTTTTTTCCTATGTTTTGTTATAAACTTTTTTCTAGTTTTAGGCTTTACTTTTAGGCCTATGATCTATTTTCCGATGATTTTTGTTATGCTGTGACATATGGATTTAAGATTCTTAATTTTTTAGCATATAGATATATCTATTTCAGTACTATTTATTGAAAAAAATATTATTTTCCCACTGAATTCCTTTTGCACTTTTGTCAAAAATCAATTGCTTCGATATGCATGGGTATAAGAAATACACCTTCCATACTGTTCCACTGATTTATTTGTGCATCTTGAGGTCAATATCACACTGTATTAATTACTGTAATTTTATAGTAATGTTTTAAGTAGTATAAGTCCTTTAACTTTTTTTTTTTTTCAAAGCTGTTCTGGATATTCTAAGGTTTTTCATTTTCATAAAAATTTTTAAATCAGCTGATTATACAAAAAAGGGCTTCTGAGATTTTTTCATTGGTATTTTGCTGAATTTATGGATCAGTTTTGGAAGAACTGACATTAACCATATTATGAACATATTATATTTGTATATGTATTTAGGCCTGACAATATCTTTCTGTGCAATAGCTATTTAAACCATTTAAATTTAATGTGACTTTCTTATGAATTGATTTATTTACATCACGCATTTTGGTATTGGTTTTATACTTTTTTCTTCCATTTTTTGTCCTTTCCTTCCTCTTTTACTACCTACTTCTAAATTAATTTATTTTTATATCATTATTATTATTATTGTTTTGTGAGACAGGGTCTCACTTTGTTGCTCAGGCTGGAGTGCCTTGGTGTGATCACAGCTCACTGTAGCTTCTACCTCCCAGGATCAATTGATCCTCCCTCTTCAGCCTACTAAGTAGCTGGGACTATAGGCATGCCACTACGCTTGGCTAATTTTTGTATTTTTGGTAGAGCTGGGATTTTGCCATGTTGCCCAGACTGGTCTGGAAGTCCTAGGCTCAAGTAAGCCACCTGCCTCGGCCTCTCAAAATGTTGAGATTACAGGCATGAGCCACCACACCTGACCCAATTTAATATTTTTATTATCTCATATTATCTCTTTTTTTACTAGCTGTGCAACTTTATGTAATTTAAGTGCTTGTTTTAGGACTGACCATATATACCTATAATTTATCAGTCTGCTTGCAAATGATACTATATCATTTCAACTAGGTCAAGATTCTTATAATATTATATTTCATCTTTACCCTTCTGGTTTTAGGAGATGGGTATCATGCATTTTATTACTAATGTGTTAAAAATTCCACAATATATTGTTTTTATTATTGCTTTAAAAATCAATTATATTTTAAAGAGATTCAAAAAGTAAGACAAAATGTCTTTATTGTTACCCTATGTTATCATTTCTTGTACTTGATACCATTTTCTTACTCTTTGAGAGCACAAAGTTTATTCTCCAAATTCCACTGCTATTGTTTGCCTTTGCCTCCATAACAAATATAACATCTTCAATATTGCATATTTCCCTTGACCTTGCTCAGGTTTCAGATACTTTTGATTGTTCTCTGATCATAGATACATATTTTCCTTAAGTTTGCTAGCTCCAATAATATCTTTGAAGCAATGTGGATTTTTAAAATTGCTGTATGTTTGTGGGTTGTTCTATTGCAGTGGAATGGAATATTTGTATCTTGTTTTCGTTAGTTTATTCAATACCTAGTTGAATTATACCAGAAAGTCCCATAATACTGAAAACAAACACAAAGCAAGATTTACAATTGCATGATTTATATATTTTTTCTTTGCACTTAAAATTTATAATATAATTGATCCCTATTTTTATATAAATGTAACTGGTTTGTCTGAGCATAGATTTGTGCTTTCAATAGTTCTCAGTCATGCTACTTCAGATGTTTGCCTATTATATAGCATTTCAGTTTTTCTTTGAATTCTCCCCCAGAATAGTTCGGTTATTTTCTAACCTATTTATCTTAATTGGTGAGTTTATGATATATAATCATCTAACATAAATGTTTAATTTTAATTTTAGTATTGTATTCTGGATTTTTATTACCTCTTTTCTGTTTGCTACATGTATAGCCTCTGTTGAATTTTCATTTTGTTGAAATAGACTAGATATTAACTGAGCATTACTGAATTAAGCTATAATAGAACATACCTTGCATCTTCAAATGGCTTTGAAAATGCCTAGTATATTTAAGTTCTTATAAATGTTAATTTTCTAATATAATTATCACTTTTGTTACTATTGTTAGTTTCTGTATTAAGGCACTTTCTTACTTTGCCTGCCAAACTATTGTTTCTATCCTATAAGGTAAATACATGTTAAACTCTTTCAAAAAGATTGAATAAGCCTAGGCAATAACAAACAATTGGCCATATAATGCCTTTTAATTTCATGGAGTCAATATACATGACTATAAAAAGAAAACGATTTCTGAGAATATATTGAGTGTTTATTTTACATAATATTTATGTGACATAGGGAACATTATAGGGAATTTTTAAATGTATGTTTTACCTCAATACTCTAGCATATTCCTAAAGGAACAGGAGGAGTCTTTGACACATTACAGGTTTTTTTTGTAGATGATTACTCTTTCTGTACTTTGAGAAACATTGTCTTTCAATTTACAACGAATTAGGCAGTGGCAAAGATTTGAAATACAAAGATTTTTGAAATTCATCTACATGCAATAAAAATTGACCAAAGAAGGAAAATAGAAATACATATTACTATTATATGCCATTGGTTCTATGTAAGCTTATTAATCTAACTTTCTGTTGTTTAAGAAGGAGAAAAATACACTTCTACAGATATAAAAATAGTGTTATCATTAACAATATGAATTAAAACATAAATATATTAGCACATTTATTAGACAAGACTATTTGATATTTTTCTCCAACAAATCTATATTCTTTTTTTACTAAATATTATTGGCATGCCATTTTGTTGTACAGTTTAAGAAGATAAAAGCCAATAAAAGCCATGTGCAAATAAAACCACTCTTACAGCATATAATGTCATGTCACAAAAGGTATATTTACTCCCAACAGCTTGATATTTATGTGCTGTGATATAGAAATCTCTCAACATTATCTTTGTATGTATAGCTCCAGGTACTTTGCATGTCTCACGACGTTAAGAATGGATAACTGAATCTCCCAACTTAAAAGCCTTTGTGGAATTCATACTCTATAAGAACAAAGCATTAGTATTTGACATTTTAGACTAATGATTTTGGAAGAGAAGTGTACAATTATTCGATATTTCTTTATGTATTCTCCAATTCGGTAATCACATGGCCTTCAGTCACAAGATTCTGGTTCTGTGGGGATGGAAATATTGAAAGGAACAATTTAAAAAAATACTAGATGCCATAATCTGAAAGTAATCTTCATAACTCTTGTAGTAATAATCATTAAGTATTTACAGCGAACTGCTTCTTCTACCATTCTTTGTTGGTGTTTTCTTTTTCTTTCTTTATTTTTCTAAATGAATCTGGAGGTTTGCCAAGCATAGCAAATGGACAAGCAACAGGAGATTGTTGTCAACACATGACCCGGCAGAGACACTAACACTTTTGAGCCAATGCCAACTGTGTTGCCATGAGCACTGTTGGTTTTCTAATAGATGAGAATAAATAAAAGTTACTGATAGATCTGTTTTAAAGGTCACTTTGGATCTTCAGCATACACTTAGATCATTTAAACTATTATATGAAAGTAAAAATGTTACCATTCAACCCTTCTTCTGTAACTAATATTTCGATCCTTTACATTGAATTCTGTTAATAAATCCTGTACTCTCAATGAGATATGCTATAGTTTGGGTTAAAAGCTTGCAAATTCTTTCAGTTCTTAGATGTTGATATTTATAGTGATGTTTTGTGTTTCAGTTTGTTTGGGCAGTTATAATAGAATGCAATAGAGCGGGTGACTTATAAACAAAAAAATATTAATTTTACAGGTTGAGGTGCTGGGAAGTCCAAGACCAAAGTGCCAGCGGATTCGCTATCTGTCGAGGATCAACTTCCTGATTCATAGATGGCTTTATTCTTGCTTTAACTTTGATGGGAGAGCGAATGAACTCTCTGGGCTTCTTCTATATTGGCACCAATTCAATTTATGAGGGTTGTGCTATCATGATTTAATCACCTCTGAAAGGCCCCACTTCCTAATACCATCATTTTGAGAGTTAGGATTTCAACATTAATTTTGGTGGGACAAAAATATTCAGTATATAGCAGTTTATAAAACTCTGATGATAGTAGATAAATGGTGATTTGTATGTTGTTCCTTTTTATTCACTAGCTAGCTAACTTTTTATAACTACAGTAACAAAAACTCATTAAATCAAGTTTTTACCTAGAAATGCCTTTTAAAATTAAATACAAATTTTAATTATCAGTTAGTATTTATTTTTAACTTATACTTAATATTATCTAGTGTTGGAAATTAGAAATCTAGCTGGTTCTTCCTTAACTGATGCCTAAATCATTTCTGTAATGTCTGGAATAGAGTATATAGAAAAAGAAAATAGATTTGTGGTTGCTTAAGGGCTACGAAGTAGAGTGAGAGGATAAGGAGGTGATAACTAATGTGTATGGGGTTTATTTTTGCAGCCATAAAAAGAGTTGTAACATTGACTAGCATGATGACTGCACATGTCTATGATACACTAAAAATTACTAAATTCAATGCCATAAATAGGTGTTATATGATATTTGAATAATAGCTCAATAAAGCTGTAAAAACAAACAAGCAACTATTTTTTAGCCATATTTGAATAAAGAATGGCTACATATTGTCCAACATTTTCTTAGTCTATTTTGTGCTGCTATAAGAAAATTTGTGAGACTGGGTAATTTGTAAAGAACAGAAATTTATTTCTTACAGTTGTAAAGTCTGGAACATCCAAGATTGAGATGCCAGCATCTGGTGTCCAGTGAAGGACTTTGGCAGATGGCAGAAGATCAAAAGGGGTGATAACCCTTCTGCAAGCCCTCCCATTCATGAGGGTGGAGCCCTCATTACTCAGTCACCTTCCAAAGGCCACACTTCTCAATTCTGTTGCATTAGGAATTAAATTTCAACATGAATTATGGAGGGAGCAAAAACATTCAGACTATAGCAACTACCAAGCTCAACTAGAGCATTCAGTTGATAAGAAGTTGGGTGGTGTCCTCCTAGTTCAATGATGAGAGTTAAATGCTTTGAGAGAAAAGAGAGAAACAAGAAACTCCCAAATGGAAATGTGTCAGAAAATAAGACACTTGGTTAAATTTATTTATTTTTTATGATGCAAATAGATTTGTACAATATCTTAATGTATATTTGTTCAGAGTGTTTTGTAAAATTAATATTATTTGGAAGGTGAGAAGAAGCTTTAAGAGAGGAAGCAGAGAGGTAGATGATAAATTGGTGATACATATCATTTTTAGAATAGAACAGAATATTTTATATACAACACTTTACTATTGTGGTTTTTTCTAAGTGGTGAGATTATGGAAAACTTTGTTTTTTAGTTTGGTTTATCTATGATTTTAATTTTTTTCTAATGAATACATGTAAATTGGGAAATGAAAATAAACCCACTTAATACTTATTTTGTATTAAACGCCCTAATATTTTTAAACATATCACTTTCTTTAGACTAGAGAGGTAGAAAAACCCCTAGGGGAAATGATTTTTTGGAAACAGGCGACGGGGAATGTCGTACTTAACTCAGAGCAAGAAACCATGATGTGGATTGTAATCTGACTTCAGCATTTACTAGTGATAAGACAAAGAGTGATTTAGCCTTTCTGTGCCTCCTCTTTGTCTTCTAAAAGTATTGTCTACCTTATAAGGTAGAAATACTTGAAGTGATTCAGATAAAGCCCTAGGAATCATGCCTGACATTTAGTAAGTGCTCAGTATTAGCTATTATTTTGAACAGCAATTTTCAAATATGTGATGGGGCTGTCATGTAAAAAAGAAAATACTTATTCTATTTGGGTTGGAGAAAGAATAATATCAAAAACATACCGTGTTAGAACTGTACAAAAATATTAATATCTAACTATAACAGCACCAAATTAGAATTTGATGTCTCAGTATCTTAATGTGATGGTATTAAGACTTTCAAGAGATTATTGTAGCATATTTGTGTCAGATAATTTTTAGGCTTGATAAATTCTAAGATTCCTTGTAAATCTTGAATTTTTTGCAGAATTCTCCAGTGTCTTGCCTTCTATTCTATAGATGTTTGGTAAAAGACGTTGTCATTCCAGACTGATTTGATTTTAGGGAATTAGATCCCCTAGCTTGACAAATGTAGTGAGAACAAGAAACTTGACCTATTACACATATTAACAATATGTAAGATATTTCTGCTATATTGTAAAATATTTAATAGTAAGTCATCTGCTACACCTGTAAAAGGTTTCCTTCTGGGAGTGGGTGTGCAGTTTAAACCAGATTCTAATTAACTTAAAAAAATCCATTAAGTCTTTAATTCAACTGTTTTAGAAAAGGGGGTCAATTAAAGAGTCAAGATTTAAAATTCAAATTAAATTAACTGTGCTCTGTGAAAAGATTTCTATTCATAACCTCCTACAAGATGTGAAAAGGCTTAACCTCCTTGAATTATTTCCCCACTGCTTGATACCTGTTTAAGGAAATTCATTTTTAAATTTCTGATTATTTTCTGATTACTACTATACAGCTTATACAGGAAACACATTTAGGAGACTTTGTATGTATCCGCTTGATGGTAATTAGTGTACTATTTTGTGCGTAAGGGAGAAGGACTCAAACTTACATTCGAGCCAAATAAAATGGTTTTGAAATAAATGCTAATATTTATTTTGTTAATTTAAGAAATTATATATATTACACAACACACACACACACACACACACACACACACATATACATTCTTTATATATACAACTGACCCTTGAACAATGGAGGGGTAGGAAAACTGACTCCCATTCCATCAAAAATCTGCACTTAGGCCGGGCGCGGTGGCTCACGCTTGTAATCCCAGCACTTTGGGAGGCCGAGGTGGCTGGATCACGTGGTCAGGAGATCGAGACCATCCTGGCTAACATGGTGAAACCCCGTCTCTACTAAAAATACAAAAAATTCGCCAGGCGTGGTGATGGGCACCTGTAGTCCCAGTTACTCGGGAGGCTGAAGCAGGAGAATGGCATAAACCCAGGAGGCGGAGCTTTCAGTGAGCTGAGATCGCACCACTGCACTCCAGCCTGGGCGACAGAGCCAGACTCAGTCTCAAAACAAACAAACAAAAAAAATCTGCACTTAACTTTTGACTCCTCAGAAATATAACTATTAATAGTCTTTTATTTGACCAGAATCCTTACTGATAACATAAATAATTGCTTAACACATATTTTGTGTGTGTATTACATTCTGTGTTCATAAAATGATGTATGCTAGAGTAAAATGTGTTAAGAAAAATCAGAAGTACTAGTACTAGTTAGCTTTAAGAAAAATGCTAGTTAGCTCTAAGAAAAGTATTTTAATTTTTAGTTATATCTCAATAAAACCCAAGTCGATTAAAAATATCTAAAGCACTATTAAAAATATGGATATTTATCTGATCCTACTGTTAGCAAAACCTTTATCAACTTTAAAACAAATAAAGTGTTCAGAATTAACATTGGTGAGGACCAGGAGTAGGAAGCTCCATAGACTGATGGAATCATTACTCCAGGAACATCACAGAACATTTGTATAAATAAAATGGCTATTATGGTTAGGGAGAGAAGAGAATTCACTACTACAATAGATCTAAAGAGGGGAAAGTTGCAACATACTGTAGTGAATACAATAGTCTTATCTCAAAAAAAAAATTTCCAAGCACCTTAGTTTTCTTAGTTCTCTAGAAAAATATGTCCTGAGGCAAGATTTACATGCTATAACTTTATTGGGCAGTGAGGTCACAGGAAAATAATATAAAGGGATTATGGAACTGAGGCCAGAAAGGAAATTGGGAAAATACAAGGATACAAGGAGATGTGTTACTGAAATAGCTTCAGTTCCTGACAAGCACAGTTGGTGGTTCACACAGTCTCAGTAGGAAACCTCAGAGGACTATATGAAATAGTGAGTCTCTGAAAAAAATCTGTTGTGCAGGGAAAGAGATAACACTTCATCTGCCTGAACCTCTCTCCTGTACTTTTATTTCCCATTGATCCAAAATTCATGCCATAGGCCATCAACTCTTCCCTAAATTTGAGTGTAACTGATGCGACTGTCTGGGATACTATCACATAGTTAGAAGCCAAGAGAGCAGTAGCAGCATCATGGTGCATACCACACACAGTACAAGAAAGTCACCAAATCCCTGCCTGTCCTCCTGTAGTCACACAGCCAATGAATCCATGTGCATGTTACGGCTATAAAATTTGAACAGTTAAAAAAAATAGCTACTATCGGTGCATGTCAGCTGTAGACTCTATGGGATACATACTAAACATCAATCAGTATCTTTTCTTTAAAAATATAGCAGTTTAGTTATAACTGCAAGAAACAGAAAGCTTAATGTTGCCTCTTAGAAAATCAGGGTGCTTTTTTTAATAGAATAATAAAATCAGGCAAAACCAGTGGCTGCTACTGATTGAGTGACTCAACAATATTGTGGCTAACATTTCTAAGATTATTTTCCTCAAGTTTGCTGTCTCCTTCTTTCCTGAAAGCTGCTTCAGTCAGGTATCAGGTTGACCTTAAGTTAGAAAGGGGAGACGATAAGGGAAAATTCATGTCATTTCCGTTCTATCAGGAAAACATGGCTTAAGAAGAAACCTCAGCAGATTTCTAATGGTGTGATGGCAAATGCATAAGCTGTATGTAAGGCAATTAGGAAGGTGGCACATAGCTCCTCTCTCAAACTCACAGTTATCAAGGAGAAAAGCAAGAAGGAACATTAAGATACCCAGATGACAATATGTACCACAAAAATAAATTGATTTACATCATTTTATATATCTTTTTGAGATAAACGGATATCCATGCTTAATCATGCATTTTAGGACAAAGCTATATATTTTAAAGTACTCATCCTTTTAATTTAGAAAACATCAAAAATTAGAACAAAGCAAATTATTAAGAATATTATTAATAGTCTTCAGGCTTAACATTCTCCGAGGACTCTCACACTATTTAAAGACTACAGGCGTAAATCACTAGACCGTACAATACTAAGTTACTAGACTTATTTAATAAGCCTGAGATCAATAAAAGCAAGTAAATGTTAAGACTCCAATGGAAACAACAAGAACCCATTTAAAGTCTATATTCTTCAGCTATTTTCCCTATGAGCCTTGAGGGGCAGATTATTTTAACTGTAGTAGCCAGCATCAATTCTCCATTTTAACAGCAATTTGCCCTTTCAAAGAAACAGTATCTTCAAAGAGATTGAATAAAATATTTCAATTGGCTGGCATGGATCACTTGTTCAGAAATAGCCTTCAACGTCATGCTCTCCATCTCCCTCTTCCTTAGACTCACTCTAATCTGGTAGACACGTGCCTATAAATGATTTAAATGTCCTATAAAAGTTAAGCAATAAAAGGCAGTTAAGTAAAATAAAGCTATTATGTCTCTTTAGACAGAAATAAATTGGCAGTCAATCTATTTTCTTGAACTATAAAATATTTGTAAGTAATTGTCACTGTTTAAAAGATTTTGGCCTCTTACGTTACTCAGAATGGATAATGAGCAGAATGGCTATGAAACTAAGAAATAACCGGCTTAAGAAAATAATTTTAAGCACCGTTTGTTAAAATTCTATTATCATGTGTTTAGAGAGCAGTTATGATTTTTAACCAGGCAAATTTCTGAAAAAGAAGAACAGAAACAACTTAATGTATCCACAAACATAATGCTGAAGATTGGTAACTCATGTTTAGAAAACATGTGTGGTCTACATGCTTCTGTGGTTGTCCATATTGCCAATCTTGAAAATGTAGACCAAGGTTACTTCAAACAAAATAGCATTTACTATCTGATTATGCCGCTTCTCTAAAAAAATGTTTATATGTGCTTTCCTTTTAGTGGGTACCAATGTAGCATTTCCTATTTTCTACAAAACAATTCTAATCTGGATGTATTGTTTAATTGTTTTATTAAGTTATCGGTAAGGATTTCATTATGCTTCTTTATGTATATTATATCTTGGATTATATTCAATTACTATTTAGCTGTCAAAAGAATTTGGTCTTAAATTAAGTTTGCCTCAGTAAGTTTCTATTGCAAATGATTTTCTAAGAGGAGATTTCTTTTTTAAAATAGACATTTAATAATTTCTTTTTTTATTGCAATGAGAATCTGTTTCTTTATTTTAGCAATGTAATTTTGAAGAGTTATGTGAATTTTTAAGTTGGTATTTTAATGTTCCTTGGATATTATGAAGTCCCAAAGAAAATATGAAGGCCAGAATTTGTATCTCATACTATTTAAAAACTGAATATAAATGTGCTTTTGGTATACTCAGGACATATACACTTATGTATATATTCATATATAGCATTACTGATGTTATTATGAATTTTAAAGGTATAAAATGAAGTATTTATATTCATTACAAGTGTTTTAAAGAAATCATAATGTAAAATCAAAATGCTATGTTCAACAATCTAGTTAAAAAATAAAGTAAATCAAGATCCTACATGGTCTTTAAGTTCAAAGAAAAAGATCCCCCTTGAAATTTGACTTTCATTTTTTCCAAGTTTTTTAATACAAAAAAGCAAATAGTCACTAGGTTGTTAAATACCTTTTGGTGAATGGTCATATATTCACAAAAGTTATGAATATAAAAGATATTTATTTCTGCTCTCATTTGAGATCTTTCCATCTTACTCTGAAATAAAATGTTAGAATTTCCATTTTGAAAATTAGAAAAAAATCTTAATTTTTACTCATATAACTGATAAAATGCTCCTGTAAATTATCATTAAGTATAAATGATCATGACAATGTTTGCTATAAATATTGGATACAATTTAATATATATGTACATATATAACATAGTGATTAATATTATAAGCACAAGCAGGACAATTTTCCGCTTTAAATTCTGGTTCTGTCTTTTAGCTGTGTGTACTAAAACATGCTGCCTGACCTTTTTTTGTGTCTTTGATTCCATATGTGTAGAATAGGGATAATAAGTGGACCTGCCTCATAAGATTATTATAAAAATCAAAGGATCCAATATATGTTAACCATTTAGAACTATTTATGACACCAGTCACTAAACAAATATTTTGCTGTTATTTTCCCCATGCATATATGCTTTGACTAAATTACTGCTTAACGTTTAAATACTGGTATTAGTGCTTTCCACGTGTTCTGTTATATTCCATATGTCATCACCACTTCTGTTTGTACAGATTGGAGGGCATCTTTAGAGCAGTGTCCTTTAATTTCATTCTGTTTTACTTGGCAGAGTTGTAATCATTAACATATTAAATTCATCTCAACTCTTTTCTTACGTGCTTGTTTGTGCCAGCTTTATTGCAAATACAAACACAAATGCAAGTACCTCTTTCTTGTAACAATAACATGCTAAAGAAGTTTTGCTATTTCTATAGTCTATGTTGATGTCCTTTAAGATCATCCCAAAATAAAACATAGCAATAAAATAAAATATCAGAGAATATTCTCTGAGGCTTCCAAAATTGTTGCATAAAATTCACTTTTGAAAAATGTTTCAACAGAAATTTCTGTTTTGAAATGTTTGTACAAGTTGCCTAAGTCTGCATTATTTATTATTATTATTGCATACCAAACTGTTTAGATCATGGTATAACCGGTTAACTTGTGTATGCTACACTTGAGATAAAGCAAATCGTTGACACCAAACTGACATAATATGTCCACAACTGATAACTCAAACAAAATATTTCTTTTTTGATGCTAAGTTTATAATTCTGAGTATTTTGATAATACACTGATTCTATATAAAAATTTCTATAATGATAATTGTTTTTGTAGCGATGGAGTCTTCCTGTGCTGCCCAGGTTGGTCCCAAACTCCTGGTCTTAAGCGATCCTCCCTCCTCAGCCTCCCAAAGTGTTGGGATTACAGGCATGAGCCACCATGCCTGGCCAAAAATTCCCATAACTTTTCTCATTACTGTAGTGATTTAAACAATTCACTTATGTCTCATATATATGGCCCAGGATTTAAGTATTTTTTAAATTTTAACAGTAATACAAATATGAGAAAAAATAAGATCCAAAATGAAAATAACCATTTAAAATGTATTTAATAAATGTATTTTTAAGTACATAAGCTAAAATTTATTTACTTAATGAGATATGATAACCTAGATTGCTTTAAATGAGATGCTGTTTGTTAATCATTATATAAATGGTGGTCACTCCTCTAAGGAAATCAGGAAGGGACTTTTTTTTTTTTTTTGAGATGGAGTTTTGCTCTTTTTGCCCAGGCTGGAGTGCAATGGCACAATCTCGGCTCACTGCAACCTTCGTCTCCCGGGTTCAAGTGATTTTCCTGCCTCAGCCTTCTGATTAGCTGGGATTACAGGCCTGCACCACCCTGCTAATTTTGTATTTGTAGTAGAGATGGAGTTTCACCATCTTGGCCAGGCTAGTCTCGAACTCCTGATCTCAGGTGATCCGCCCACCTCTGTATTCCAAAGTGCTGGGATTACAGGCATGAGTGACTGCACCCAGTCAACATATTTTTATATAATGAAGCTTTAAGACCTGGAGGAGAAATAGATTCACTACCTTTATTCTGCATAATGAAATAATCATATATAAATGTATAATTATTTCTTCTTAATTATCTTGGCATTGAAAAAACAGAACGTTATATGCATAATAAACTCCTGCATATTAAGTTGGAATCCACTGCTTATCTTGCTTGCTATCTCATCATCATTCTCTTACCCAGTTTCTGCCTTTCAGTCAACATTATCTGCTAGGAGTAAACTCTTCATTCTCAAGGAGAGTATTCTCAAAATGCTGTCTTTTTTACAAATAATCTGCAATTGTTTAGAACTTAAAAGATAATCTAAATATTTGTGTTCTTTATCTGTTCTTAGTCTCTCCCCCAAAGAACCTTCCATACAAAGTAGCCTGTCAAAATTCTCAGTTCAAAAAGTAAAGTTCTCCAGGTTTTTAAGAAATTCTTTTTGATGCATTCGAGGCTTTCAAAAACTATTTTATTTCCCCCTTTCCCTCAGATGAGTGGTTCCTTTACATTTCAGCTCTCTCAGAATCTCCTACAGAGCTTATAAAAGCACAGATAACTGTTCCTCCATCCAGAAGTTCTCATTCAGTAGCTCTAGGACAGAGCCTGGTAACTTACCTTTCTAACTAGTTCCCAGGTGGTATGAATGGTCTGGGTGCACACTTTTGAGAGGCACTTCTCTAAACAAATTGTGAGTTACGACCAGTTTCTCTGAATTGTCATACTTCATACTCCTTTGTCCTAAAGCTATTTCAACAGTTAAAAAATAATAATTTTAGGTATGTGTTCCATATTTATGCCTTCGTAATCTTAGTGTTGTAATTTGCAGGGCCAACTGTAAATATCTCTTATTGCTAGGACCAAAAAGTATCATATGCAAATTATATACAAAGCAAATAATTGCTATTCCTGTTAACGGTGGTGATTATTGAGTTATTTAAAAATATTTGGCAGGCAAAATACAAATCCTCTAGCATTTTTACCTTATTCATATATTAAAGTATTT
This sequence comes from Nomascus leucogenys, assembly GCF_006542625.1. Classification (NCBI taxonomy): domain Eukaryota; kingdom Metazoa; phylum Chordata; class Mammalia; order Primates; family Hylobatidae; genus Nomascus; species Nomascus leucogenys. Next base: position 63,677,602 of record NC_044383.1, on the reverse strand, counting down.
TTAAAATGACTATAAAAATGTTTTCTAGAATATTTTATTTATTTCCAAAGCCAATGAATTTTTCATAAAAAATTAATCATATTTTAATTTCTTTCTGCTTATACTGTAAAATTGATGTTTTTAATAGCTTTCTGCTGTGTGAATGCCCTAATGCCAATGAAGCTCTGTGAAGCCTTTAACCTTTTGGACATCACAACTTCTTCTAAGCAAAAAGAAAACAAAAGCAAGTAGAAAACATGGGTTTTAAAAAATTGTTGTTGTTAGTTTACATTAACTTGTGAACGGAATGTTTAAAATAAAATGCAAATTTTGAAAATTGCTTTCTCTATTATAAAGGCCTATGTAGTATTTGGGAGCACAGTTAATAAATGGATGCAATAACTTAAATCCCTAAAACAAAGTAATGTAGACTAACAGATGAAATAAAGAGACAGGGGTAGAAACATCATCTCCCTCTCTTCACTAACACATTGTATAAGCTTGAAAAAGTCAATTAATTTTTCAAGGGCCCAGATTTATTTTGATAAAATGAGCTAGAGGGTGGATTTCATAGTAAGTTAACAGTACCAAGTAAATCTTAAGATCGCTGGAATAAGATTAAGAAGTAGCTCCATGTTTTATAAGATTAATCTCCCAAATCATGGCATTTTTCTTAGGGGAATATAGTCAGAATAGGAAAAATTATATTTGTGAAATGTAAAATGAAAATATGAATTATACTGCAAATTGCTCCATTACTCTAAGGAAGTAAATGAAGCTTGATATCTGTAAAAAATGCAACTAGGTAATTAATGCCACATGCTATAACTACAAATTCAAAACATGTCTGTTTGTAGTCATCACCATTTATTAAATTTGCTTCCATAAATCTTACGGCAACTGGCATAGGCAACTGATCAGTTTCCTTTGTATTCACAATGAGAATGGTTTGCTGCCTCTTTATTGATATTAATGCAAATAACAAAATTAAAAGATTTTCTTTCTGTGTTAGGCAGAATTCCTAAGATGTCTTTGCCACTTTCAAGTTTCTCAACTCCGGGCTATTCAATCAAACACAAATCTAGGCTGTGTTATGAAGGGCCTTTGTAGATGTAATTTTATTTACCAATCAGCTGACCTTAAATTTAGAGAAATTATTCTGAATTATCAGGTGTGCTCAATGTAATCACAGAAGCACTTAAAAGCAGAAAAGAAAGAACATTTAGAGAGATGCAACAGAGGAGGAAGGCAGAAAAGAGATGAGGTAGAAGAGGACATCATAGATTTTTAATGCATAAGGAGGAGTTGACTAATCATTGCTGTTATTAAAGCTGAAAGAATATCATAAACCTTGAAATGTAGGTTGCCTCTTAAAGCTTGGAATGACCCCAACCAGTAACCAGTAACCAAAGGACACTCTAGTCCTACAGCCACAGTGGGACTGAATCATACAAACACCCCTAATGAGTCTGGAAGTAGATTCATGCCCAGGTCTTCCAGAAAGAAACACAGGCTGCTGGCACCTTGAGTTTGGCCTTGTGACAAAGTACCAATTGAGCAATGATGTCCCTGGATTTTGACGTACCAGACTGTGGGATAATAAATGGCTGTTGTAAGCTGCTAAGTTTGTGGTAATTTGTTGTGGCAGCAACAGAAAACTAATGCTCCATCCTGTTTGCCTAGTGATCATTGTCAAGCTTTTCATTGATAAGTACTGGAATGTGCGCATATATATATGTACACATATACACACACACTCGCATACACATATATACACACACACACACTTAAGTCCTCAATGTCATTGATAGGTTCTTGGAAACTGTCACTTTAAGTGAAAAGATGCGTAATGAAACCAATTTTACCGTAGGCTAATTGATACAAATGAGAGCTAAATTCCTACCACATATTTCTTAACACAAAAACACCACCAAACTTTAAAATACAGTATAAAATGCTTCTAATTTTTTTTTTTTTTTTTTTTTTTTGAGACGGAGTCTGGCTCTGTCGCCCAGGCCAGAGTGCAGTGGCGCAATCTCGGCTCACTGCAGGCTCCGCCTCCGGGGTTCACGACATTCTCCTGCCTCAGTCTCCCGAGTAGCTGGGACTACAGGCACCCGCCACCACAGCCGGCTAATTTTTTGTATTTTTAGTAGAGACGGGGAAAATGTTTCTAATTTTAAACATTGAAATAAATGTGAGCTATGCGTATGTTTAAAAACATTAATAAAAATAAGTAAGATAATTTACCCAATGATTCCAGTTCAGAGTCACAGGTGGATGAAGCCTATGCTGGCAGCTCAGGACACAAGGCAGGAACAAAGCCTCGACAGGATGCATCCCATCCAGGGCGCTCACACACACACCCACAGGCAGACAATGTAGATAAGTCAATTCATCTAATGTACACATCTTTGGGATGTGGGAGAAAACTGATGCATCCAAAGAAAAACCTATGCAGAGATGGAGAGAACATGCAAGCTCTCCACAGACAGTGGCACTGATGGGAACTGTTTGTTGTTGTTGTTCTTTTTATTCCTCATCAATGTTGTAAGGAAACTATGTTGAACAAAATGATGTTATCGAGGGACTTGTTCTCTCTCTTTCTCTCTGTGTTTGTGTTCATGTATTTCTACAGTTTTCTGATTATTTTTACTCAGATACTTAGAATAAATAAGTGGAGACAGTGAATATTAAATTATTGCGACAATATTTTTCTATCAATTTAGCATGTACTGCAGGCATGTTATGAAGACTGAAACTCATTCAATAAAAATAATTCACAGGAACATGAGTTTCTATAAGAGGTGTTATTAAATGGCAAAATATAATTTGCTACAAAAGTTACAACCAAAACAGCTTGGTTTTACATATATATATATATATATATATACTTGAAAGAATATTCAAGATCACTGGATAATTATGAAATTATGGAAGACAAATATAGATGATACATGAATGACAAAATGTTGATACGCTGACAGAGTACTAAAAAATTATCAAATGAATCTTAAGCAACAACAAAGATTTCCACCAATTATACAGCACCTACTTTGGCCAAGAATACGTAAGTATCACAACTATCCCATGTGATTTATACTATTCACCTAATTTTTAACTAGTCAAATTCTGAACTTATGTTTAAACTAGTATTTCCATTATGCTTCAGAGACTGAATGTTAATCCCCATGTGTCAAACACTACTAGTTATCCTCCAAAATTCATATATCCTTTTCCATTCTTAGAACGTTATAGCTGTGTACATGGTGTTCAATTGCCGATGATATAAAACACAATGTTGCATTGTACAAACCTAGATATTGTCTCCAGAATATATATATATATATATATAATATCATAGCAAGTATTAGCCTAAAATTACTATAGTACAAGATAATCTAGTTTGAATTTCAGAGGTCTTGAAAATTATTTATGTTTTATAAGAATCCCTACTATCTTGGGCTATCAGGGAGTATCTCACAAATTTTAACCACTTTTTTTTCCCATGAAACCATAAGAAAAAAATAAAAATCAACAGGCTAATGTAGGCTCATTGGAGCTCCTTAAATTGAGCAGGAATTTTACTTTAAGTCATTAAGACCATTGAGACCATATAGTTCAAAACAAAGAGACAAACAAACCTGAGTATTCACATCAGCAAATATGCGTAGTTACAGTAATACGGACACTTCTATGTAGGTACTATGTTTTTACCCTCAACATATGACTTTGTTGCTCAATGATAAATACTTGATTTGGAAAAATATCAATTATAAATAATCAGTAACACAGTAGCTTTTTTACGGAACCAATAACAAAGAAAACACACAAATGGCAACCAAATTGTTATGTGATTTTAAGCGTATGTTTTGCAATGTCAGTTTCTGAAACTATGCTATCTTTGCCCTAAGCTTATCTTTCAATTCATGAACACACTGCTGAGAAAATAAATACTTCAAACATCTTTGTGTGTGACCTGGACCATTGCTGTTGTGCACACATATACAAAATACACGTACTAACACATACTAACATCTCACAGCTCTCAAGATGTCAGTTAAAGAAATTGTGCATTAAACAAATACCAAAATTCTTCCTGAAATCTCAAGACAGTATCACACTGCTACACACAGTAAAACAAGTAGTGAGATATTTTCTATTTTTCCCTTTTTGTCAGCATATAATACTTACTCATTTATAATGATTCAGGGATGATAACAATAAACAGTATAATATGAACAGCAAAATTTTTATGGAAAACTCAAGATAAAATATAGACATGGACTTTAATCTAGTTGAGGAAATCTATCGCTTTCGATGTTTTCTCTCATCGTCTATTTGAAAGTATTTTTATATAATGCTTGTGATTTCTCACTCCAGAATTATTTGGTCTCCTGTGAATCATGGAGAGATTTTATGCCAGAAGAACACAGACAGCAGGAAGACATTATTCCTGGGCCAAGTACCTTTCTGAGTCTTTCTCTTTGTTTCCTGGTAACAAAGCTGAGCCAAATGAGGCGCAGAAGTCATACACAAAATACTGAAATATCTTTTTCTTCAGTAAACAAAGACTAAAATCGAAGAAATAACCTCCACAAAATCTCAATATTCCCTACTATTAGCCTTTCTATCTGGAATAACATCTGGCCTTTTCAGTTTACACACCCATTTAGCAATCAAAAGTAGGATATGCTTGTTTTACTATGGTGGGCAAAAAGGTATGCTCAATGGATTAGATATTGTTTTCTTCATCATGAAGTTTAAGCATCCATTATGGAACTTCTCACGGTGCTATGTCTTCTTTTCAGTCTTTTCTACAATATATGCTCTAGTCAAGGCTCAAGATTATTCCCAGAAGCGTTAATGAGACAGAATATGAGTGTTCATTTGTAAGAAATAGTCATGCAAAAAAAGCAAAATTTTTAGTTTGGGAGGAAAAATACAATTTGATTATGTGCTTATGTTTTCGGTATTCACTCTTCACTTTTTTTTTTGTTTTGTTATGTTTTTAATTTGAGATGGAGTCTCACTCTGTCGCTCAGGCTGGAGTGCAGTGGCATGATCTCCAGTCACTGAAACCTCCACCTCCCAGGTTCAAGTAATTCTCCTGCCTCAGCCTCCTGAGTAGCTGAGATTATAGATGTGCACCACCATGCCTGGCTAATTTTTGTATTTTTAGTAGAGACGGGGTTTCACCATGCTGGCCAGGCTGGTCTCGAACTCCTGACCTTGTGATCCACCCACCTCGGCCTCCCAAAGTGCTGGGATTATAGGCATGAGCCACTGTGCCCAACCTTTCACTTTTATAGTCTGTATAGTTATTGAAAAGGTAATTTAAAGAATAATTCTAGAGAGTCCATTTTTTCACCAGCTAGTCATTCAGGCAAAACAAACATTGTTCATTAGATTAGCAAAATGAGTTATTCAGTATATACATTGACACCAAAAGAAGAAAAGTATACTGATCTTAAATGTGCTCTCACATTTCCTTCATGCTACGATATATAATGTAATGTAATGGCTTATTATTCTGTAAAAAGTAATTCAGGTCAATTCCTATTTGCTTTATCCAAAACTTGGTCACCTTTTGGAACAAAATATACCTTTATATTTTTATCTGCTGCAAATATACTCTATTTTAAAATGTCTACTAAGAATTATAGCAAAAAATCACTTATTAATATATTTTCCTCACAAACTGATCAATTGTGACTAAAGCTTCTGGGTAATTAATACCTGACACATAGAGAGTGGCCATGAGCTGGCAGATTAGTAGCCTAGATATTCCCAATAACTATTCAATTTAAAGTATCTAAATTTACCTGAAGGCAATTTCTCAATTTAAGAATACTGGACTTATTATTAAAAATATAAATCATATAATTGTTATGCTCTGTACCATGGCATGTATTCGTATATCATAAATCTTATTATATTTGCCTTTTTTACTGAAGAGTATTTGCTCTCAGTTCTTTAAAAAGTCATAATAAATAAAAATTTGTGTGCAAAATGACCTTCTATGAAATAGCATGGAAAGTGAATGGCTTATTGATGTTTTTATCAAATATACCTGCATTTTCCTCTATTTTCTAAATTACATAATGAAAGTACATTAAAATTAAATATAAAGTAGTGCATACTACAAGTAATTATATAAAGGTTATGTTGTTTAGTATATCCAGTGTTTCTTGAAACACTATAGAAAAATAAAGACTTTCAACACAAACAAAAGCTGAGGCATTTTATCAACACTAGTCCTCTACCACAAGAATTGCTAACAGGAATTCTTCCACCTGAAATAAAAGAAAGTTAATGAGGAAATGAGCAATCATCTGAAGGTACAAAACTCAATGGTCATAGTAAGTCTAGAGAAAAAGACAGAATATTATAAACTACTCATATCTTGAGGAGAAAAACTAAAATATGAAGTGATCAAAATAAAAGTATACCAAATTTCATGACACAAACAGTACAATAAGATAAAAATAGAAACCACAAACTTAAAATGTGGGAGGATAAAGTTGAAGTGCAGAGTTGTTATTAGTATTCTCTTTGCTTGTTTGCTAGGTTGCGTGTGGATGCAATCACTGTTAAGCTGTCATAAGTTTAAAATGGTGGGTTTTAAGATATTATTCATAAGCCTCATGGTAACATCAAATCAAAAAATATACAACAAATATATAAAAAATAAAAAGCAGCAAACTAAAACATACCACCAGAGAAAATCGCCTTCACTAAAAGAAAGACAGAAAGGAAAAAAAATAGGAATAGAAGACCACAAAACAACCAGAGAAAACAAATGAAATGATATGAGTAAGTCCTTACTTATCAATTATACATATAATATTGACTGTAAATGGATTAAAACTCTCCAGCTGAAAGACATACAGTGGTTGAATGGATTTTGAAAGCAAGATGCAATGATCTATTGCCTACAATTGCCACACTTCACCAATAAAGACTCACTGAAACTGAAAATAAAAGGATGAAAAAATATATTCCATGTAAATGGAAACAAAAAAGAGAGCAGGATTAGCTATACTTATATCACACAAAATAGATACTAATACAGAAAGTGTAAAAAGATCATCAAAACTGATAGACCACTAGCACGACTAATAAAGATGAAAAGAGAAAAGAATCAAAAAGATGCAATAAAAAATGATAAAGGGGATATCACCACTGATCCCCCAGAAATACAAGCTACCATCAGAGAATACCATAAACACCTCTATGCAAATAAACTAGAAAATCTGGAAGAAATGGATGAATTCCTGGACACATACACCGTCCTAAGACTAAACCAGGATGAAGTTGAATTGCTGAATAGACTGATAACATGCTCTGAAATTGAGGCAATAAGTAATAGCCTACCAACCAAAAAAAAGTCCATCACTAACTCATTTTAAGACGCCGCATCATCCTGATACCAAAGCCTGGCAGAGACACAACAAAAAAGAGAATTTTAGACCAATATCCCTGATGATTGTCAATGTGAAAATCCTCAATAAAATACTGGCAAACCAAATCCAGCAGCACATCAAGAAGCTTATCCACCACGATCAAGTTGGCTTCATCCCTGGGATGCAAGGCTAGTTCAACACACCCAAATCAATAAATGTAATCCATCACGTAAATAGAACCAATGACATAAACCACATGATTATCTCAATAGATGCAGAAAAGGCCTTCGACAAAATTCAACAGCCTTTCATGCCCAAAACTCTAAATAAACTAGGTATTGATGAAATGTATCTCAAAATAATAAGAGCCTCATAGATGGCACCTTCTAGCTTACCTCATGTGGTGGAAAGGACAGAAAGTCAAAAAGAATGCTAACACTTTGTTCTCACATGGCACAAAAGAGGAAGAGAACAAACCCATTGCCTCAAATCATTTAACCAAGGGCTCTAATTTTATCCAGGAGGACTACACTCTTATTACTTAATTACTCCCCACAGTACCCATTTCCTAAGACTTTCACATTGGCAATTAAGTGTCAAAGTATGAATTTTGAGAGACACATTCAGACCATAGCAGTAATCAGATATAAATGGGTCTATTTCAACACCCTCTATCCTTTACTTTGGTCATTTGCCTACCCATGCAACAACACCACATAGTCAGTGTTACTGTTATGGACATCTTAACATAATTCAACATGTCAATTTATTACTATAGTATAGCTCTCAGTTTATTTACATCTCCTTAAATACACCTCACTGTTAGAGTATACGTTAAAACTTTGATATGAAGTCGTGTGTTTTGTGTGATTTTTCTGCTATTTTCATTTTGCTAATTTGTTTTGTTTTCTAATTTTTGATACTAATATATAAAAATACAATTACTTTTTATGTTGTATTTACCTTGGGCAAACTTGATACATTCACTTAGCAACTATGTTTTAAAATTTTTTTAAAAATTCTATATACACAGTCATGCCACTTGCAAATAATAAAGGTTGTATTTTTTCCCATCTTTAAATGTGATTGCAGTTTTTTTTTCGTTTTTTATTAAGTTGCTAAAATATCAAAACAATGTTGAACAGAAGTGGCAATATTGGAGATGTACTCTTCCTGATCTTTGGGAGACAATATTCAATATTTTATCATTAAATACAATGTTTTCTGTAGTTGGACTTTTTTTGGGGGGTGTTTGCTTTGTTTTGTTTTGAGATGGAGTCTCACTCTATCACCAAAGCTGGAGTGCAGTGGCCTGATCTCACCTCTCTGAAACCTCTGCCTCCCAAGTTCAAACAATTCTGCCTCAGCCTCCCAAGTTCAAACAATTCTCCTGCCTCAGCCTCCCAAATCACTGAAATTACAGGTGCCCACCACCACCCCCGGATAATTTTTGTAGTTTTAGTAGAGAGTTTAGTTTCACTGTTAGATATGAGTTCTAAATTTCTCTTCAAAGAATCAACGTCAGTATGTTCAATTCTTTGCCTTCTACTTTTAAACTTAACTTCCTTGTAAAGCAACCTTTTTTCAATTTCCTTCTCTGCCCTGACTCATTCCAATTACCTACCCCACCTCAACTCATTCCAATTATCTGCTCCACCCTGAGTCATTCCAATTACCTGCTCATTCTCCACGCTGACTCATTCCGATTTCCTGCTCTGCCATAACCATTTTTCCCACCAAACCACTCACCCCATCACTCTCTTTAAATTAGCCAATCAGAATTAGTTTAGCCTGTGCAGTCTAATCCCAGCCAACAGGGGAATGACACAGCAGCAGGAGCCATGTGTGTCAGGGATAAGAACCTCTTCCCCTCCCTTGTCCAAGTTTGTGCTCACCATTGCTCCATCTGCAAGGGCACATGCTTCTATAGAAGTACATTGCCTTGCTGAGAATTAAAAAGAAAATTTTATATTGGAGTGCTATATCTTTTGTGGCACCAAAACTTTATCTGTAACAATTTGGGGGCTCGTCCAGGATTACATTACCCTTAGGGGTGATCTCTGGTTCTCTCTTGTGAGGAGGCATGCCCCGCCCCTTGTGGAAGCCTCAGGGCTGAGAAATCAGGACCCACCCAGTGCGAGAAATAACTTGAGCTCTCAGCAATGCGGAAAGAAACTGGCCAGCAACCTAGCTGAAGGAATGACTCTGTGCACAGATCAAGAAAGGAGAAGCCGTGGGAGCTGGTAAAGTACTTCCTTGGTGGTCAAATTCTGGAGGGCTATATGTGTGTTTGCGTGAATGATCACAAACAACCCTACTTGCAGTGTTGTTCGTGTGGATGGTGACAAGTCCTACTGCTGGATGGAGGGAGTAGGTCCTCTCTGTGGTTCCATGGCTACCTCATATGACTTAGGGCATATCCTGCCATGGGATTTATACTGGAATGCTAACACTAAGAAAGGCCTAATTCTCCCTTGGGGGAACAGCCAGAGAGTGGGAAGTGTGCAAGGGACCTTCAGAGGGGGAAAGGGAGGAAACAGGTCAACCTTCCAGAGCAGCAAGGTGAGATATCCCTGGTTTGAGGGGTTGAAACTTCCGGGGCAAGAAAGGTAAGACATCCCTGGTTTGATGGGTTGAGCCTTCTGCAAATTTCAGTGGATTGAACCTCACACAAACCTCCAGTAGTAAGAAAAATATTCTGAACTCCCTTTTCCTTTCTTCTTGGGGGAAGAAAGAGTAGCTCCACTCCCACTACTCCCTTCTCTAGGGGAAGGGGAAGAACAGGGGAGAACAACAGCATAAGTGGCTGGCAGAGGCAGGGAAAGACCAGCAAAGAGGAAAGAGAAACTGAGAGAGGAAGTCAGAAAGAAAGAGAGAGAAAGAGACAGAGAGTCAAAGGGAGAGAGCGAAAGAGGCAGAGAGAGAGAGAGACAGAAAGACAAAGAGGGAGTCAGAGAGAGAGAGAGAGAGTCAAAGAGAGAGAGAGAAAGAGGGAGAAACAGAAGTAGTAAAGAGAAAAGAGTGTATCCTATTTATTTAAAAGCCAGGGTAAATTTAAAACCTATAGTTAAATATTGAAGGTCTTCTCCGTGACCCTGTAACACTCCAATACCACCCTGTTGTCAGTGTAAACAAGGGCATAGCCCATAAACACTGAGGCCACTGACAACCCATAGCCTTCCTAATCAAAAATCCTTAAACCAGTAATCCACGGATGGCCCAAATGCATTCAATCTGTAGCAGCAACTACTTTGCTAACAGAAGAAAGTAGAAAAATAACTTTTACAGGAAACCTCATTGTGAGCACACCTCATCAGGTCAGAACTATCCTAAGTCAAAAAAAAAAAAAAGCAAAAATGTAGTTTACTAACTCAAGAACCTTAAAGTACCTAAAGTGTAAGACAATTCTGTTAGAAAAAGATGATTTAACATTAACCACTGAAAATTCCCTTAACCCAGCAGGTTTCCTAACAGGGGATCTAAATCTTAATTACCATACAAAGGTCCGACAGACCTAGGAGGAACTCACTTCAGGACAGGACAATAGATGGTTCCTCCTGGGTGATTGAGGGAAAAAGATACAATGGGTATTCGGTAAGTGATAAGGAAACTCTTGTAGAAGCATTGTTAGGAAAATTGCCTAATAAGTGGTCTGCTCAAATGTGTGAGCTCTTTGCACTCAGCCAAGCCTTAAAGTACTTACAGAATCAGGAAAAAGCCATCTATACCAATTCTAAGTTAATATGGACTGAACTAGGTCTTATTAATAGCAAAGAATAATTGAAATCCCCAACTTAAAAGTTTTTCAACAAAAGTAAAGTTTGCTAAAAGTTAGCAGTGTAACATGTATTATCCTAACTTCTAATCTTGTGGCCTTAGACAGTCTAGTCCACAGACATGAAGGAAGTCTGCTTTGGAAAAGAATGATTATCATCTTAAAAAAAAAAAAGAAGCAGGGGGAGAATTTATGTAAAAAGCAATGTTACATGGGAAATTCTTGCCCTAAAATAAATTAACTGGTTGTTTAAAGAAATGGATGTTTGCAACAAGTCAGAAAGTTGAGGCATGTCAAAGAATTGTCTGTAAAAGTCGTGAAAAAAAGTTATAAAAGGGAATTTATGCAAGAAATGTTGTATAATTTAAAAGTAATTAGGCCTCCGGAATGTAAAACCATTCAAGAAACAGTTTATGTGCAAGGTGTATAAGGAAAGTAAAATATACCTTTTGTAAAAAGATTATAAGGAGGCATAAGAATGTGGATATTTACCTACATTAAAAGATTAAAAAATATTTTGTTTTAAAGGTTTAAGCAAGTTTTGAAATGTTAATTGTGAAGGAAATTCTGTGTGTAAACATATTAGCTGAGGTTAAAGTGGTATCATCCAGTTTTTCTGTGAACTGGATATTAAAATAAAAGCGCAACAGTTTTTTTCTCAAAGCACTAACCTCCTCTTTAACAAAAATTATAAAAGGTTAAAAAGAGTCTATAAAAATCTTACCTTATGGTCAGACATTAAAAATTGAATAAATATGTCTACAAGCTTTTATTAAAATTAAATTTAACATTAATAACACACTAATATAAAGGTGAAATGTAGCTTATCTGGTATAAAAATCATACAAGAAGCATTTTCAAATAGAAAATGGTATTTGGCTTTCTGTGGTCTAGAAACTAATAAAAATAGGTGCTAAAGGAAATTTCTCAGTAAGAAGGCACCAAAGACTATAAAGTCCACTGCTGATGTTCCCACATTTAAAACAAAAGGTCAGTTTCTTACAAATTATATACTTGATTTATCTTCCACTTTCCTTTCCCTCAAAACTAAAAGTCTTTTAGCACAGGTATCACCTACAGTATTTCCAGTAAACCAGCACCAGCCTGAGGATCACATTCTCATCAAAGGGTGGAAAGAAGGAAAACTGAAGCCAGCCTGGGAAGGACCCTACCTTGTGCTGCTAACCACTGAGACTGCTGTTCATATAGTGAAAAGGGGATGGACTCATCACACCCAGGTCAAGAAAGTGCCACCCCCTGCAGGGTCAAGGGCCATAGTCCCAGGGGAAAACCCTACCAAACTAAAGCTAGAAAAATTTAACTCTCTTTCACATATTCTGTTACTCTTTCTTCTTTCCTCACTCTATTGTTGACCATCTAGTTATTAACATAACCAAATCAATTTTGCCTCAAACTATTGCATTTACTGCTTGCCTTGTTATATGCTGTGGGGATTTGCCAGGTCAAAGATAGCTCTCTACTTCAGAAAAGTACCTCTGTCCTTCCTGACTTTCCTCAGACTGGGCATTAGTGAACTGGGACCATTTAACCCGGGGAGATTTCAACAAGGACCACAGTGTCAACCAGGAGTCTTGCTCCTCCATGTAGAGCTTTTATGCCATAGTTGGTCCAACGTTCTGTGGACCACTAACGAGCAAGGATGGACTTCCCCAACTGGTTTTTGTAATTTCCTAAAACCATAAATTCATTTCACTAGAGGGACAGCTCCCCCACCAACTGTCAGCTAACCAATGTAATCCTATACAACTTATTATCTCAAGCCCTCAAAGTTCTTCCCATTTTCTAAGTTGGTTACCTTCTTTAAGCTGGTTTTATGGTATGGGGGCTGAGGTTTCAGGGACAGACCCTGTTGGATTCTTTGAAATGCGTTTCTTTGATCCTTCACCACCTGCCCCTTCTTTTAAGCCTTCTTCCAAAACCTCTCACACTGGAACAATTGCTCCTCCTCTATCTAATGACAAGACCAAGATAGCTATCATAGAAGTTAAAACAGACCGGGCGTGGTGGCTCACACCCGTAATCCCAGCACTTTGGGAGGCCGAGAAGAGTGGATCACAAGGTCAGGAGATCGAGATCATTCTGGCTAACACGGTAAAACCTTGTCCCTACTAAAAATACAAAAAAAATAGGCAGGCATCGTGGCGGGCACCTGCAGTCCCAGCTACTCGGGAGGCTGAGGCAGTAGAATGTCATGAACCTGGGAGGCGGAGCTTGCAGTGATCCAAGATCATGTCACTGCACTCCAGCCTGGGGGACAGAGCGACACTCCATCTCAAAAAATAAAAAAAAAAAAAGACTTAAAACAAACCTCGGCAATTGAGACAGGATACCAATATGCAAATGCCTGGTTGGAATGGATCAAATATTCCACCTGCATGTTAAACCAAAGCAATTGTTATGCTTGTGCGCATGGCAGGCCAGCACATGGCAGGCCAGAGACCCAGAGTGTCCCCTTTTCACTAGGGTGGTCCTCCAGTCAACTGGGCCTGGGCTGCATGGTAGCTTTTTTCCACGATTCTACAGCCTAGAGTAACAAGTCATGCCACACTCTCTCTCTGCTACATCCTGAAGTCCAGCACCCTGCGGGTCAGCCCCCGAGGGTCATCCAGCTTCTATTTCCCAACACTAGGTTCACATCATATCTCCCACGAAAGGGAGGAAATTTAGTATTCCTTGGAGACCTGAAGGGATGCGGTGAGCTTAAGAATTTTCAAGAGCTTATCAGTCAGTCAGCCCTTGTTCATCCCTGAGTGGTATTGTGGTGGACCATTACTGGACACTCTGCTGAATAACTGGAGTGGCACTAGCGCTTCAGTCCAATTGGCTATCCCTTTCACCCTAGCATTTCATCAACCAGAGGAAGGAAAATTAAGACATCGTAAAGTGAGAGAAATGCCTTATGGGTCTTTTGACTCTCACATCTATTTAAATGCAATTGGAGTCCCACGGGCAATACCAAATCAATTTAAAGCCCCAAATCAAATAGCTGCAGGATTTGAGTCAATATTTTGGTGGGTGACAATTAATAACAATGTAGATTGGATAAACTACATCTATTACAACCAACAGTGATTTAGTAACTACACTAGAGATGCTGTTAAAGGAATAGCTGAGCAATTAGGGGTACTAGCCAGATGGCGTGGGAAAACAGAATAGCCTTAGACATGATATTAGCAGAAAGAGGAGGAGTTTGCATTGTGATTAAAACTCAGTGTTGCACCTTCGTCCCAAACAACTGCCCTTAATGGATGTATAACAAAGGCGTTGCAAGGTCTGACTGCTCTATTCAATGAGTTAGCCAGCAACTCGGGGATAAATGACCCCTTTACAAAATGGCTAGAAAAGTGGTTGGGTAAATGGAAAGAATATTAGCCTCAATTCTTACTTCCCTCACAGCCATAATGGGTGTACTTATTCTTGTTGGGTGCTGTGTCACACTATGCATCTGTGGGTTGGTGCAGAGGCTTATAAAAATGGCACCTACTAAAACGTCCCTTAACTATCTTCCACCTTATCCTGAGAAGCTTCTTCTTTTGGAAAATCAAGTGAACAACTAAGCAAACACATGTTAAAAAATTTGAAAAGAAAGAGCTGTAAAGAAATGCAAGAGGAGGGATTTTTAGATATGAGTTCTAAATTTCTTTTCAAAGAATCAGTATGCCAGTATGTTCAATTCTTTACCTTCTACTTTTAAACTTAACTTCCACGTAAAGCAACCTTTTTCAATTACCTGCTCCACCCTGACACATTCCGATTACCTGCTCCACCCTGATTCATCCTGATTACCTGCTCCACCCTGACTCATTCTGATTACCTGCTCCACCCTGACTCATTCGAATTACCTTCTTCACCCTGACTCACTCTAATTACCTGCTTCACCCTGACTCACTCCGATTACCTACTCCACCCTGACTCATTCCGATTACCTGCTCTGTCATAACCATTTTTCCCTCCAAACGATTCACCATGTCACTCTCTTTAAATTAGCCAATAGGAATTATTTTAGCCTGTGCAGTCTAACCCTAGCCAATAGCAGAATGACATAGCAGCAGGGGTCATGTGCATCAGGGATAAGAACCCCTTCCCCTCCGTTGTCCAAGTGTGCACTCACCATTGCTCCGTTTGTAAGGGCACACCCTTTTATAGAAGAAACTTGCCTTGCTGATATTTAAAAAGAAAATTTTATATTCGAGTGCTATTTCTTTTGTGGCACCAAAACTTTATTTATAACATTATTGTACTTTGAACGTCTATCATATCTGTAATAATATCTCCTTTTCACTGATGATATTGTAAATTGTGTTTTATTTTATTATTATTTTCAAAGAATCAACTTTTGACTTTGTTGTTTGTCTCTTATGTCATCAAGGGCACTGTTGGAACTGGCATCATCTGCACATCAGCTTTTGATGACCTTGATTTCTGCTCTTAGCTGTAGGGATTCTTTCTTTCTACTTTATTTGGATTTAATTTGCTGTTTTTTATATCTGTTCTCAGGGCACCCCAGAGCATTAATTTTAAAGGTCCTTATTTTATAACTTAATGCAATAAATTTGTCATCAAGTACTACTTTTCCTGTGTCACACAGGTTCTGATAGGTCATATTTCCACTATCATCCAGTTCAAAATACTTTATAATTTTTACTTATTTTTTTAACCAATGGGTTACACAAGAATGTGTCATTTAATTTCCAAACATCCAGGAATGTGTCCATCAAAATGACAGAAAAAAAAAAAAACCTGTGACAAAGAATGAAGAGAAAGGGGAACCACCATTACCATATAATCTATCAGTTCCACTTCTGGGCATATATTCAAAAGAAAGGAAATCAGTATATTATAGAGCTATCCACACACTCATGTTTATTACAGCACTATTCACAGTCGCCAAGATATAGAATCAATCTAAGAGACCATCAACAAACGAATGGATAAAGAAAATGTGATATAAATACACAATGGAATAATACTCAGCTATGAAAAAGTGATATTCTGTCATTTGCAGCAACCTGGATGGAACAGGAGGTTATTGTGTGAAGGGAAATAAGCCAGGCACAGAAAGACAAATATTGCATATTTTCACTCACATGTGGGAGCTAAGTAAAGTGGATCTCATGGAGGTAGATTGTAGAATGGTGGTTACTAGAAAGTGGGAAGACAAGGAGGGAAGGAGGATGAAGAGAAGTTGGTTAATGAGTACAGTTAGATAGAAGAAATAAGTTCTAGTATTCAATAATAATATCCCAATTACCCAGATTTTATCATTATACTTAGAATAAAGTATCAAAATACCACATGTATTTCAAAAATATGTACAACTATGGTATATAATTTTTAAAAAAACTTAAAGAGGTTGTTGGTAGATATATGGATGTTCTAACCAATTCTGTTGAATGATCAGAAATAAGAGATGAGAGCGGTAGAGAGAACTCGAATTACCATAAATAATACATATACTGTGGTGAACAGAATGTTTGGCTGAAAAAATTTCCAAGAGAAGTTTGTACGGGTACACTCTAATTTTTTTCTTGTTGCTTATATTTCATACAAGAGAAATGAAAAATTTTTTAAAAGCAATTTTCTAAGCAAAAAGGAATCAACACTTGATGATTTGGAAAACCATCAGCCCATCCAGATAGCATAGCCTCAAAACAAAGTCTAAGGTGCGGCTGGAAAATTAGTTATTAAAAATATAAGGTGCTGAGCATCATTCTCAGTAAACTATCGCAAGGACAATAAAACAAACACCGCATGTTCTCACTCATAGGTGGGAATTGAACAATGAGAACACATGGACACAGGAAGGGGAACATCACACTCCGGGGACGGTTGTGGGGTGGGGGGAGCGGGGAGGGACAGCATTAGGAGATATACCTAATGCTAAATGACGAGTTAATGGGTGCAGCAAACCAACATGGCACATGGATACATATGTAACAAACCTGCACATTGTGCACATGTACCCTAAAACCTAAAGTATAATAATAAAAAAAAAATCCCCCCCCAAAAAAAATATAAGGTGCTTGACTCATGGATAGGATCAACCATCTCAGCTGAAGCTAGGAACAGAAATGCAGTTATCCAGGAAAGATCTGTGTAGGACCCTTTTGTCTGATGGCATGAACCCATGTAAACTGTATGAATGACCAAGAATTTTGCAAATCTTCTATCAGCAGAAAAACTGCCAGCTTCGACTGGAAATGTCAGAGATTGGATACAATGGAAGAAGAATTACTCCAAGGGCAGAACGATAGCTGTAGAGGACTAGGCTGATGGTAACTCCTTGGGGTCAGAGGGTGAGACCGCTGCTCCGGTGGGTCCAGAAAACAGATTATGAAGCCACAGGGGATTATTCTCAGGACTTAAAATCTAATGAAATGTGTCCTATGGGTTTTGGCTCTGCCTGGGACACATTATCCGTTTTTTCTTTCCAACATTTCTTTTTTTAAATACAAATGTTCATTCTATGACTTTCCCTCAATTATAACTTAGAAGCCAATAACTTGTTTTATGGTGTCACAAATCCACAAATTGAGAGAAATTTTTCTCTAGGATGAGCCGTACCCTTCATGTCTCACTCATAATAAATGTTTTATATATAAAACATAATTAATATAATATAGAAATATTAATACAGTCAATATATATTAATACATGATATAACCAATATGTTAATATATAGTTCAATTAACATAAATTTAAATAATGTTATTGTCAATATATAAGGCAAGGTTTGCATTCATTTTTTTATATACTTTTTGGCTGTTGACAAGTTGACACAATATATAGTAATGTAAATTATGCTGTGATTAGAAGACCTCAGCTTCCATCCTAGTCATGTCATATATTGATCTCTGTTTTTTCATAATAAAACATATCTAAAACTTGCATCACAACGATGTCATGGATGCATAGCACTCTGTCTGATACATAGTAAGTATCCCTTATTCAACATACATGGGAACAGAAATGTTTCAAATCTGATTTTCTTTTAAATTTTGGAATGTTTGCATGTATATAAGGGGACATTTTGGAGATGGAACTGAAATCTAAGCACAAAATGTATTATGTATAATATATACTTTATACACATAAGCAGAAATTGTAATTTTATGCAATATTTTAAACACTTTTCTACATGAAACAGTTTTGACTGCATTTTGACTGTGGCCCATCACATGAGGTCAGGCAGGTGTGGAATTTTCTACTTGTGGCGTCATGTCACAAGTAGTTTCAATGTATGTAACATAAATTGTTTCAAAAAGTTTCAAATTATGTAACATTTCAGATTTGAGATTTTTGGATTATAGGCAGTCAACATGTAAAAAAAATACATCTGTAAATAGATGCTATATGACCTTGAATGTTTGTAAAACATCTCATCCTAATGGAGGACCACTGTAGTTGGAGAAACAGTGTGATAAAGAGCTATGGTGGAAAAAAATCTGAAAACTAAAGGCAGAATGAAAAATATCTCCATCTTTAGAGAAGGTGGCTTATATAAGCATTACAAAGAATACAACGTTATATTGAACTAGTTGAAATTTTCTGATAAATTATGCTAAATTATTAGAAAGTTTCTGTTAACAGCAGGATAGGCAATGTGGTTAATGGAAGGCTAGTTCGAAATTGATTTAGAATTAAGTTTTCAGGGCACAGGTCAAGAAGAAACAGAGTGTTATAGTTGATTGTGTTTAATTTCTCACTCTTCTATTTACTAGCTGTGTGACCTTGGGCAAGTTATTTAATCTCTCAGTGCTTCAACTTTAATATGTATATATATATATAGATATAGATATATATATATACACACATATTATGGATGTGTGTGTATATATATACATATCCTCTATGGATATATATACACACACATATATATACACACACATATATACATATCCTCTATGGATATATATATATATATATATATATACACACACACATATCCTCTATGGATATATACACACACACACACACACACACACACACACACACATACATATATCCTCCATGAATATATATGGAGATATATATATGGATATATGTATGTATATACATACACATAGAGTTGCTATGAGGATTAAATTGTTAATATGCACAAAATAACCTTATGCTTTCTGGTTCATAGTAAATCCTCACTAAAAGTGATTTTTTGTTTGTTTTTTGTTTTTAGTAGTGGCTTTATTGAGGTATAATTCACATACCATATACTTCACCCATTTTAAAGTATAAAATTCAATGTTTTTTGTTTATTTGTGATTAATTAGCTTGATTGTAGTGATTATTCTTCAATGTATATGTAGATGAGAAAATCAAAATATACACTTTAAATATATACAACTTTTAATTGTCAATTATTCCCTAATAGTGATGGAAAATGTGACTTATTGTTATCATCCCCATTTCTTACCACTATGACACTTAAAGATGATCAGATATAATCTCTAATCTTCAGCTTACATATCTAAAAGAAAAGTAAGCTAGAAAAAAATGAGCTACAATATATTCTAGTAATTGAGATAAATTAAAGATGAGGTAAATAAAATATTGGCACTCCTCCCACCTGGATGTGGGGCTAGGTTATTTTGTCTTGCATTTCAGCAGCCTGTGCAACTATTTGGATCAATTAAATATGGCTAAATTGAGGCTCTTCTTGTTTCCAGGTCTGGACCTTAAGAAAATAGGACCTTCCATTTTCTAGCTCCTGGAACACTTCCACTTAGCACCCAGCCATCAGACTGTGTATGAGGAGAGGAACTGAGGCCTGCAGACCAATAACCTAAGCTGAACTCCCAGCTGAAAGCTAACCCATCTCTAATGGACTCTCCACTCAAAATCCAGATTAGTGAACCAAATATATGACTGTTGTTTTTAAGCCACTATGTTTTAGCATGGTATGTTACACACCAATAGATAACTAAAACTGTTCTCTTACCATCTCTTTGTATTTTCTAAATAATAAAATATGCCTTTGATTTTATAAGAAACAAATGTTAGATGGCAGGGCTGAAGTTAAATAGGAACCTAACGTTCACGACGACTAACAGATTTGTAAATTGGGCTTATATTTCTACATCAAAGTTCTTAATCTTTATTTATGCTATAGTTTAAAGCATGACTATACTTTTCAGCTGACTCTCTTGAAAAGTGGAGTATAATTCATATATTGACAACTGGATATATTATATTTTAGTTCATGATTCCATTTATTCCTGAAAAATAGAAGGCATTGTCATTTTACTTTTATAGACATCTCCTTGATAGATTTGTGTTAGAGTTAACTCAATTTTTTTAATGTAAGATTTAACTCTATGACACTAACAACCTGTCGTCAGTCACTGAATATAGTTCAGTATCATTTGAGTCACCAAGGCTAAGATATACCAGATAACTGTTTCAGTACAGGTGATTTGCATTTATTATCTAAGTGCTTATAAGAACTTCCTCTAACTAAAATATGAGAGGTCTAACTTTTACCCCTTTACTCACATCAAAAGCATAAAATGCTGAGTTATGTAAAGAGGGGATTTCAGGGAGTTTGAGAACTTACTCAAATGATGTAACTCATTTGGGAAATGACTTGCTTCATGCATCTTTTAGATAGCTAAGTCCAATTAGCTAAAATTACAGTTGAATTGAATATGTAAATATTTATAAAGTTGGCCTAATTAGATCCATAGGGTGGTGTAGCATCTGTGTTTAAAGCCCAGCAATTGTGAAGAGGTTTCGGTTGCAAGCTTAGGGGAGGCTGTGAAGACTGGCAAGTCTATGTCCCCCCGTGGAATCTGAGATTTCACAGGCAGTATCTGAGGATGGGTGTGAGATTACTGCTCAAGCCAGAAAGATTAACAGCTGCCTCGATGGGAACAAGAGCCACTAGGAAATTTGATTGTATCATTCCTGAATCCAAGGTGGCATTAACAAGCTTATTATGCAAGAAAGCAACCTATGTTACTAATCTAAGCTGTGTCTGTTTTTCTGCTTATGCCTATGAACCAGAACATAAGAAGTAGTAGAACAAATGATATGAATCTACAAATTATGCCACATATTTTAATTTTTCACTATTTAAATAATTAAAAACTAAGTTTTCTTCTAAATATGTCACATAGTATAGATTTTCTAGGGTGCACTTAAAAAATTTGGTCTACTCAAGATGATCAACCTGTATCAAAATAAACTTAGATTTTTTGAAGACTCTTCTGTTAAATTGGCCTTTGACCATCATTGGCACTTATTTTGACCTTATAATACCATAAATATGTACCCTTGATCAAGACTCCAGCTGATAGACCCTTAGTATAGATATATAAAAATAATAAACCTTATCTGAAAATCTGTTTTAAGTCAGCTTTTGCTGTGGAAGCTGTTACAATTACAAATTATTTCCATTTGATTTCACCGAAATTCAATTAACTTCGAGCAAAAATTAGCAACACTAATTTTTAAATAAGGATGGGGTGAAGGTGATAGTTATTGTGGAGCATTGATATGATAGAAGCAGTGAGGGTAGAAAATGTGTGAACATTAAATGTCTATTACTCATTTTACATTTCATCAGGCATCACATGGCATGAAAATATGCTGTCTTGGTCTATTTTCTTGCTACCACCCCTAAGATATCACATACTTGGCTGTCTCTTCTTCTAAAAGCCACAGTCCCTTGGGAGCTAGCTATTATTTTAATGATCAGAGTGATGATGAGTCTCTGAATGCCTTAAGGTTTGTATACTAAGGATTATCTCAATTTAGCTAACATAAGCTCTATGAATGTGTTGCACATAAAATCATTTTATCTAAGGCCACATATTCTCAAAAGACATATTATGTTGTATTTTACACCTGATGTATTTACAGTCACCACTAACAAGCAAGAAAACAATCTCCTTTACAGATTTTGAAGTATACATTTTTAAATTATTGTTGCTTCTAAAAATACAAAAATAGATTTGGAGGTTGATATTTTTGGCATGGGCTCTGAATATTTTCATGTGGAAGTCAGCAACCTAACAAGCCTGACTTACTGAGTGGATCAGTGGATTGTAATTCTGGTAACTTATTTTTCAACTAGCTTGAGGCTAGGTCTATCTCAATTATGCTTCAGGTTGTATAATAGATTATATGGCATATTCAATCAAGTTGGTATTGTATTAAACACATTAGAGACAATTAATTAATATTATTTTTCTGTGAGTTGATATTTAAAAAAGAGTTAATTATGTAGAATTTTTTGAAAGCCTTTATTCAATAGGACTCAATACTGGTCTGATCATCATCCTATGATAATGGCATATAGGTCACAGCAGGGAGAAAATCAATAGTGCTGATGGGCTATTTTATTTAAATCTCAAGCAATTTTCTCTTCATAATAAGAAGACATTTTCCAATTAAGTTGTAAATTTGAACTAATATATTGTTTTATATAAGATACTTTATAGCTTAACCAAAGCATTAAAAAATGTATCTCATCAATGATAGAAAGTTATTATCACATTTAAGAAATTAGTTTATAAAATTAATAACCATACTGATTTAATAGAATGCATCTGAATTTTCTTAGGAGAAACAAATTATTATTTTTCAATGCCTTGTGTGCACCTGCATCATGCATTGCATGACAGCTGAAGGTTGCTGACAGCCACTTCACTCTGCGTTTTATCCCCCAGGGGCGATTTGGCACTCTAGGCTAAAGCATTGCAGGACATCCTGTTCTAGGAGGGGCAAGAACAGAGTGTGGACTGTTCTACACAGTTTCTTTTTGTCTCAGGGTGCTGAATTCCCAGCAAATTCTACAATTATTTTTGAGAACTACAAGCAAGCAAGAAAGGAAGAGCTGGATTGGCAAAGGCTATTCAGGGACTTGCCCTGCAGAGACAGTAGCAAATCAAGTCTCTGAAAGCTTTTTAGATGGGTATCAAGAAAATTATTCTGCCACAGTTTTCACCTGTTATTGACATTAGATAGAAATAATACTTCACTTTCTACATTCATTAAGACATTATTTCATAGGAATATCAGGAATAAATGCTACAATAAATTAGACTACATATAACTAAGCCATTTTATAAAACTTCTGTCATCAAATTTTACTAGCGTAGTCATTATCAGTCTAACCTAACAAACAATCCATTTTTATACACAATCTGCAAAAGTTCGTGTAGGTGATGAGAGAAAATTCTGTCTTCCAAGTGCTTAATTTAAAATTAAAAGAAAAAGACAAGTGTATTAAAAAGTTTCAACACCAGTAAACAATGCAAATAATAGTTAAAAGTCATCATATGAGAAATGATTTAGACCATATGTGTTGTAGGAATATAATAGATTTATGAAAATGGAATAAAATGGTCTTTGAATAAAGCAGGACAGAAGGACTTGACAATTGCAAAATCAGCATTTCAATAGATAGGCAGAAAGTGAGCTCTATAGGCAAACAATTCACACAGGTATACAATGAAAAAATATATGCATATAGAAAATTTGTGTGTCATGGGGGTTTGGAGTACAGATTATTTTAATACCTCATCCAGGTAGTAAACATAGTACCTGTATTAGTCTTACTTCACACTGCTATAAAGAAATGCCTGAGACAGGGTAATTTATAATGGAAAGAAGTTTAATTGACTCACAGTTCCACATGGCTGGGGAGGCCTCAGAGAACTTACAATCATGGCGGAAAGGGGAGCAAACACGTGCTTCTTCACAAGGCACCAGGAGAGAGGAGTGACATAGCGAAGAGGGAAGAACCCCTTATAAAACCATCAGATCTCATGAGAATTCATTCACTATCATGAGAACAACATGGGGTAAACTGCTTCCCCTGATCCAATCACCTCCCACTATGTCCCACCTTCAACATGTGGGGATTATGGAGATTACAATTCGAGATGAGATTTGGATGGGGAGCCAAACCATATCAGTACCCTATAGGCAGTGTTTCCATTATCTTCCTCCTCCTCTACTTCACCCTTAAGTAGGCCCCAGCGTCTGTTTATTCCTTCTTTGTGTCCACGTATACTCAGTGTTTGGCTCCCACTTATAAGTGAGAACATGTGGTGTTTGGTTTTGAGTTCCTGAGTTAGTTTGCTTAGGATTATGGCCTCCAGCTACATCCATGTTGCTGAAAAAAACGTGATCCCATTCTTTTCAATGGCTGCATAGTATTCCATGGGTTATATGTACAACATTTTCTTTATCCAGTCTACCACTGATGGACATTTAGGTTGATTCTATGACCTTGCTACTGTGAATAGGACTGCAATGAACATTATGTGTGCATGTGGCTTTATGGTGGAATGATTTATATTCTTTTGACAATTTTCTGATGAATGTGTTGATTCTTAAGTTTATCTGAAATAATAACAATTTAATAATATTTATTACAGCCTACATTACTCTGTGCTGAACACACTTTCCATTAGTTTACAGATATTGCTCCATCGATGTGAGTGTTTATAGTTTTATCTTACTGATATGGTTTAGCTCTGTGTCCTCAGACAAATCTCTTAAATTATACTCTCATAATTTCCACTTGTTGTCAGAGGGATCTGGTGGGAGATAACTGAATCATGGGGCAGTTTTCCCCATACTGTTCTCGTGGTAATGAATAAGTTTCATGAGATCTGATGGTTTTATAAGGGGTTTTAGCTTTCATGTCTCTCTTATTCTCTCTTGCTGCCACCATGTAAGAAGTGCCTTTCACCTTCTGCCTGCTGAAAAGATATCCGAAAATGAGGAAGTAACTTTGGAACTGGGTAGCAGGCAGAGGTTGGAACAGTTTGGAGGGCTCAGAAGGTGACAGAAAAATGTGGAAAAGTTTGAAACTACCTAGAGACTTCTTGAATGGCATTGAGCAAAATGCTGATAATGATATGGACAGTGAAATCCAGGTTGAGGTGGTCTAAGATAGAGATGAGAAACCTGTTGAGAACTGTAGCAAAGGTGACTCTTGTTATGTTTTAGCAAAAAGACTAGCGACATTTTGCCCCTGCCCTAAAGATTTGTGGAACTTTGAGCTTGAGAGAGATGATTTAGGGTATCTGGTGGAAGAAATTTCTAAACAGCAAAGCATTCAAGAGGTGATTTGGATGCTGTTAAAGGTATTCAGTTTTAAAAGGGAAATAGAGCATAAAAGTTCAGAAAGTTTTCTGCCTGACAATGCAATAGAAAAGAAAAATCCATTTTCTTATGAGAAATTCAAGCCAGCTGCTGAAATTTGCATAAGTAACAATGGGTCGAATGTTAATCCCCAAGACAATGGGGAAAATGACCCCAGGGCATGTCACAGACCATTGCAGCAGCCCTTCCCATCAGAGGCCTGGAGGCCTAGGGGGAAAAAATTCATTTTGTGGGCTGGGCCCAGAGTCTCTGTGCTGTGGGCAGTCTAGGGACTTGGTGCTCTGTGTTCCAGCTGCTTCAGCCATTACTAAATGGGGCCAAGGTTTGGTTCCGGCTGTGACTTTAGAAGATGAAAGCCCCAAGCCTTGGCAACCTTTATGTGGTGTTAAGCTTGCAGGTGTATGGAAGTCAAGAATTGAGACTTGGGAACCCCCACCTAGATTTCACAGGATGTACAGAAACACCTGTATGCCCAGGCAGAAGTTTGCTGCAGGAGCGAAGCCCTCATGGGGAATCTCTGCTAGGGCAGTGAAGAAGGGAAATGTGGGGTCAGATCCCCCACACAGAGTCCCTACTGAGGCACCACCTAGTAAAGCTATGAGAAGAGGGCCACCACGATTCTCCAAACCCCAGAATTGTAGATTCACCGATAGCTTGGATTGTGTGCCTGGGAAAGCTGCAGACACTTAATGCCAGCCAGTGAAAGCAGCTGCCTAAGGGAGTGGGAACCCACCTTTTGCATCTCAAGGCAGTGGAGGTGCCAAAGGCAGTGGGAACATACCTTTTGAATCAGCATGACATAGATGTGAGACAGAGTCAAAGATCATTTTTGAGCTTTAAGATTTGACTGCCCTGCTGGATTTTGGACTTGCGTGGGACCTGTAGAATCTTTGTTTTGGCTAATTTCTCCCATTTGGAATGGCTGTATTTACCCAATATTTGTACTCCCATTGTATCTAGGAAATAACTAACTTGGTTTTGAATTTACAAGCTCCTAGGTAGAAGGGAGTTGCCTTGTCTCAGATGAGACTATGGACTGTGGACCTTTCAGTTAATTCTGAAATGAGTTAAGACTTTGGGGGACTTTTGGGAAGACATAATTGGTTTTGAAATGTGAGAACATGAGATTTGGCAGGAGCCGGGGTGGAATAACATGGTTTGGCTCTGTGTCCCCACCCAAATCTCATCTTGAATTTATTCCCATAATTCCCATGTGTTATGGGAGGGACTTGGTGGGAGATAATTGAATCATGGGGGCAGTTTTCCCCATACTGTTCTCCTGGTAGTGAATAAGTCTCACAAGATCTGATAGTTGTATAAGGGGTTTCCACTTTTACTTCTCTCTCATTCTGTCTTGCTGCCACCATGTAAGAAGTGCCTTTCACCTTCAGCCATAATTGTGAGACCTCCTCAGCCATGTGGAACTCTTGAGTCCCTGAAACCAATTTTTCTTCCCAGACTTGAATATGTCTTTATCAGCAGTGTCAAAATGGACTAATACATTTACTTAATCCTCAAATAAGATGTCTGAGGCACAGAAGTAAATTGCCCTACCCCAGATCACCAGGCTACTAACTAGTAGAGCATGTTTGCTCAGTCAGGATATCTGGTTCCAGGGACCACATATTGGCCATATATATTCCATCTACCCTAAGTTCACTTTGAAACACTACAGGTTTTTTAGAGGCAAACAAGAACACATCCTTTTTTATTTTCCCTGTCAAAATTCACATATTGGTATATTATAGCAGGTAATCTCATAGATCTATAGTTGCTGAGGTCCAGGTTAGAAATCTGGCTTTGCCATGTACAAGCTGTATGACATTATATAAGTTCACATGTTCACAAGTTCTTTCTGTTCCTCAGTTTCTTAATATAGACAATAATATACACCCTCCCTAGTTGCTCTAAAAATAATTGATCCATTACATGTAAAGTGCTTAGCACAGTACAGGCTAGGACATATTATAAGTATTTAACAAATAATCTTAATAAAAAAATAGGAAATGAAGAAGCAACAGCAGAATACATGGGAAAAAGAATAACACTGAGGTAGCAAGATAGAATTAGCATACAGCTATGCTCTTATTATGTACTAAGGATTATTTTAAGCATTTGATATTTCTGAACTCATTTAATATTCAAAACACTTTAAGACTTTGGTGGTATTACTATGCCCATTTGTAGATCAGAAATCTAAGGCACAGAGGGATTAAATAAAATTTCCTAAGTTCACACAATTCTAAAGTCTAGACACATATATATTGCACTAAATTGCTTTTCATTAAATATGCATGTGTTCCTGTGTAAATCAGTAATTCTCAGGTAGATGAGGCATATCCTCCTACGGTTCAAGTCAGAAGGAACCATGCAGGCTATTTTCAAATCATACCCACTCCTCCTTGCTCATTGCTCTATGAGCTCTTGTCAATGATAGGTATATTTTATCAGGGGAGTTAAATAGTTGACACATACAACATTTGATTGTGTTGAATTTTTAGACATAATTGAAATTCATACAAGTTTAAAATGTACTTTTCTAGGAAAAAAGTACAAACTTTTCAAACTTTTCTGTCTGGAACAGAGAAGTACATTTCAAAATGCTTCAGAAATCATATTTCTGTTAATTTTGTCTTCAGATTTAGGCTTATTTCTTGGATTAAAATACCTCTAGATCTTGTAATTGCTGTAAACAATTTTCTGCTTACCATTGAAAAGCTTTAATACAAAATTCCACCATGAAACCTGCAAATGGTATTATATATACATATGCCATATGTATATATACACACACACATATTGATCTACACATACACATACCAAATACAAATACTATATGGATTGTGAATATATTGATACATTATACAGTTACAGATATAGTGTGTATATATATATACAGTGTGTATATGTATAAATATTATATACATATATGTGTATATATATTTTAATTTTAGATTTTAGAAAATTTGAGAAGATAGTACAATGTTTCCACATATACAACTCCTAGCTTCTACTCTTATGTCACATTAGCATAATACATTTGCTACAATTAATGAACTGATATTGATATAGTACCACTAACTGAAATATGTACTTTGTTAAAATTTACTTAGATTTCAGATTGACTTAGTTTTTAGCTAAAGTCCATTTTATGTTTCAGGATCCTATATAGGATACCATGTTTCATTTAGTTGTTATGTGCCTTAGGGTTTTCTTGTCAGTGACAGTCTCTCAGACTCTTTTTGATCATCTTTAGAGTTTTGAAGAGAATTGGTTAGGTATTTCAGACAATGTACCTCTATTTTTTTTTTTTACTTTTTAAGTTTTTCTTAGACTGATATTGAGATTTTTAGAAGGGAGACAACAGGGGTAAGAGCCCATTCTTACCATATCATATTAAAAGCACATGCCAAGAACATGACTTATTATCATTGATGTTAACCCTGATCACCTGGCAGAGGTAGTGTTTTTAAAGTTGCTCCACTGTGGCAGGGCACGGTGGCTCACACTTGTAATCCCAGCACTTTGGAAGGCTCATGGGAGCAGATTGCCTGAGCTCAGGAGTTCAAGAGCAGCCTGTGCAACAGGGTGAAAACCCATCTCTACTAAAATAGAAAAAATTAGCCAGGCATGGTGATGTGTGCCTGTGGTCCCAGGTACTCAGGAGGCTAAGGCAGGAGAATTGCTTGAACCTGGGAGGTGGAGCTTGCAGTGAGCTGAGATCATGCACTGCACTCCACCCTGGGCGACAGAGTGAGACTCTATCTCAGAAAATAAATAAATAAATAAAATTGCTTCACTGTGAAATTACTCTTTTTTTCTTTTCTGTACTATACTGTTTGGAAAGCGGTAATGTCCACAACTCACACTTGAAGAGTGGAAAGTTGTGCTCTTCTTCCTTAAGGGGAGATGCATGCATAAATTATTTGGGATTTTTCCACATGGAAGATTTGTCTCTTCTCTCTTTTAAAATGTATTTATTTGTTCATTATTTAAAGTAGCAATATAAACTAATGGACATTTTATTTTGTTGTCCAAATTGTTCCAGCTTTGGCCATTGGTATGCTTTGGCTGTGTCCCGAACCAAATCTCATCTTAAATTGTAGTTCTCATAACCCCCGCATGTTGTGGGAGGGACCCAGTGGGAGGTAATTGAATCATTGGTTCATTTACCCTCATGCAGCTCTCGTTATAGTGAGTGAGTTCTCACAAGATCTGATGGTTTTATACCGGCCTTCCCCTTTAACTCAGCAGTTTTCGCTCCTTCTGCCATGTGAGAAGGATGTGATTGCTTCCCCTTTCCACCATGATTGTCAGTTTCCTGAGGCCTTGCAAGCCATGCTTAACTGCGAGTCCATTAAATCTCTTTCCCTTTATAAATTACCTAGTCCTCGGTATTTCTTCATAGCAGTGTGAGAACAGACTAACACAGTAAAATGGTACCACAGAGAATGAAGCACTGTGAAAAGGATACACAAAAATGTGGAAGTGACTTTGGAACCTGGTAACAGGTAGAGATTGGAACGGTTTAGAGGACTCAGAAGAAGGCAGAAAAATGTGAGAAATTTTGGAACTTCCTAGAGACTTGGAGGGCTCAGAAGACAGGAAGCTGTGAAAAAGTTTGGAACTTCCTAGGACCTGTTGAATAACTTTGACCAAAATGCTGATAGTTATAAGGACATTGAAGTCCAGGCTGAGGTGGTCTTAGATGGAGATGAGGAACTTGGGAACTGGAGCAAAGACGATGATTGCTGTGTTTTAGCAAAGAGACTGGTGGCTTTTTGCCCCTGACCTAGAGGAAGCAGAGTATAAAAGTTCGGAAAATTTGCAGGCTGGTGATGTGCTAGAAAAGAAAAAACAGTTTTCTGGGGAGATACTCAAGCCGGCTGCAGAAATTTGCATAAGTAACAAGGAGCTGAATGTTAATCACTAAGACAATGGAGAAAATGTCTCCAGGGCATGTCAGGATCTTCATGACAGCCCCTCCCATCATAGACCTGGAGAACTAGGAGAGAAAAATGGTTTTGTGGGCCCAGTTCAGGGATCCCCTGTGGTGTGCAGCCTCAGGACTGTATCCCTGCCTCTCCAGCAATGGCTTAAAGGGCCCAAAGTATAGCTCAGGCCATTTCTTCAGAGAGTGCAAGCCCCCAGCTATGGCAGCTTCCAAGTGGTGTTAGTCCTGAGGGTGCACAGAAGACAATAATTAAAGTTTGGGAACCTGTGTCTAGATTCTAGAGGCTGTACAGGAATGCTTAGATGTCCAGGCAGAAGTCTGTTGCAGGGTGGAGCCCTCATGGAGAACCTCTGATATGGTGGTGTGGAAAGGAAATGTGGGGTTGGAGCCCCCACACAGAGTTCCTACTGGGGCACTGCCTAATGGAGCTTTGAGAAGAGGACCATTGTCCTCTGGACTCCAGAAGGTAGATCCACCAACAGCTTGCATAGTGCACCTGGAAAAGCCACAGGCACTGAATGCCTGCTGGTGCAGGGCGCCATACCTTGCAAAGCCACAGAGGTGGAACTGCCCAAGGCCGTGGGAGCTCACCTCTTGCATCAGTGTTACCTGGATGTGAGACATAGATTCAAAGGAGATCATTTTGAAATTTAAGGTTTAATGACTGCCCTATTAAATTTCAGACTTACATGGGACCTGTAGCCCCTTTGTTTTTGCCAATTTTTCTCATTTGGAATATGCATATTTACCCAATGCCTATAACCCCATTATATTTAGGAAGTAACTAACTTGCTTTCGTTTTTACGGGCTCATAGGCAGAATGGACATGCCTTGTCTCGGATGAGACTTAGGGATCGGACTTTTGAATTAATGCTGGAATGAGCTAAGAATTTGGGAGACTGTTGAGGAGACATGATTGTGTTTTGAAATGTGAGGACATAAGATTTGGGAGGAGCTGGGGCAGAGTGATATGGTTTGGCTGTGTCCCCAACCAAATTTCATTTTGAATTATAGTTTTTATAATTCCCACATGTCTTGGGAGGAACCTGGTGTGTGGTCATTGAATCATGGGGGTGTTTACCTCCATGCTGTTCTTGTGACAGTGAGTGCATTCTCATGAGAGCTGATGATTTTATAAGGGGCATTTCCCCCCTTCACTCTGCACTTTTCTGTCCTGCTGCCATGTGAAGAAGTATGTGTTTGTTTTCCCTTTCTGCCGTGATTGTAAGTTTTCTGAGGCCTCCCCAGCCATGCAAAACTGTGAGTCATTTAAACCTTTTTCCTTTATACATTACCCAGTTTCCAATATTTCTCCATAGCAGCATGAGAACAGACTAATATAGCCATGTAGAGGTTTTATTCATTTGGCTCTCACCTGTGTACTTTTGATATACTCCCATTATTGTGTGTGTATTTGTGTGTAAGTGTGTGGTCTGTACTACTGTTTTGCTTTCTGACACTGCAATATACTCTAATCATTTTTTATGTGTTTCCTGCCTTAATCTTACTATCAGCTATTCCTCCAAGGAGCCACAGTTTATTTTGTTGAAAATATATTGAAAACAGTCCTGGGTGTTAGGTGTGGTCATGATTAGTGGGATGTTGTTGCTTCCAAGTGTTTTAGCTGACATAGTATGGAAATAGATGTATATATACTAATTCAGGTATCTATATATATAACTATAAATATTGCTATATGTAACTATGTATATTGTTATGTATATTTGTATTTCTATAGGAAACAATATATATAGTTACAACTATACCCTACATTTTTATACATTTTTAAGCAGATTGAGCAAGTTCCCATGTATTTCTAGTTTGCTCTAAGTATAAAACAAATAATTGTTGAATTTTGTCAAAGGTTTTTCATATCTGAGCCAGCCTTGCATGCCTGAATTAAAGCCCACTTGATTCTGACATACAATTTTTTATACAATTGTTACATATGATTTGCTAATTGTTTGTTTAGAATTTCTAATACGTGCATTTGGTGAGCTACATTTCCATTTAGGCACTGATTAACATCTTATGTATTTCATGAGTTAAATTATGTTTTCATATAGTCCAAACTAATCTAAAAATTTATCTTGAGACTTCTTTGACCCATGGGTTATTTAGAAATGAATTGCCTAATTTTCAAATATTTAAGGGTCCTGTAGTCATATTTCTGTTATTGATATTTAATTTTTCTGTGGTTTGGGAGCATGCTTTCCATGATGTCTACTTTTTAAATTAGTTAAGGCCCAGAATGTGGTCTATCTTAATGGATGTTTTATGAGAGCTTGATGAGAATGTAAATTTTGCCATTGTTGGGTGGAGTATTTTAAAAATTCCAGTTAATTTAGTGCTGTTCAACTTATCTATATCTTTATTGATTTTATATATGCTTGATCTGTCCATTCCTGGTAGAGGGAAATTAAAGTCTAGATTAATAATAATTGATCAGTCTATTTCTATTTTAAACTCTATTGTTTTTTGTCTCATATATTTTGACACACTGTTGTTAGGCACATGCGTGATTTAAATTTGTATGTTTCTTCAAATTTAAATTTATATTTAGATAATTTATTAAATTTAAATTATAATTGCATAATGGCTCTTTATTATTGCATAATGGCTTTCTTTATTACTGATAATCTTTCTTTCTCTGAAGCCTGCTTATCTTAAATTTATATGCTTAGTCCAGATTTCTTTGGATTAATGTTAATCTGGCTTATAATTGTCTGTTCCTGACTATTAACCTATCTCAATCTTTAAGATTTTTTTTTCTTTTAGACAATCTATAATGGAATCTTTTTAAAAAATTCACAATGAGGAGTTTCCTACTTTTAAGTGGCATTTTAAAATTAATATATTTAGACCTTTCACATTGAAAGTTATTGATGTAGTTGTATCAATAGCTACTACATTTGTAACTGTTTTCTACACATCACATTTGCTCTGTTTCTTTTTCTTTCCCTCTTTTGCCATCTCTGATTTTAATTACACATTTCATATACCGTTTACCCTCACAACTACTGTACCAATTATACTTCTTCTTTGGTATTTTTTTAGTGGCTGTTTTACCTTTGAATGTAAATTTTTACTTATCTAAATCCATCTCCAAATAATACTCTTCTGCTTCACATATTGTTTAAGTATCTTATAGCAGAATATTTCTAATTCCTGTCTCCTGTTTCTTGAGACATTGCTCTCATTCATTTCATTTCTATATGCTAGAATTAGCTGCTACCTTGTTATTAACATTATTTTAAATAAGCAGTTGTCTTCTAGTCAATAAAAAATGTTTAAAAGTTGCATATATATGTATATATATTTACGGGCATGTATATTTACCTTTATTTTCCAATGATCTTTATTTTTTACATAGATTAAAAATTAGAAGTTTCTCCTCTATGTTATTTTCTGTCTGTCTAAGGAAATTATTTTAACATTTGTTGTTGGTCAGGTCTGTTTTGCTGGTAATAAATTCTGTCAATTTTTGTCTCAGAAGCCTTTCATTTTTGCTTTATGCTTTAAGGTTAATTTTGCTGGATACAGGATTCCAGATTGCTACATTTTTTCTTTCTTCTATGCATAAATAAACAAAATATGCATACTACAGCCATCTAGAATTTCTCCTATCAAACATTTTGTTATGTGTTTGGAGATGTATGTACATACAGTCAAATGTTATTTTAGCATATGCATCTTAGTTCTTTCCTGTGTGGGTCCCCAAGGAACTCATCCATTTAACTATGTTAGTCATTTTCTAAGAATAAAATAAGAAATGTAGAAACACATATAGGTACAAAAAATAGCATAACCTTGAAAAACAATTTTAAGCTGAATTATTAAATAAATGAGATTCATAAAAGGTGTTAGAGACATTATGAAATATTTCTCTGTTTGGAGTAAGAAGTAGCACAAAGAATAAATAGGAAATGCTTAGATTAGATTATATACTTTTAACAGATGACAGAAAAATATAATGGCATAAATACTCAATTTATCTTTCATCTGTCTTTTCTAGGAAGAAGAATTCTTCAGTCTCTCAATGACCATTACACTTAGTTTTTTACATCTTTAGAAACTACCCTTGTGCAGTAAACTTTAGTCTTTAATGAATGCTTGTTAGACCATACATTCCTGAGAATATGAGAATAGAAGCTATTTGTCAGAGTTCTTTAGATAAACAGAACCAATAGGATAGCTGATAGAGAAATAGATTATAAGTTTAAAGATGTTTATTATAGGGAAATCACTCTGATAATTATGGAACCTTAGCAGTTTCAAGATCTGTAGTTGCAGAAGGTATATTACACTCTGAGTCTAAGTCCAAGGGCAGAAGATCAACGACACAGCTTGAAGACAGGCAGAAAAAGTGAGTTCTCCTTAGTCAGCCTTTTGGTTGTATTCAAATCTTAAACTTATTGAATGAGACCTACCCACACTGGGGAGTTGGAGACTGCCTTCCTGTTTTCCAAGGGATTCTGAGTGCTAAGTCTTCAGACTCAAGGCTAGAAATTGATTGAGGGGCCATGACTTTCTGTTTTATTGATTCAATTTAGACTTTTTTTCATTTGACCTAGAAGTTTTTGCTTATACAAATGAAGTCATATGTGATAGGCTTTCTATTTGTATCCATATGGCAATGCTGTACATCTGTTTGACTCAAAGTATTCTGATTGCTGCTTTGACTCTGCTGTCCCATTATAGTAACCACACACACCTTGCCTTTGGTTACTGAAAGCTGTCCCTTCACCTGACTCCTACCACCCTAGAATCCAATTACTCTCACTGCATTTAGGTTTATCAATTCAGTGACTTATTTACTACTGTAAATTCCAATTTACAGAGAGTAGTGATTTTTCTCTAAATAGCTCACAGCTTCTTCAAGGTCTTCCCATAATGAGATTTACAGGTTCCCATTGTTTCCCAGTTAATGTCCTCATTTAACAGTAGACACCCTGCCAGGCTGGGAATTAAACTTACTTTGTTATTCA
Organism: Nomascus leucogenys; assembly: GCF_006542625.1. Lineage (NCBI taxonomy): Eukaryota > Metazoa > Chordata > Mammalia > Primates > Hylobatidae > Nomascus > Nomascus leucogenys. The sequence continues at coordinate 63,642,364 of NC_044383.1, read as the reverse complement.
GCCAGTGATAAGATGAGATTCCGCATTTGATTTTCAGCCATTTTAGCCCTCTGGCTATAAGGATCTCCTTCAGGGCATACAGATAAGCTTTTGGGTTATTTATGGAATGTTTGAGTTGGGAGTTCAAATCCCTGAGCTTGTTCTTTTAGTTTACCATTTTGTCCAATGACAGTATGATCAATTGACAAACTATATTCATTCATTTTCCAAAAATATTCAAAAGCATCAGGTATCCAGACATCTAGCTCCATGCTTATAAGGGTGGATTAAGAATGTTCCATGGAAATATTTTGCATATCTCTATTCCTCTATTGCCGAATTATGCTATGGACTATCACTGCTTTTTTTTTTTCACTGTTTGAAATAGAGTAATTGGTATCTTTAAATCTAGTCACATTAAAGAACCAATTCCAGAAACCACAGAACCAATTAAGAAAATTTATTTTAACATTATATTCCTCTAGAACCACTCTCAGTACCAAAACATATATAAAGATGCTTTTATAAGGAATTGCTGTTTGAAATTATAGGGGCTGAGAAGTCCTAAGACCTACAGTCAGTAAGCTGGAGACGTAGGACAGCTGATGAAGACCCTGAATAAAAAGAGAAGTGATTATATATGTTCCACTCCAAGTCCAAAGGCTTGAGAACCAGAAGAGCTGATGGGGTAAATAGAAAGCTGGGTCTGAGACTGAAGGCAGTAGAAGATTGACGTCCTGACTAAGAGATAGGCAGAGAGAGCAAATTCTTTCTCACTCAGCATTTTATTTTTATTCATAATTTGAACAGATTGGATTGGGCCAACTCATATTTGGGAGGGCAATCTGCTTTACTGAGTCTATCAATTTGAATGTTAATTTCATCTACAAACATCTTCACAGATATGCACATAATCATATTAATCAAATATGTGGTTACCCTGTGGCCCAATCAAGTTGACACATAAAACTAATCACCACTCAGAGCAACGAAAGAATTGTTATCCAGGAGGATTATACTGTATATCAATTTATGTCTTCTGTCTCAAAAGAATGCTATTAATAATAAAATACAGTACAAATATTAGGCTACGCCAGAAACAGATTGTCAAGAAGGAAAGATGAATTAAAACACTTTTATAAAAGTTTTGTAAAAAAACTTTTTATTACAACATTATGCAAACTTTCTTCTATTACTCAAAATGGAAAAAAAATTACTGAACTTGATGTTAATATCTGGCAAAATTATATGTGTGATAATAATTTAAAAATTAGAAACATTCTGATAAGATGACCATTAAATTAACACCGGCACAAGATCTATTAAACGAATTTATCATATTATATGACAATGCTACCAAGTTTTTTATAAGGTTACTTTTACACTGTATGTCTTAAAGTTTTTAAAAAGGATGTCTACAAAGACATTATTATTTTTATTATATTTTTTAAATACTGGTAGAATTTCAATATTATTTCATAGTTTCATTTTGTTGTAGGAAAACTCTGAAAAATTATATTATTAGTAATTCAAACTGTATTTTCAGGGCAGCCTATGGTCCAAAGCCATAAGGATTTTATCTTGAGAATAAAATTAGATCATGATTTTACATGTATAGACATATGTGTGGGTATAAATTTGTAATTTTTAGTACTGCAGCAAAGACATACATAATAAATTTTAATATAAAATACCGGTAAAAAACATTTCAAAGAATAAAATTTTCCTTTTAAATTGAAAAAGAAAACGTAATATGTTTAAGCTTGGAAAGGCTTGACTTGGAAATAGTTATTTAAATAAAATGGGGAATGAGAGGAGTTTGTCGTAATTATTAGGGAAAACATGATACACCTGCAGCCACACTAGAGAAAAAAGAAGAAAGTACTTAAGTTTTGCATATTCGTGATATGCCAAGTACCAGTGCAGGTATTATGAAATCAGTACGCACTCCATACAATGTTATTGTACTTGCTGTTTTCCAGATGAAGCCAATTGACTTGCTGATCTTTTATGTATTATGTTTGCTGAAAAATGATTCAAATCAAGTCTAACGGAAATCATGCCTATACACCTACTCTCATAACACATACCTGTGGTTATATGCCCCCTCAACATCAATCATTAACTCTTGTTCGGATTCCTGAATATAGTTATGCCTAAAGCAGACACCAGCAAAAGGAAACGTGTCCAGAAGAAGTAGCTGCATTGGAAAAAAAAAAAGTCCGTAAAGTCCTAAACAGAAATGACCGTAGAAATGGAGATGTAACCTGCAGGAAAGAAAATTGAGACTGTTATTAGATAAACTATGTTCCCCCAAATTTCATAGGGTGAAGTTTAAATCCAAGTACTTCAAGATAAAATAATATTTGTATATATGGGTTCACTAAAAAGGTGATTAATTTAAAATGAGACCCCTTGGTGGGGATATAATCCAACATGAGATGAGAGTTGTCCTTAGAGGAAGAGATGCCAGGGGTGCTCATGCACCGAGGAACAACCACATGAGTACAAAGCAGCAAGAAGGTAACTACATGCAAGCCAACCGAGGAGGCTTCGGAGGAAACAAACCCTTCTAACACTTCGATGTTGGACTTCCAGTCTCCAGAACTGAAAGAAAATACATTTCCGGTATTTAAGCCATCCAGTATGTGATATTTTGTTAAGGCAGCCCTAGCAAACTAGCAAACTAATATAGGGGGATAATATAGGGAGATAAAGACACTGAGTATTTGAAGTAGTATCATCTTAAGAGGTGCACATACTTGTGAATTATCCCATAAGAAAAAATGAGAATTAAAAGCATCCAGAGATAAATTTTATTAAATCTGCAAACTACTTTTTCAATTAAATTAGATGTTTTTTTAAAAAATGAATAGCTGTTTTTTAATGATGCTTAAATGGGAAAAATAATTGCTGGGGAGTAGTAAGGAAGAAAAGAAGTAAGAACAGCTTTAATTTCCCTTTTGCCTATATAATTCTCATCTTTAGAGGTCAACTTAGATAATACTCTAGGAAACCATCTGTTAATTAGACATCCTGTAGCACTCATTACATTGTCTTGAATGTGCTTGATTTATTTCATATCTTGCATCCTAAAATACAAGGCACTATATACCAGATAGGTTTCTATCTTCATATTGAATTTTTAGTCACTTTCTGAAACAGAGGGCAGTCAGTATACATTTGCAGAAAGAATAAATAAGAAATAATGAAAAAAGAAGGAAGAAATGAACAAACTAATAGATAAATGAAGAGATGAGACTGTAATCCCATTTAATGGAGTTATTCACAAAATTAAATGACTGTCGGCCGGGCACGGTGGCTCACACTTGTAATCCTAGCACTTTGGGAGGCCGAGGAGGGCGGATCACAAGGTCAAGAGATCGAGACCATGGTGAAACCCCGTCTCTACTAAAAATACAAAAAATTAGCCAGGCGTGGTGGCGGGCGCCTGTAGTCCCAGTTACTCGGGAGGCTGAGGCAGGAGAATGGCGTGAACCTGGGAGGCGGAGTTTGCAGTGAGCTGAGATTGCACCACTGCACTCCAGCCTGGGCGACAGAGCAAGACTCCGTCTCAAAAAAAAAAAAAAATGACTGTCAGGAGTTCTGAAGAATAAATTCTCAATAGTGAGGTTGTTAGAGGCTAAGTGTTCTCTACATTCCTTTAGGATTCAAAATTCTATCAACTTATAACCAGTTATATTGAGAAATACTTAAAATATCAACATAACCTTCAAAGCTCCTTCAATTTACTAGTAAATAATAAACTGATACATGACATCTACAATGTTTAAAATGAAATAACAGTTGATTCTAGTCTGATTAATTGCTTGTTAGAATAATCATGCTTTCCACCTTCCCCAGGGAGTACTCAAATTAAGTGACATCCTTTGTAATACATTATGTGCTTCCTCTTTTGAATTAAGAATCTTTTTAAAATAGCCATATGATAAGAAATGAATTAGTAAACATCAATTTGCCTTTATTTTATAGATAATTGTTAGGTAATTTAAAAGTTATTTTTAAGCACTTGAAATTTCTCTTTGGGAATAGTTCTAATAGTTTTTTTGTGGTTGTTAATCATTTTTTTGTTTTGTCCTAGATAAATGTATCTTTAAAAATTGTTTGGCTGTGAAAAATTAAAGCAATATCCATATTATTTAGGGCCCAATTTGCACTGAGCTAAAACAAATCTCTTTCTCCAGTAACAACATATACACCGAGATACTTTTAATGAACCATTCAATTATTTGTTCTTTTGTAAAATTTACATTACGAATTTAGAACTGAGTGCTTTTGTGTAGGATTTACATACTTAACAGAAACTTTTTCCAAGAGATTTGTATATTCACATTCAGCCACGAAACTAAATAATTATAATGCAATGATAATCATAATAATAGTAAAACAAGCATAGGCAATTAAATGTTTTCTCTACATTTATAGCTCATAGCTTCTTTTTTCTTATGGGAAGCTTTTTCATAGCATTATCTTTAATAACTGAGAAAATTTTTGTACCGAAATTAGAAATTTACATATATGCTGCAAATCAGTAAAATAAATGTAGTTTCCTATTTTTAATATCTGATGTGGTTTTTTATAGAGCTACAGTATTTTAGATAACTCAATCTTGTTTTAGTTAAAATTCTCAATATTCAGTGTCTAAAGAGAGTAGGACTAGAAAGTGGCTTCACAGTCCTTAGTGTTCTGCTTAAGGGTTGATGACTCCTTTGTGGTGTGCTAGATTTCACTCATGAGTTTTTTTCTGGTGGCTGAAGTCAAATTGTATAATTAGAAGATATTCATCTTGTCTTTCTCTCAGCTCTTCCGTGATCTATTGGTGATCATCTAGGACGTGAGAGAACTTCTTCAGCTTTCACTGATCTTGACATGTAATGGACTTTTATTTGTTTTTTGGCCTTGCATGGTAAACTCAATTGGCCTAGGCTACAGGGTCACTTAGCTGCCACTGTGATAATCAGCTCTACTACAATATTCTCAGCATAGTTCCTTCAAGCACATAGAACATGTAAGTGTGTTTTGCTCCATTTGTAAAATGAAGGAAAAAGAAAACTCAGGCTTTCGTGTGTAATCTCTCTCCTCTTTCTCTTTTCCTTGGTTTCTCCCCCCTCCCTCTCTCTCTCTCTTTCACACACACACACACACACACACAAACACACACAGCATACTGTAGGTGTTTGTCTACCACTGAAGAAGTGAAGGGGAAGCCTTCCATAAAGTTGCCTGAAGGATTCTTAAATGAGCATCCAGACAAAAACTTGTCTAGTTCCCTCCCTCCTTCTCACTTGTGTCTCTGGGCTCTCCTTCTTCAGCGTGTGGCCATATATGTACCCGGGCTTATTGCCTCGATTTCTATTTCCATCCCCATTTCACTGTCCCTCAGAACTGGGTGTGGGGAGGTAATTTATTTAGTTAAATCATATTTTTTTCCTGTGTAATAAAATGTTATATCTAGCTAGGCAGAACTAGCTTACGACATGCTAATTGAAACTATAGTAATACTATTCAGAAAATGCTGTTCTTTTAACAAGGCTTCACTTTCAAAGAGATTGCTCTTTCTATACTAATACACTCTTCTAGTAAACAAAAGCTGAACATTAATTCTTATTTTGCTTAGTGTTTTAGTTACATCAGGACTAATCACTCACACTCCCAATGTCATTTCTCTCACCAAAACTCTACATCCTAAGGCACATAGGTGCCTTGGCTGAGAAAGACAAATACATTACATGGTGAAATATGAACGAGAAAAGTCAACTGAATAGGTTTAGAAAGTGTTACGCTCACTTTATTCCAATTAATCAGAAAGTTTGAGAGTTCAGGAAAAGACCCAGCAATGATTTGAAATTAATTGGTATATGAATTGGCTAGGACTGCCATAACAGAATATCACAGAATGGGTGGCTTAATTAACATAAATATATTATTTCCCAAATCTGGAGGCTGGAAGACCAACATTAAGGTGCAAGTGGGGTCTGTTTCCCCGGAGGCCTCTCTCCTTGGCTTGCAGATTGCTGCCTTCTGTCTACTTTGTCCCCACTTAGCCATTCATCTGCTAATGAGCTCCTGGCATCTTTTCATCTTCCTATAAAAACACCAGTCCTATTAATAGATTGAGGCCCAACCCTTATGACCTCATTTAACCTTAATTATGATTTAAAGGCCCTGTATGCAAACATAGTCCCATTGGGGGCTAGGTCTTCAACATACAAATTTGTGGGGATACAATTGAGACCATAACAAGTGGTTGAAGAAAATACATTTTAAATTAATTTGTGCTTGTTTTTTCTTACCGCATTTTTCTCATTGTCCTTTTATTTCATCCCCTCAACTCTAGCAAATTGCTCTGATTTAATGTTGTCCAATTGAACTTCACATGAAGAAAGTTAAGTTAATTAGATCACTCACTTAATGACCTAATCTTATCACTGGTCTGCATAATTTGTTCTGTTATTTATTTGATTGATTGGCTAATGGATTGATCAATTCTATTTTCTCCCCTTCCCACCTCTACCTCATAATTATTCTAATATCTTAATGGATGTCTATTTTCATGTCTTTTTCTGTCTTTTGGAAAATAGGTATTGTTTAATATGGATCAATCTCTAAATATTATTTTACTATTATCTGTTTATCTTGTTTTTTTTCTGTTCTTTTTTCAACAACTGTGTTTTTAAGATCTGCTCGTCTTTCCATGCATTACCCCTAATCTTTGTTTCTATAACTGTAAACATTCTCTGGTGTGTGTCCACCACATTGCATTTACATTCGATGCAATTATTAGTACTATTTTTAGTTACATAGTTGAAATACAGACCAAGTCACATACCCAAAGTTTTTACAACTCTTACTGAGAATTAACTCTATAATTTAAATAACCTGCAAATTAAAAATGACAAAATATTTACTTGCAAATAAAACATAATAACAATACCAATGGCAATAGAATATATTGATAACGATCAACTATCAGGTAAACCTCTTTAAGCAAGTCCTAAAACATAAGTAATAAAATCTGAGCCTTCAAAGTCTTCAGCAAGTTTGTAGTCCAGAGCCTTGATGAGATTAAGCTATTTGTTATAAATAAGTGAAACAGATAAATGAATGAATATAAAGTATGGTGACTTAGTTCATGTTGCTCAGAAGCAAAGCTTAAGACAAGTGTTATGTAACTGACTTATTAGACAAATTACCTTAAGAAAAACTGTTGAAGACTGGAAAAAAATAGAGTAAGAAGAGGAAGACAAAAAGCAAGGGTTCCATTTCAGTTGAAATATCAACTGCAGGTTATCTTTGTAGGAAAATCTTTCCTCAAGGTTTGTCCCTATAGAGATGTAACAGAATGACTATCACATCAGTTATTGATTGGCCAGTGACTGAATAAACGTTTACTGGCATGCTTCTGGGAGAAAAATACACCTTCCAGGCTCTGGTCTTTGTTGGCTAAGTGGCTACAGGAGCACAGAATAGTTCTCTGAAAAGAATCTCAGTTCAAGAAGAGTAACAACAGCATACTTAAGCTGGGGAATTAGTCTGAGAAAATGGTAAATGGAATCAGTGTGATCTGAGCAGGGCACTGATAATGTCTGCTACATGTGAAAAATTGCAGAGACCTTTGTCTAGTCATTTGATTTCTAAAAAGTGGTATCATGCAGGACTATAAATTGAAAGATTTATGGTTAATCAAAGATTCCTAGATAGCAATTAATTTACTTACTGATATTTTAGTGCTACATAAAATTGTTATAAATTTGACTTCTCAAGAATTGACAGTGTCTCCTCTGTTCTAAACCAAGACTTTCCTTTTACATTTGAGAAAATCTGAAACCTGGAGGAGTTAAATGACTTGTGTCGTCATGACAAATTCCAGCATAATATCTGGGGGTCAAGATCTCTGAACTCCACATTTAATTATGACTATTAAAAAATCATTTGCAAGATGCCATTTATAGTCACAAAATACAGTAGTCAGTAACTGCTGTAAAATTAAATCCTTGAAAACTTAGATATTGTTGGAGTCAATAAAAGTTAGTGGTATAGAAATGCTCAGGATGAAAAGCAAAACTGACAGAGAAGTGGGTAACAAATTATTCAATAAATGAGGTGATACAAAGAGAGACATAGGTGCAGCACAGCTGAGGATAAAATTGATGTCTGGATTATTTTGTTTAAGGATAGGCATATTTTTAAAGAATGCTTATTCAATATATTTGATTTTTGAAAGAATGTTTTGATTGCTTAGTGTGCCATGGTTTGAAATCTGCCAATGAAAGCACATTCTTAAAAAAGAATTATCTTTATTTAATGTCCTACTCTTGAACTATTTTCATATTTTAAATTATCCCTTACAATTTTTCTGATATAAACTTCTTGAACTTAATAGTACTTTTAAATGTAATGCTTCTCTCTGCTGGATAGGTGTATTTTTTTACAGCTCTTTCTTCAAGTTGATGTCATAAGTAGGTCAGCATAATGAAATATATATGGAACAATATAAATGAGCAATTTTTGATAAGTTGCAGATTCAGTTTTGAATTGTGAACCCTTCTAAGTCTTAGCTGGGAGAAAATTAGACCCCATTACTCATAGCTTAAGCCATTTTTACTATCAAGTGAGCATCTTCTTCAGGTTTTATAGAAAATAAAAAGAAATTAAACAATTAGACATTGCTTTTCACATTAAGAATAGAGAAAAATATTTTATTTAAAGCATGAAAATGATAGTGATTAATACTTGATTATAAAATAAAAAGACAGTGTAGTATGAAAAAATAATCTATTCAACCTTTTATAATTCAAGCATTTTAACTTTTTAGTATTCTACCTGCTTTATATATATATAATATGTCTTTAACTTTTAAATTGAGTATTTTTCTAAGGATCATTTAAAAGTAACCAATACTATGATTTACATAATTTTTCTGAATTAAGGTCAAGCTTAGACCCATACATAATTCAGATAAATTATACAAAAAATTGTGTTTCTCTTTTATTTTCATTCTGTGATTGCTTTTCTCCTTAGTATCTTAGAAAAATAATGATCAGACCTCTCAAATGAAGTAATAGCCATTTGATATGCCAATACTTTAACATCTCTTAACCATCTGGGGTTGCTATAAGCTTTTTATTCAGTATTTTCATAGAATCAACATGTCAGTCAAATTTACAAAACACAATTTTATTAATACCAGATAGAAAACATATATAATTGGCAGGGACAGATTAAGATTTTGTGGAACTACAGCTAACGTAATTTGTGGGAGCTCTTTTAGACTAAAATGGGCCAGGTGCAGTGGCTCATGCTTATAATTTTAACACTTTGGGAGGTCAAAGCAGGAGGGTCACTTGAGGCCAGGAATTTGAGACCAGCCTTGGTAACACAGCAAGAATATATCTCTACAAAACATCAAGAAATTAGCTGGGCATGGTGACACACACCTGTCATCCCAACTACTCAGGAGGCTGAGTGGCGAGGATCGCTTAAGGGAAGGTGAGGCTGCGGTGAGCCATCATCATGCCACTGCATTGTAGCCTGGGTGACAGAGTAAGACCTTGTCTCAAGCAACAATAACACATACGCAAAAAAAAAAAAAAAAAAAAAAGGAAGAACAAAGGAAAGGAAGATAGAATACAATGATTCAAAATTAAAATTATAAAAGTAGTCTATTTATGAATGCTTATTTTATGGTATGAAAAGAATTCAAAAAAATTAGAATCTTTCAGAGATGAAAAATACCATAGGTATTTTCTTTACATTTAGATTTTTTTATTTACCACTCATATACTTCATTTTGCTCACATTTGAGTTCTGAAATAATTCTGAAAAGGTATACAAAATTAATTATAAATTAATTAAAAAGAATAATGATAACGAATCTTTAAATTAAAACTGAATTGTATTAAGTTATTAAAAGTAAATTCTTTTTTTTTTTTGTTTTTGTTTTTGAGACAGTGTCTTGCTCTTTCACCCAGGCTGGAGTGCAGTGGAATGATCTCTGCTCACTGCCACCTCTGCCTCCCAGGTTCAAGCAATTCTCCCTGCCTCAGCTTCCTGAGTAGCTGGGATTACAGGAAGTTATTTATTTATTTATTTATTTATTATTTTTTGAGGTGGATTCTTGCTCTGTCGCTAGGCTGGAGTGCAGGGGCACAATCTTGGCTTACTGCAACCTCTGCCTCCCAGGTTCAAGTGATTCTCCTGCTTCAGCCTCCCGAGTAGCTGGAACTACAGGCACGCACGACCACACCTAGCTATTTTTTGTATTTTTAGTAGAGCCGGGGTTTCCCCATGTTGGCCAGGATGGTCTCAATCTCTTGACTTCGTGATCTTCCCGCTTCGGCCTCCCGAAGTGCTGGGATTACAGGCCTGAGCCACAACACCCAGCCATAAATTATTATTATAATGTGTTGAATTCCTGGTAATTATGCATAGAAATTTTCTTGTGGGGGGAACACTTATTTATTTGGATCATTTTGATGCTTCAATGACAGTTTGATTGACTGTTTCTTCTTTAACCACCCTAGTTAACCAGGAAGAAAATTTCTCAGACACTGTGTAAAATAATCCTCATACCTTGGGTTGCATAAAATATGTAATTTTACACAGCAACATAATCGCTATATGATATTTTGCTCCATATGCAACCTAACATAGAAAAGTACTCATTTTATTTCAGGAAATTACAATAAAAAGAAAAGAAATATGTAGTGTGTTTACATACTATGTGCTGCATTGCTGAGTATCTTTCTTTTTTCTTTTTTTTTTTTTTTTGAGACAGAGTCTTGCTCTGTCACCTGGGCTGGAGTGCAGTGGCGCCATCTCAGCTCACTGCAAGCTCAGCCTCCCGGGTTCATGCCATTCTCCTGCCTCAGCTTCCTCAGCAGTTGGGACTACAGGCGCCTGCCACCATGCCCAGTTAATTTTTTTTTTTTTTTGTATTTTTAGTAGAGACGTGGTTTCACCATGTTAGCCAGGATGGTCTCGATCTCCTGACCTGGTGTTCCGCCTGCCTCAGCCTCCCAAAGTGCTGGGATTACAGGTGTGAGCCATCACGCCCGGCCTTTGCTGAGTATTTTTCTAACAGGAGAGAACTTCCAATTTGTCTAGGTCTTGATGGGAACCTAATCTTGTTACAACTTCATATGCCTGATGATCGCAAAAAGTTTCCATAGGCTAGTTACATGACTCATTTGTGGCAACATATTTGTCCTGTTTATTTTGTACGCCTAGCAATATGTACCACTTTGTTTGCATTCAAACATTTGTTGTCTGTAAAAATAAACTTTGGAGCAATAGCAATAACAAAGATAATGACAAGTAAAACATGTACCTTTCAGATACAGTTTATTCTACAACTCAAAAATACTTAAAATGAAATTTAGAACATGTTGAGATTAAAAAAAACATGTATTCTCTGCTACCGTTTTAAAAGATACTGAGTAAGCTGATTCAATGAGTGGCAAGGGTATTCTGGAAGCCATCTCACTAGCAGCAGCAGTAACTATTCATTGAAGTGACAGTAACAGTAACTACTCATTGAAGTGACAGTAACAGTAACTACTCATTCACCAATATCTGCATTCACAATATCTTGTAATTAGATAGTTACCTCATTTGTGGCAACATATTTGTCCTGTTTATTTTGTATGCCTAGCAATATGTACCACTTCGTTTGCATTCAAACATTTATTGGCTGTAAAAATAAACTTTGGAGCAATAGCAATAACAAAGATAATGACAAGAAAAACAAAACAAAAACATGAGCCATATCTGATGAACAGCACGATGATTTTGACTGGCCAGTGTGAAATATACACCTGAAGAGAAGTCCATGAACCTGTGTTGTAGCAATATTGTAGAGAGTCCTAAGCAACAGACAGAGTGATTTATACTTAACTTGATCAATAGCAGATAGTCTTTAGAGATATTTTAGCTAGAAGGTGGCATTCTTAAATTCTGACAAATGATCGTGTTATCATAAGAGCACAGGCAATGAAAAAATTTAAAAATATCTTTTCCTAGTGCAAGTTATCCTAGGGCAACTATAGTATTCCCTATTGATATAATTCAGGACTGGTAATGTTTAACTGAAGATCATAGACTCCAAAAAACAGAAGAATGAAATTTTTAGGAAAAAATCTCAAGAAATAGAATTTCAACTAGAGAATAAAGGTACTTTCCTGAAAGATGTGATACAGTGATTTGCCAGACATTGATAATTTTTAGGTGCTGGGGAGGAAAAATTGAGTTCATTTCTGATAACTATTTTTCACTTAGAAAGTAATAATCAAGGTCATTTTTTGTTGTTGTTGAATTGGCAGTAGGGTTGAGGAAAATATCCATACAATTTAATAAAGTATAAAGGAAAGAACAACTTCTGAGGGTTTGTGGAAGGAGAAATGAGGCCAGTGATATAAAGATGACGGGTACACAGTGAAGTTTAGACACCATACATGCCACACAAACTATGTCATTGTATGTTTCTTCCTGCAGTGCACAGTGGGCAGCCATCATTGCATAAGGGAGTAAAACAGAAAATTGAGTATGTTAACATTTGTATTGTATCAATTTAGATAAGTAGAAACTACTCTTTCCCTACATTTCCTTCTCTGAATAATTTTGTGTTAACATGAACCACAGATACATTTTGGACAAGATTTTAAAGGTAGAATGAAAAAAGTTATACATCAGAGGGTCAGTTCTGCTACTCACACACACTGACATATGTTGATTTCTTTTATTGGTGTGAGGTAGAATCTAGGCCCGCATCTTCCTTAGAACCTGCTAAATCTTTCTTAATCTTCTTTTACTTCTGGGGCAACTATGCCTTTATCTCCATGAAGAGTATCACGAGCTTTTTGAAGGATGCCCCCATCATCAAAGTTGGAGGTCTGGAGGAATAGGGAAACCCATATGGTTCCTATCTTTTCCTTTTTGTTTCCAGCTTCTCTTTACAGTCCCGGTTTGTTTGTTTTTTTTTGTCTTGCCTCATGTCCATCTTCTCTTCCTGATCACTTGATTTGCCAGTACTAATTTCCCACACCAGAAATAGAAGCAGTAGTCTACACAGACTCACATAACCAGCTAGAACAATTGTGCAAAGTCCAGTTACTAAATAAACCACAGTTAATCTGCTTCTTTTATTGAACGCTGACAAAGATAATACTCATGATTTTTGCTAGTTTCCATCATTTTTGTTTGCAAGCATGGCAGTGAAGAGATTTGATAGTTCTGGTAGCAAAGTAATAGAAATGGCACATCCAGGTGTCTGGGCTAGACCGAGAATGAATAAAGCTTTTTACCTGTAACTATGATTCATGAAAAATCAACTTTGTGAAGAATTTTCATATTTGCAAAAAATAATTGCTTTATTTTTTAACTGTAATAAACTCCAGTTGTATGTCATTTTAAATTATTTTTATCTCACATATACTATGTGTATATGCTCACATTACAATTTTTTTTTTTTGCTTCTACTTTTCCACTTCACTCTAGCCCTGCCCCACCAATATGAATAGAGTAATATCTCTGTTTGGGGACTGGCTAATTAACAGATTCATGAACAATAAATTAGGTTTGTGCATGGTATTGTACTCTTTATATATTTGTGCACTAAGAGTATGTGGTTCATATAGTGAAACAGTATCTAGAAGTTTGAAAAAGTAAAATGTTTATATTGTGTTAAAACAGAATAGAAATATTAGTAAAAGTAAATGAGATATACTCTACATGTGGACAGAGTTCTATTTACCTTTGTTGTTAATTATTTACAAAAGATATAAAGGAAGAAAGATTTGCAATGATTCCATGGGTGAGTGTGAGAATGATTGTCTGTGTGTGTGTGTAGATATTGTAATAAATTATTTAGATTTACATTTGTGTTATCTGATGGCACTGATGGCACTATCTTTTCAAATGTTTACATACACCTCAATATAATGGAAATGTAAATCTAAATGCCCTGTTTAAAGAGGGTAGAGACAAGTTATAGTTACTGAGTAGAGGGGAGAAATTAACAATTCACAAGGACCTGTCATATTATTTAAAATAATTGCATTCTATTAAGTAATGGCAAGAAATGTATCTAGAGGCAATTAAGGTGAATTAGTCAATCTTTTACTTTAAAATTCTAAATTTAGAATTCTCTATGCTTTGAAATAGGAAACCTATTAAACTTTGGTTATCCTGTTTTATAGAGTATATCTGTTATGGGGAAAAACTGAAAAACTATATTTCAGGCCCAGCACAGTGGCTCAGGCCTATAATCCCAGCACTTTTGGAGGCTGAGGTGGGTGGATCACTTGAGGTCAGGAGTTTGATACCAGCCTGGCCAATATGGGTGAAACCCCATCTCTACTAAAAATGCACAAAAATTAGACAGTTGTCCTCGTGCATGCCTGTAGTCCCAGCTACTCAGGAGGCTGAGGCAGGAGAATTGCTTGAACCTGGGAGGCAGAGGTTGCAGTGAACTGAGATCACGCCACTGTGCTGCAGCCTGGGCAACAGAGTAAGACTCTGTCTAAAAAAAAAAAAAAAGACAAAAACCAAAAAACAAAAACTATATTTCAGTTACTGTGAGAGCACTCCAGTTTTGTTTCACAAATAATGAAAAGTTGCAAGCCAGACAGAAGTGGTCGCTGCAGTATTGTAAATTTCTGCTTCCAGTTTTTCTTTAATTTTGCCACATTTCCTTTCACAGATGGAAGTCTTCTTGTATTTGTAGATATATTTTGTAACTCCAGGATAAAGTGATTTATATAAATTCACCTTAGTTTTGTGAATTTTACAGGAACATGCATTTTTGTTGTTTGTTTTTCGAGACGGGGTCTCACTCTGTTGCCCAGGCTGGAGTGCAGTGGCATTATTATATCTCACTGCAGCCTGGAACTCCTGGGTTTAAGCAATCTTCCTGCCTCAGCCTCCCAAGTAGCTAGGACTACAGAAGTGTGCCCCCATGCCCGACTAGTTTTTTAATATTTTTGTAGAGATGAGGTATCACTACGCTGCCCAGGGTGATCTTGAACTCATGGCTTCAGGCCATCCTTCCACTGAAGCATCCTACAGTTCTGGGATTATAGGGATGTGAGCCACGATGACCGACCAGAGCACGCATTCTTTTTTTTTTATGGTTTTATTTCACTGATTTTCTTTAAAGCAATGTTTAGAAACAAGTTGGCTATAAGAAGGTAGAATATAAGTGTGATTATGGGGAGAATTTAGAGATACATAATTGAGTTTGAATGCCAGCTTTATCAATTATTATTTGTGTTACTTTGGACACATTATAGACTTTCCTTGAAACTCCGTTATTTATCTTCTTAGTCCTCCTGTTCATTATTGAAATTAGGAGTCCTAAGCTAATCTTCAGGTTGCATAAGAAACTGATAATCTAACAAGAATGTATTTATGTGTGATTTACTTCACGAATAACACCTTTCACAAGCTGAACTTGTCCACTACTAGGATAGATACTAACATACAATTTAAGATACACACTTTATGAAGCCTTTCAGAAACTACCCTTGGCCATATTTTGCTATGGTTGCAAAAGAGATTATTCTCAAATATCTGAAAAAAGCATTAAAATATTCTTTTTTTTTCCAATTGCATAAGATTGTAAGTCCAGATTTTCTTCGCATATGTCCGACAAAACAATGCACGGAAACTCTTTAAATGCAGAAGCCGATATAAAAATTCCACTGCCTTCTATTAAGCTAGACATTAAATAGACTGGAAACATTAAAACTATTTTGGATTTTTTCCTTGTTTGGGAAAACATTTTTCATAAGAAAGTTGCTGATAATATTATAGGTTTGATTTTGTTATTTAAAAATAAATTTTAAATTTACATTTTACTTTTTAATTTTATTTTGAAATTAGCAACTAAGTATTTCTATTTTTTCTAATTTAATTTAGACTATAATAAATATAGAAGTAAAAGAAAAAGCCTTCGACATCCTCAATCGTGTTCTAAAATTATAAATAAATCTTGGAATCAAAAAGTTTGAGGACTTTTTTTCTATTTTATTTTGTTGGTTAATTGGTCTTTTTTGGCCTACCTGGAATACTGTCAACTACCAGAGCTTTAAAATAAATGTTGATGTGTAGTAAGGCTAGTCCTTTCACTTTCTTTTTGTTCTTTATAAGTTACTTGTGGAATTGGGAAATAAGGTAAGGGAGGGAAATTTTACCATAGATTTTGAATAGTAACATATTATTTGAATTTGTATTTCTATATGCACATGTATTATTTATATAATCAAACAAATAAAAATATATAAATGTTTAATAAATACAACTTAATGCCACAAGATTGAATTAATATTAAAATTGTTATAACCTAAATCATTTAAAAGTTCAAATTTCAGACCCATTAAAACATCAACAGTAGAATTTGGTCACGATTCATGAAAAGAAAACGAAGCAGCCGGAAATCATAAGAATCCAAAAAAAGGCATTCCTCATAATTAGCAATGTGTATCTTTTTCCGTTTTTCCTTTACCGCTCTATCTAGGTGGATTCTTTTCAAAGAATTGTCTCTTTAATTAATTTTCTCTATTATTTTTCTGCTTTTAATTTTACTTCATTTTTTTTTGAGATTGAGTCTCACTCTGTCACTCAGGTTGGTGCAATCTAGGCTCACTGCAACCTCCTCCTCCTGGGTTCAAGCAATTCTCCTGCCTTAGCCTGCCGAGTAGCGGGGATTACAGGCACCAGCCACCACGCCTGGCTCATTTTTTTTTTTTTTTTTTTTTTTTGTATTTTTAGTAGAGAGCGGGTTTCACCATCTTGGCTTGGCTGGTCTCGCATTCCTGACCTCAGGTCATCTACCTGCCTCGTCCTCTCAAAGTGCTGGGATTGCAGGCTTAAGCCACTGTTCCCAGCCTGATTTCAATTTTATTATCTTCTGCTTTGATCTTATTCCCTTCGCCTGCTTGCTTCAAGTTTATGTTCTTTCTTTTTTTTGGATTATTGAGGTAAGAGCTTAAATTATTGATCTGAGACTTTTCATTTTTTTCTAATATATGAATTTTGTTCTAACTATCTTCTAGATCCTGCTTCAGTTGTGTCCAAATTATTTTTTAACGTATAGATTACAGGCTGAGTATCACTTATCCAAAATGCTTGGGACGAGAAATGTTTCAGATTTCAGAGTTTTTCAGATTTTGTAATATTTGCATATACATAATGAGGTATCTTGGGGATAGTACCCAAGTCTCAGCACAAAATTCATTTATGTTTCATACGCATCTTACAGACATAGACTTATAGTAATTTTATACAACATTTTAAAATAATTTTGTTTATGAAACAATTTTAACTGTGACCAGTCAACATGAGGTCAAGTGTGAAATTTTCAACCTGTCGTGTCATGCTGACTTTCAAAAAGTTTCAGCTTTTAAAGCATTTCAGATTTTGTATTTTCAGATTAGGGATTTTCAACCTTTATTTAGAATTTTGCTTTTCAGTTACCAGGAGTTTGGAGAGTTTCCTGTTATCTTTATGTTATTATTAGTTTGCTTAACTTGTGGTCAGAGAACATGCTCTATATTATTTTAATTATTTAAAATTTTTTGAAATTTGTTTTATGGCCTCCGATAGGTCTATTTTGGTAAATGTCTTACAGGCATATGAAATGAGCATATGTTCTGCTGCTGTTGCAGTGTCCTATACATGTTGATTAGATTCAGTTGGTTGATGGTGCTATTGTGTTCTTCTGTATTTCTGATGACTTTTTGTCAAGCTGTTCTATCAATTGTTAAGAGAAGGAAGTTAGTTTATACAGAGTCAGTTTAGTATAATTGTGAACCTGCCTTTTCTCTCAGTTCTCTCAGCTTTTGTTTCAAATATTTTGAAGAGCTGTATTCTAGTGCACACATTAAACTCTTGATAAACAGTTTTTTTTTTTTTTTTAATTCTGAGACAGAGTCTTGCTCTGTCACCCAGGCTGGAGTGAGGTGCGATCTTGGCTCACTGCAACCTCCACCTCCCAGGTACCAGTGATTCTCCTGCCTCAGCCTCCTGGGTAGCTGGGATTACCGGCACACACTACCACATCTTGCTAATTTTTGCATTTTTAGTAGAATCGGGGTTTCACCATGTTGGCCAGGCTGGTCTCAAACTCCTGACCTCAGGTGATCTGCCCACCTTGGCCTCCCAAAGTGCTGGGATTACAGGTGTGAGCCACTGTGTCTGGCCAATAAACACTTCGTTTTTATAAGCCCTTTTATCATAGGCAATATTCTTCTTTGCCTCTGGTAATTTTCTTTACTCTGAATTCTGCTTTATATATTATTAATATAGATTCTTTTCCTTTTGATTAATGTTTGCTTGATATATCTTTTCCCATCATTTTACTTTTAAGCTACCTATATTGTTAAATTTGAAGTAAATTTCTTGTAGATAGCGTAGAGTTGTGTGATATTTTTAAATACACTGATGATTCCCACATTTTCAGTAGTGCATTTATATGACTCGTATATAATGTAATTATTAATATGTTAAGCCTAAGTCTGCTACTTTAACTTAACTTTAATTTTGTATTTATTTATAAGGTTTTTTAGTGTATTTCTTTGTATAGCTTGTTTATTGGTGGATCTAGATGTTAAACATATACATTATCGCACTATACTGTTATTGGCATATCTTCAATTTAAGTGAAGTGTAAAAATGTTATCTCTTTTTGTATCCCTTTGTCCTCTCTGGGCTATAAAATAATTGTCAAATATGGCCGGGCTCAGTGGCTCACGCTTGTAATCCCAGCACTCTGGGAGGCCGAGGCGGGCAGATCACGAGGTCAGGAGATCGAGACCACGGTGAAACCCCGTCTCTACTAAAAATACAAAAAAAAAAAAAAAATTGTCAAATATTTTTGCTACATAAATTAGAACTATTTTAGGCAAGTTTTAAAATTTTTGCTTTAACCTGTAATCCCAGCCATTTGGGAGGCTGAGGCAGGAGAATTGCAGTGATCCGAGATCGTGCCACTGCACTCCAGCCTGGGTGACAGTGAGACTCTGTCTCAAAAAAAAAAAACACAAAACAAAAAACAAAAAAACACCTAATGTACTCTATAGACCTCAAGAGGTTTACTTTAACACAGTTTTCTTATCATGTTCTGTTTTCCTTACTGATATTCTAAGTTGTCTTCTCTTTAACTTATTTTTTGTTTAATTTCCTTTGGCAATTCTTTTGGGATAATTCTGTTGGTGATAAATTATCTTAGGGGTTTTTTTTTCCAAAAAAATATTTTGCTTTCTCCTTCGTTTCCAGACTGTTTTCGTTTGGTGTATGTTTTGGGGTTGATATTTCTTTTCATTAAATACTTGAAATATACTCTACTTTTTTCTGGCATTCATAGTTTCGGATGGGAAGTCAGCCATCACTCACATTGTTTTTTCTCTATTTTGTCTATCATTTTATATATCTTTATTTTCAGCTATTCAATTATGAGGCATCTTGGTTTGGATTATCTTTGGGTTTGGTATTCACTCATTTTATTGAACATGTTGCTTTATTTGCTTTGCCAAATATGGAAACTTTTCATTTACTGTATCTCAAAGTACTTTTAAAGCTCCACCGTCTTTATCTTCTGCTTCTGTACTTCAATGACATACATTATCAATCTTTTGTTATAGTCCTAGAGTTCTTTGAGGCTCTGTTCATTTTGTTCTCAGTCTGTTTTCTCTCGTTATTCTGGTTGGGTAATGTCTATTGCTCTATTTTCTGTTTTTTTTTTTTTTTTTTTTCTTACATCACCTGTATTCTGCCCTTGAACCCATCCACCAAACATTTTATTCTTTAAAATAGTTTTGGGTTCTAAAATTTTTATTTATTCTTTCTTTATATCTTTCATTGCTTTACCTAAACTTTCCAATTCTTTGCTGAAGCTTCCCTCCCCACCCCAAATCTGTTCATAATTATTTGCTGAAGCATTTATTTTACCATAACTACTTTAAAAACTTTGATAGATAATTCTAACATCTCTATCATCTTGGTGTTTCATGTGTTGATTGTCCTTTTACATTGATTTTGAGACTCTCTTATTCTTGGTCCAATAAGTAATTTTTGATTGCAGCATAGAGATTTGTGTATTATGTTCTGGAACTCTGGGTCTTAATTAAACCTTCTTTTGTAGCTGACCTTCACTGATATCTCACTTCAACAGGAGATTGGAAATGCCACGTAATTCCTGCTAGATAGAGATAGAAGCCCAGTTCCCTCACTAGGCTGCCACTGATTCTTAGATATGGGGCTCCTCATTACTGTTGGGTAAAGATTGGAGACTATCTCTCATTTAGTATCCACTGACACTATGTTGAGTGTGCAGCCATTACAACTGGGCAATGGTTGAATGACTTAACTCTAAATTAGACCTCCTTTGATACCACCCCTCAGAGGCTGGATGAAAAGCCTCATTATGACTGGCTGATGGTGGGATTTCAAGATCCATGCATGGTTTTTAGTGACGCCACTGATGGTGGCCTTGTTAATGACTGAAGGAGATAAAAGTCCAGACTTCCTACTTTATCTTCTTTGACAGTGCCCCAGTGAGATGTTCAAGCATCTCATTACAGTTTAGTAAGGGTAAATATGTAGGTTCCCTGTTTGGTCTTTGCTGATGTGTTTGTGGGTGGAGCCATAGTTTTTCCTCAGTGGTTAGCTAGTGTAAAGAGGTTATTGTCTAAACGTTTGTGTCTGCTAACCTAACTCTTTCTTGATCCTTTTGTTGGAGAGAATAGCCTTTGGTTGACACTTATTTTGTCTATGCTGGTTAGGGTTCTCAGGTTGCCAACTTCTTCAGATCCAAGTCTGGAATATATGAAGAAAAAAACACAAGAACACAGGGAACTCTCTACCTTGTTGTGCAAGTCCTGCTGTCTCTAGGTCCCTAGGCATTTCTTTCTTTGTTTTTTGTCTCAAATTTTCTGCTTTGCCTGTTTTATATAAAATAACCAGGGAGTTTCATTGTATGTAGCAAAAAAAAAATTAAAAAAATGAAAACATTGTATCTATTCCACATTTCTCCAATAAAAGTCTCGATCCCATTTTTAAGCGTTAGAAAATTATTTCTAAAAACCTAAACCACAGAGGTACAGCTTATCTTCCCTTACCAGTTCCCTCTTTCAAAATTCATTCAGGGTCTCTGGAAAAGTTTGAAAATTTCATATTGAAAATATTCTAGAATATAATGTGTCTAAATGAGAGAAGTAATTTGATATAGTCAATTATAATACTGTTTAAAAAATAGTTTTCTAGAGGTAATATTTTTTTTTACTATTTTCAATAAAATCACCATCCTTTAAAGGAAAACAAAGATTTCAACAATTCCATTATTCATCATTTGTTAGAATTATAATATTAATATCTCATTAATCTAATTGACATCGTTACAGTAAAACTGAACTCTTTTAAAATAACTATGTTAGTAAAAAAGGTAAAATTGTTTAAATGTCAAGAGATCAGGTGTTTTAAAGTTTACAAATATTGCATCTAAATAAAGAAAATAATCTTCTGTATTAATCTATGTTTTTTACAAACTTACATTGTGAAGCCCTAGATTCTGTGTTATAATTTTCTTTTTGTTGTTGTTGTGTATTCATGAGCTGAAAGTTTGACTTTCAGTACCATAGTTTAAATACAATTGTTTCCTAGCAACCATCGCATTTGGTAACTTGTCTCAGGAGCAGAGCTGCTCAAAAGGTGCTTTCTATCCTTTAAATAAATATTAAAAAGAAACCACAAACACAAAACAAACAAACACATGAAAAAACAGGCAAGTAATTTAAGATGATTGCAAGGTCATGATTGCTTTCTCTGATCCATTTTTCAGACCTATTCTAAAAGGTTCTGTTGCTTATATAACTTAAACTAAGTCCATTGCTGAGATCAAAAAATGGGTCTATTATGAACTATAAGATAAAACACTGTAGTTGACTTTCATATGCATTCTTAAAAATTGCCTTATTTCTAAATTGAAAACCTCTGGCTAGTCAATAATTGTGCAATTGACTATAAGATAAAACACTGTAGTTGACTTTCATATGCATTCTTAAAAATTGCCTTATTTCTAAATTGAAAACCTCTGGCTAGTCAATAATTGTGCAATTGAATGTTGTATGCGTCTAGTATTTATTTAAAACAGCAGACTGAAAAATGCTCTAGTTTCATTCATTGCAGCCATCATACATATATATTCAACTATTTAAAAAAATTTTAATGAAATAAAATAAACATATACTTTTTGAAAGCGAATAACATTTAAAAACTAGACTTTAAGAAAATAAGTGAATTGTGATGTAAATTAAATGACTTATTTTATTATATATCTATTAATAATGCATATAATTTCTGTATAATTTTATCAATGAAAAATACCTCTGTAATCTTTACTGAATTAGGTGATATGTCAAAAAAAGGCAGTGTAGTAGAAAAGGTAAGAATTTACTGTCACTGAGATAAGGAATTCAGAGTACTAAAGATATTGTCTGATACAAAATAAGGGCTAAACAAATGCCAGTTTTACATCTTCTTTTGAGTGATTTGTAGGATTGATGGTGGGGAGAGATTAAGAGAGAATTTTAGTTTTACTGGCTGCAATAAACCATTTAAGAAAAAAAGAACACCAGTTATAATTACTTTAATCAGAAATTAAATCATCCTATAAAAATAAAATACTGTAGTTTTTTATTAGTTTTTTATTTGTTTCTTTAAAGAGAAGTAAGTAATATTTTAGTAGAATCAGTAATTTTTGCTATTTCTGGTCTCTATAAATCTGCAAGCCAGAATTATAAGCTTGTTTTTGTATACAACATGCTTTTAAACATTAACTTCTACTATTCAAAAAGCATACTATCCCCTTCATGAAACATATAAGAACAAAGGTCAGTTAGGATGTATATAGGAAATCTTATGTCTTATTGTTAGTGGACTTTGAATTTTATCAGAGAAATAATAAACATGCAGTTATGTTCAGAAATATCACTCTTTATCACTTTTTTAAATTTTTGGCTCATTTATTTTACTAAGATGCAAAATAACTTAATTACTAAAATAAAAAAGTCAAAGCAAAGAATAATATTGCCTCCATATTAAATAATTGTGTTCCATACATTTCAACAGAATCAGGTAAATATAATATTGACTGAAATATATTAAGATATTATATAAATACAAATAAAAAATCTAATTAACTGCATTTGAAGTACTATCCTTATTTTTTTTTCAAATGCCTGTTCAGATAGAACTAAATGTTCTACATTTTATCCCTCATCTTAATGTAGAACACAATTTTGTGTTTCTGAAAAACTAAAAGTAATTCTAGTCAATTACCATGTACCCTTTTTATAATTGTAATCTTGCCAAATTATGTCATTACAAAATATTACAAGTGTCAGCAATCATATGCTGACAGCTTGTAATTAGGTAATTACCATGTGGACTTATAGAATTATGATACCTAAAGATATCAAAAAGATTTTAATATATTAACTCTTTCCCAGTATTATAAATCTAATTGAATTGTATAACATATTGGAAAAACCAGTGGCTCATCCTGGACTCTACAATTATGAAACCAATAAAAAAATTTTTAAAACTTTAGGACAAGTAATTCACATTTTAAATGCTCTGAAGTATCCATTTTATATACACAGATATACCAAGAAAGCTAGTATTTTATAGTATTTTTTTAAAAACTAAATTGTATTTGTTAAACTACTACAGTTTTTACACCAACAAATATAAAATAATTCAAAACGTCTATAGGTTAAAACATTCATATAAATTCTTTTGTAGAAAAACTATTCCTTAAATGAAAAAAAAAACATGCATAAGCAATTTTTGACTTAGAAAGCATTTCATGTGTATTCATCTAATCTAGTAGCTAACTTAACATATATTTTAAATAATGTACTGAATGTTGAGCTGAATTATGTTTCTTGAGGACTTCTTAAGCACAATGGGAACACAAAAGGCATAAATAACAGATATATTTGTTGACATAAAAATTAAAAGCCATGGTTCTGCTTCTCAAATGTTGAGGTAAGCTCACCGCAGCCTATCTATTTCACTGATGATTACAACCAAAACCTCTAAAGAGATCAAGACCACAGTGAAACCCCGTCTCTACTAAAAATACAAAAAATTAGCCAGGCGTGGTGGCGGGCACCTGTAGTCCCAGCTACTCAGGAGGCTGAGGCAGGAGCATGGCGTGAACCCAGGAGGCGGAGCTTGCAGTGAGCCAAGATCGCGCCACTGCACTCCAGCCTGGGTGACAGAGCGAGACTCCTTCTCAAAAAAAAAAAAAGACAATTACTTAAGAACCCAATAAATGAAAAGGGGACTATAACTACAAAAACCATAGATTAAAAAGATCATAAAAAATTATGAAATAATTTATGCTAACAAATTCTACAACTTACTATGGTTAAATTTATTGAAAAGCAGTGTTCACTCAAAAAGTGAGAGAAAAAGAGTGAGTGAGAGCACTTCAGTGGTCTTGTCTATTAAAGTTATTAATTCATAGCTAAAATTTTCTATAAAGGAAAATTCCTGGGCAAGATTGTTTCACCAATGAATTCCACAAAATATTTTAAAAAGAAATTATAGTAATTCTACAGAAATTGATTTTGTGAAACTACTATTGATTTTAAAATAAATCAAGTAATTATAAAAATGTAAAATTATATATTATTCATAAACATAGAAGCAAACATCATCAACAAAAGAATAGAATCTAGCAAATACACTCTTATAGCAAGTAGAATCGAGCAATGCATAAAAATATAATATATAAAATCAAATGGGGATTACTCTGGTAATGTAAAGGTAATTTAACTTTTGAAAGCCTTCAAAATATCATATGAACAGACTGAAGAAAAAGCTGTATAAGCATCTCAATTAATGTATAAAAATATTTGACAAAGCTCAACACTTTTTCTGATTAATAATCTCAGCAAAATAGGGATAGAAATTTCTTAACATTGTAAATAACATCTACACAAATCTACAGCTAATATCAAAACTATGATAAAACATGACATACTTTTTAAAATTAAAATTGAAAACAAAGCAAGGGTATCTATTCCTACCACTTCTAATTAACATTCTACTGACACACTTATGATGTCCAATAAGCTAGAAATATGGACTTCCAGATTGTTAAGGAAAAAATAAAACTGTCTCTATTTATAGAAGAGAGAGCTATATGGATAATCATATGGAATCAACAAAGAAATGTCTATAAAACTAATAATTTAGGTAGGCATTGATATAGAGCAAATCTAAAGAAAACATAGTTTTTCTTTATGTTAACAATGAGCAATTGAAGTTAATTTTTTTAAATGCACCAATAACACGAGTTTGGTAAGTATCAGCTAACAAAATGCGCTCAGGAATTCTATATTGAACACCAAAAATTAATGACAAAAGAAATTTAAAAAGACCCATATGAATGTAGAGGTGTACCATGTTCATAGAATGAAAGCTTCGACAATGTTAAGATGGTAACTCAGAGCATAGTTATGAGTCATTGTGAGCCCTATTTAAAATATTGGACATCCCTATGCAGACAACTGAATCTCTATCCATACCTTGCACCTCATTAAAAACTTAAATAAAAGATTTAATAGTACAGTAAAACCTAAAAATATAGAATATGTGGAAGAAAACATATATTTGGAATTTGTTATTCATCTTATTTCTTCAAGTTTTTTTCTGTATATATGTCTGTATATATATGTGTAGATAATAAATGTGTAAATAATAAATAAACTATAATGTGTGTGTGTGTGTGTGTGTGTGTGTAGGCATAAAAGCATTGAACACCACAAAGTACAGAAAAAGAGCTATGGAGATAATTAAACTTTGTGGGTGAGAGGGTGCAGGCAGTTATCAGAAAATGCTTTAAAGATGAAAGTGATACTTCATTAGAGTGTGGAAAAATGACCTGATATTCAGTTGAAGGAAATTGGTGAAGATTTGTATCAGAAGATGCAGCACAAAACAGACAGCTAGATGTGAAATATAATGATGAACTTCACAATTATGTGTGAGGATTGGTTAGGAAGAATGGTAGTTTAAATATTTTATTTCCAAGGATTGCTACATAATGCTTTCGGGACCAAAGAGACTATCTCCTGCTTGTGTTTGGTATGTGATAGGTGTGTGGAGACAATCACTTGCCATTAAATGAAAACTGCATAAACGTCTGCCATTTTATTTGAATTACTGCCAATTTTTAAATATTTGTACCAACAAGGTTAGCTTCTAAATACTCTCCACATATGAAGGTAAGATATGCTTCATGAAGTTTCATGAAGATAAAGCATGTCATTTAAATTTTCTATTTGTTCAGTAAAAACTTAATTAAAACCCATTATTCCCCAAGTTAGAAAAAGTTTACTTATATATAAATATGATGATGTCTTTGTACACAAACTTTGTATGGTTTAAAACAGTTATTCTGAAGAATCTTTAAAAATGTTGTAGAAAAAAAGAAAAGAAGAATTAACACAAAGAAGAGCTTCATGTTATAAATAAATAAATATTTTAAAACATGTTTCCTCAGATCTCTCTTGTTTTTTTTTTTGAGACAGTTTACGCAAGCTCCACCTCCTGGGTTCATGCCATTCTCCTGCCTCAGCCTCCCAAGTAGCTGGGACTACAGGCACCTGCCACCACGCCCAGCTAATTTTTTCTATTTTTTGGAGAGACGGGGTTTCACTGTGTTAGCCAGGATGGTCTCAAGCTCCTGACCTTGTGATCTGCCCGCCTCGGCCTCCCAAAATGCTGGGATTACAGGAGTGAGCCACCGTGCCTGGCCTCCTCAGATCTTTTAAAACGTAAATATTCACTTTGAATTCCAAGAGATGTGTTTATTATGGTGTTTTTATAAGTTATATGACCATAGCCAACAATTTTTCCATAAGGCATCTGTTAGGACTATTGTTATTCAGAAAAGTTTACGTAATATAACACAAGAAATGTGTAGCTCATTATAACTGTGGAAATGGAATGTAGCATTTTCTAAACTCCAAAATAAATTAATGTAGATGTCATCAGAATATTGTAGCCTTAATATACAGAAGAATCAAACAGACTTGTAAAGTAAATTATCAATATTTTAATGATGGCATGAGTAAGATAATGAATATATTGTCCAGCATAGCACCTTGTAGAACACAATGAGTAATCCTTCTCCCTGGATTTTGCTCATTTTTTGCCCCTTTCCATTTGAATATGGCACTGTATGTTCAAAATTAAGCATACCAAACCAGTCCCATTTATGTGATATATCCAGTGGAATTCATGATAAAGTGTTTGAGAGAAACGCACCCTCTATTTGCTAATTCTTCTATTGATGCATATGATTTTGTAAGGTAAGTGAATGTGTTTTGTGTGTGGTGTGTGTGTGTGTATGTGTAGGTTTGTGGTATTGGCATATGTGTACATATATATGGAAAAAATAAATGTTGAATTTTATATTTTTAATAAATATGATATTTAAATATTCCCCATAAAATTCAATATAAAATCAGTTTTTAGAATTACTGATTCAAACATTTTAAGTATATTGAAACATAGTAAAACAAATTTGTGTTGCTCTTAAATATGAGTGCATGTCTGTGCATTTTGTGCTGTTTGTTGACAAATGCTAACAAATATTTTCATTCTGCATACTTGATAGGCCAAGACATGTAGGCAGTTTCTTTCACAGTAACAGGAGCAGAGCACATCTTCAATTACATATAAAATATTCTCACATTAAAATTACTTTAGCATTTTTTATTTTATGCTGCCACTCAATTCATGTAGTTAACTAATTTTGTAGACTAATGAGTACTTTTCCTCCCACATCCTGAATTTAGATGAAGAATCAAGTTCTGAAGCTGTTCAAATTATTCAGTTCTAGGTTAGATAAATCTAATATGTTTATAACTGCCTGAGAAGTCCTAATTCAAAGCTCTTCATATCTAGACCTTTTTGGGTTGCTGATTACTCCGAGAAACTTATTTTTCCTAGCTTAAAACTATAAGGACTTCTCATGACACATTTTAACCGAAGGAATAGAGCTATGAAAAAGGTACATAGCTGAAAACATAAAACGAATTTTAATGATTCACTAAAATTCAAGACAACTGTGACCGTAGTTGATTCCACAGAAAGTATTTCTTGTCCTATCTGCAATCTCTCCTGCTAGACAATAATATAATAGTTTTAAATTTAAAGGAGGCATTCAGAATCATTTTTGACAATTATTTCAAGCATTTTGATCATGGTTAAGTCCTTTTTATTTGCTTTCCTCCTACTTTATTATTTGCTTAAGTTTTGGCCCTTGCAGTTTGTTTATATTTGTTTATACATTGGTAATAATAATGTTTAGAAGTTGACTTTTTCAAATTTAAACTTTTGTTGGGTAAATCACTTTCCATGGGTAGATGCGTATTTTAATCTACTAGAAACCTCAGGTCTGATCAATGCTCTATTTTTGGTATTATCCTTACCTTGTAATTTATCCTTCTTGGAGATATATCTTTATACCCTAGATTTAGAAAGTTATTGATTTCGAAGTTTCCCCCAAGACACCTACTCAAATCACATATGCTATATCTGCCTTCCTTTCTTACTCCTTGTGATATGGTTTGGATGCTTGTCCCCTCCAAATCTCATGTTGATATTTAATCCCCAGTGTTGGAGGTGAGGCCTGGTGAGATGTGTTTGGATCATGGCTGTGAATTCCTCATGAATGGTTTGGTGCCATCTTTATGGTAATGAATGAATTCTTGCTCTATTAGTTCCTGGAAGAACAAACTGTTAAAAAGAGTCTGACACTTCCTCCCGTCTCTTGCTTCCTTCACTGCCAAATCATGCCTACTTCCCTTGGTTTCCACCATGAATGGAAATTTCAGGAAACCTTTACCAGAAGCAGATGCTGTCACCATGCTTCTTGCCAGCATGGTGAGTCTGAAGAATTGTGAACCAAATAAACTCCTTTCTTTATAAATTATCCAGCCTCTGGTATTCCTTTAAAGCAGTGCAAATGGAATAAGACACCCTCACTCCCTCTCTTCTTTCCTTCCTTATATCCTCTCTTCTTTTGCTATCCATTTCATTTTATAAGACTAAGAAAGCTGAATTAATGATGAGAGTAGATTTCTTTAGGAAACAATTAAATCTAACAAAATTAATGCCTCTCTGAAAAGTCTTTTTGTTAGGGTGCTAACCGACCTACTTTGGTTAAGCTTACATTTTAAATTTTACTTGAAACAATGCACAAATAAAAACAAGACTATCATGCTTTTGTGTGTCACTAACAATTTATTTTTAGCTTTATAAAACTGAAACTCCACAAAGAAGTTTCCAAATCCATAGGGTGTTCCCACTTGTTACATTTTGCCCTTGGATCAATGGTTTAGATGACAGATGAAAATAACACATAGCAATTTCCGTAGTGCCCATATTCTACTGCTGAAGATAAAGAATTATGAGAATTTTTTCAGGTAAATCTGGCACCTAATACTACTCACAATATCCTTATGGTAGCTTTTATTTTATGTTATGACGTGATTTTAATTGTATTTTAATGATTATACCTTGTTTTAAACATGCAAAGTTTCATTGCACAACATATGTTTTGAGGTATGTTTGAATGCATTTAAACATTTAATATGATTTAAATTCTTCTGTGTGTTTTCCTACACAACATTTTTAATCTTGTAGGATTGTGCTTCATTTTCTTTAGAAAAAGAAATTATTTTGTTTAGTTTTCTTTCTTCGCCTAGTAATGAATCAGATTAAGAATTTCATTACATTAATATTCAGTGTAATTATGTTTCTAGATAACAATGTTCTCAACCATATTTAACACCTAACAAGATTCAAACTAAGCTATATTTTTACCATATCAACATTTAAAATTATTTGCCTCCAAAGAAATACAACAAGATAACTGCAAGAAATACATTTTAGTGAATGTCAGGTTAACAATTTTGAAAAATCAACATGTACACACACACACACACACACACACGCCCCTACATACACACAAATATTTGCCACAATATTATATAAATAGATGTAAGAAATTATAATCTTTCTAGAGTCATTAGTTGTAACATTGGTAAAAAACAATTTCAGCTATGAATTCATCTACAAGCCAGACCAAAAATATAAGTTTGTAACACACAAAGAATTTCATAAAAAGTGAAAGTACATTTGTTTTTGATTATGTACATTTGTGAATACTGGAAAATTTATTGAGCATATCTAGAGAAAAGGGGATGTGTTTGTCCTCACAATCTGCATGAATAAAGACGTGGAATAATAAAAGCAATATTTTTTTTTCTCTGATAAATGGTAAGTGATATATTACAGGTCGGTCCTAAGAAAATTTTGGATGTATTTGAAGAGTTACTTTAATAGCTACCTTATCAAGTCTTCATTTGCCTTTTCAAATCCAGCTTATTTAGGCTTTTCCTGCCTTCGTTTATTGACCACACTTAATGTTACCTCTTACATACAGCAGGCTTGATATGAATCCATTTTGAGTCTTATTTCTTTTTTCTGCACTTGTTTTGTGCATAAGAGTGTATACTTTGGTAGAGAGTGTACTAGAATCTGTTCTGGTTTTACTAGGCTCTACTTTAATTCCATCAATAATGCCTATGTGATCTGGGCAAGTGGGGACATATTCTAGATTCTTAATTTCTTATTGTGTAAAATTTATAATGCTTTAAAATGGCCCTTTTTAGCCTTCAAACACTGTGTGTTAGCCCCAAATAGGAGAGTGTTTATGGAAAACCCTGCTGTCTTGAAGAAAGTTTCATTTTTCTTTCTTTCTTTTTTTTTTTTGAGAAAGAGTCTCGCCCTGTCACTCGGGCTGGAGTGCAATGGCACAATCTTGGCTCACTGCAACCTCCGCCTCCCAGGTTCAAGCGATTCTCCTGCCTCTGCCTCCTGAGTAGCTGGGACTACAGACACGTGTCACCACACCCAGCTAATTTTCTGTATCTTTAGTAAACAGACGGGGTTTCACCATGTTGGCCAGGCTAGTCTCGAACTCCTGACCTCATGATCCGCCCTCTTCGGCCTTCCAAAGTGCTGGGATTACAGGGGTGAGCCACTGCGCCCAGCCGGAAGTTTCTACTTTTAATTTGTCAGGACTGATCTTTTACAAGACCCTAATATCAAGCTTTAAGCCTTTGCTTCCTTAGGTTTTAATTTTTGCCCCATGTCATGTACTTCTGAAAGCTACTTTATTCTAATTGAATAAATCAGTCTTTTTCTCAAGATGAATTCTGAAAGTACTAGAGTATATATGCATTTATGATTAGCCAACCTCTATAACAAAGTCAGTTTTTTTGATTGGAATAAAATCAGTCATCTCCAGTTTCACAATGATCAAATGTGTTAGCCTAATGTGTTCTATAGGTACATAAAGCATATTAATCGACAATGGATTATCATTTGGCCCACATTGAAATTTCTCTGGGTGAATATTCATGTGCCCCAGGTTGAAGTTTCTCTACACACTAACTCTTACAATAAATGAAAGATACAATGTGCAATTTTACAAAACAGGAAGCTATTGCAACATTTTGTTTAACTACTAATTAATATTTTGACACATTTTATTATTTATGTAAAAATAAATGCATTTATCTCAACAAATATTATTGATGAAGAAATCATACTTGGTAGAGATGTATTTCATACCAAAGTATTATTTTTCTTCAAATATTCATGGCAATTGTAAGCAATCGAATTAAGAAGCACAATATGTAGACAAATTGATCTCCCCAAGTTCCCCAAGCCATTCTGCTCTGTTTGGAAACTTAATAGAAATGTGAGAGAAATAGACATATGCCAGGAGGCTGGTGATTCTATATCTAAGGAGCTTGACTAATGGACATGAGAGAAAGGAAAGATGTAACTCCTTATCTAAAATATTTCTCTCTAAGAACAAAATCACTGTCCACTACTATTAATAGCTCTTGACTATTGCATATAAAACTTTTTTTTCCTGCTTAGAATGACAGGGCAGCAGCAACTCCTTTTATCAACCAGTATCTGATATTCAGGGAGATAGATTCTTGAGAAAAAAATCAGTAAATTCAGCAGTGTTTTCTTTGACTGATAAAACATTTTGAATTCCCTATTTCAGTGAATTCTGCAGCAACCATTTGCAGTTTAAAAAATGAAAAGTCTAAAAAACATTCAGAAATTTTATATAACAAAAAGTCCTTCAAGTTGAATTTTATGTCCAAATGAAGAATGAATTTCAAAAGCAAGAGTTTCAGCATTACACAATTTATCAAAAGTGCTTCATCACTATTATTAAAATTAGGGAACCCTCTAAAGTTAGACATACCCTAGATATATTCCTGCTGATCAATACACCCGGAGCCATAGATTACAATTATTGTTGGACAATTTGTCCTTGTCTTTCAAGCAGCTAGTTATGTTCCATTAAAAACAATGCAGGTGGGTTTTTTTTACAGGGAACCTTCTCTGTGCATTACTGACACAAAGATTCAGACTAAGGAGTGGTAAGCATTGCATAGATCTGGTTCTTAAAGTTGGCCAAAGGTATAAAACACTCCTCCGTAGTAATCACAAAAATAACAGTGAAAAGAAAAGAATGAGGACTTTGTAGAATCCAGATTCAAGACTTACTCTATATGTTGCTGTTATGATTATCCAGACTCACATGGATTCACAAGAGTGAACCCAAACCACAAGAAACTATTTACCACATTGAATACCATTTTACATCCTCATCTAAGGAAAATCATGGTTAAATATGATTGCTAAATACATACAAAAATATAATATTAAAGAAGGCTTTGCTATAATGTAATCATCTATATAATTTATACACCATGTAAGATATATACCTAGAGTTATGCATATTCTACCCTAATTATTTACCATGCTTATTTTTCTGATGTTTCAGAGGTCAAAAGAAAATGTAAAAAATGCATGAACACGAAGGTCATTATACTGAGGTTCTGTTAGGTGATAAAATGAAAGGAAATTCAAAGATGACAACCATGTAAAACATCTGGCATCCTGTCACCTGAACATTTTTATAACTAAACTGCTACATGTGCTTTTGTGGGACTGTGCCAGATGGACACTGCAATTATACACTGCACTGAATTACAGCTCTCACGGGAGATTTGTATGCCGCCACTTACATCATCTATGCACTCAGAATAAAAAAGGGCTGTGGAAGGGAAAACAAACTAAATGTTGAAAAAGCCTAACTGGCTCAATCTCAATTCTTCTTGATCATTGATTGTTTTACACTTTAATGGAAAATTACTAAACTGCCAATACATTCAGTTGTTGTTGTTGTTAATAATGTTGATTTCTATCTAAAAAGAACAACAGTTTGACTTCCCACACACTACCTTTTCACAAATGGGATGACTTTTAATTCAGGCATGGAAGTAGCATGTAAATGTAAAGCTCATTCATAAAATTCTAAATATACCTATTCTCTTGGATTTATTCACATTAGCTGCATAAGTCGATGCCTTCATTACAATGGAGACACTAGTCCTACACCCACAGTAGCTCACCTCCCGACTGGCAGTGTCCTGTTCCTCCATACTTGTCGGCATCATTTTCTCAGCAACTATTGAATATCAACAACTGCTTCCAGGGGCAATGGGAACTTTTAAATATTCCTATTAAATATAAATTACACTGTTTGTTAACAAGCTAATTGGAAAATTTAACCTCTAACAACATCTAGAAACAAACTAATGACTTGAATTTAATTATTAAATATACACGTATATTTTAAAGAAACAACAAAAGAAGACATTGTTATTTGCTTAAAGCCTATTTTGGATCTGGCATTTAAAATATATTACCTAATTTAATCTTTACAAAAATATCTGAGGATGGTAGTATGTCCATGTTACATTGGGGAAACTCAGTAATGAGGAAGAAAATTGGAACAAGAGAGGAGAGAAGTCATTTTAAAAGAGGCAGAGCCAGAAGTGGAACTAAGCTCTGATTAGCAACAATGTTCATGAACTTTCCATAATACCAGACTGATACACATAATTAACAGCAGTAACATGCTCATTCAGATAAATTATTACTGCTAGAAATGAGTTTTTTCATCTTCAGCTGATATCTACATCGCCCAATCCTGCATTAAGTCTGGAATTCAAAATTAAAATGGAACTATATAATCATGGTTTATAATCCAGAATGAACACAGAATAAATGAATTCCAGAAAATTTCTCCCTTAGTTATTTCAACTTTATTAAATATTTAAAGTGTTACTATATTGGTTTTGTTAATGCCTTTTTTTTTAGTTGAAAATCACAGGCTGTGATTTTTAAGGGTAGAATATAATAGTCAATATATCAATGTTCTTTGTAGAAAGAAATTGTAATGGTTATTTTTGCTTGCATATTTATTTTGTAATGATTTGGTTTCCACTGTGCCATCTACTCCAGAAGTGTGAGAATATTCAATGTTATTTAGTAAATCTAGATTTTAGTGATTGCTGGGTTGAAAAACATGGAAAACAAAATGAGTCAGTGAGCTGACAGCCATATTTTATTCCAGTTACCCATACTTTGATACTTTAATGTATTTAGTAAGATGTGTCTAATATCCTTTCCCATAAATATGTAACACACTCAAGTACCAATTAAAAATGAATGATATTCTGTGAAATACAGTCCATTTCCAAAGACTATGACTCATGTTAATTCAGAAATATCCATCTGGTCATTCCAATAAGCTTTGGATGTAAGTAAAGAAATCTGGACAGGTTCTTCAACTTCATCAACTCTGGTAAGGTTCTTCAATCTTACCAACTCCCACGGAGAAGAAGTCTAGTAGAGACTTTAATTCAATAGTATGCAATTATAGCCTGGATGGTGCAAACTTTCCATTCAATATGATTTCTGTTCCTTACAGGGTGAATTATACCAGAGCTGGCACCTTCTCCCATTGTTTATCTTTTTAAGTTATCTACAGCTGGATGAGAGTAATTACAAAAACAATTTAAGTTTAAAATCTGCTCAAATAGCACTAAGAACACTCCATTATGTGATACCTAGAAGGATCCAGGTAAATCATGTGGAGCAGACAGTTGAGCTCTTTGTCCATTGAGCAAAATCTTACAGACTTTCTTGGTTGTCATATTTCAACATAAATTTTCTTTTCCAGGAAAAGTGCTGAAGAAAATAATCTGCTTTCTTTTTTCTTTTTATCTTTCCTTTTTTTTTTTTTTGCAATAGGGTCTGGCTCCGACACCCAGGCTGGAGTGCAGTGGCATAATCACAGCTCACTGACCTCCTGAGCTCAAGCAATCCTCCCACCTCAGCCTCCTGAGTAGCTGGGACTACAGGCACAGGTCATCGTGCTTGGCTAATTTTTATTTTTATTTTGTAGAGACAGAGGTCTCACTTTGTTGCCTAGAGGTCTCGCTTTGTTGCCTAGGCTGGTCTCCAACTCCTGGCTTCAAGTGATCCTCCTGCCGCTGCTTCCCAAAGTGCTAGTATTACAGGCAGAGTCACCGCACCCAGCCCATGCACCTATTCATTTGTAAGTTACAATTATCCCAAAATAAATAAAATATACTTTAAATACATGTATTCATAATCCTGCTAAATGTGCTTTACAATTATAATATATTTATAATTCGAACTTCACATTGCAAACCTACTAACAACAAAATGTCTCCATGGAATAAAACTTTTTCTTTTTTGAGACAGAGTCCTAGGCTGTAGTGTGGTGGTAGGATCACAGCTCAGTGCAACCTCAAGCTCCTGGGCTCCAATGTTCCTTTCACCACAGCCTCTCAAATATCTAGGAGTACAACATCACATCCAGGTAATTTTTTAATTCTCTGTAGAGATGGCATCTCGTTGTTTTGCCCAGTCTGGTCTCGAACTTCTGACCTCAAGTGATCCTCCTACCTAGGCCTCCCAAAGTGCTAGGATTACAGGCATGAACTACCATGCTTGGCCCAGACTTTTCATAAATTTAGTATTTGTAACAAAATAATAAAATGAAATAAAGGTAAAATATGTTAAAATATTTTTTGCTAAACAAGAAAACACCCTTCTTCTATCCTACAATTATTATGAAAGCAGGTTTAGGCCAAATAAACAATTAATTTTTTTGCAAGTTTACTGCCATAAATCAACCATGCATGAATATCTGATATAAACAGTATTTACCAAGTTAGTTGCTAAGACTGCAACAACTTAAAAATATATGTTTTTCTTTTTGCTGCTTGCTTTACTTTGAGAAAAAAATATTTGACATTTCTGCATTAGTTGAACAAACTGTGACCATATTCATGTTTCTCTTCAATCTTTCTTACAGTTGTCCATATATACTTTCAAATTAATTTCTCATTTGGGAAAAAGAATGAAAAGAAAAAAAAACTTTTCTTGTACCAAAAAACAAAAAAAAAATTACCATGATTTAGATGTGCCGAATAAGTGAAAGCACAGCTATTTAAATAGTTAACAGGTATCACCAAAACATAAATATGTCTTTAATTATTTATATGATTACAAAATTGAAGGATCATTGGTTATACCAAGTAATCTACTATCCTTATATTACATTAAATCAGTTCTGAAACCAAATATTATATTGCATAATGCAGAGAAAAATGAAACTAATATAATTTCTAAGTGATTAAAGGAAAACTTGAAGATGAAAAGTAAATGAGTTCATGTTTATATTTCAAAAATTGGGCAAAAATATTAATCCAACTGTTTAATAAGTTAACAAAAAGCCTAAAAACTAGAAATAATGGATTCTGTTGTACTTGAAATTTATTTGTTATATATGAAACAGTAGTGAGTACAAAATAGTATAGGCAAAATGAGAAGTACATTTCAAGTGCCATACAATATAGTAAAAGCTATTTGATCCTGTGACAAAGTAAGGTCCTGTGGGATGAAATGATTAGAGATAATTTTACAGGGGTGAAGAGATTTAAAGGGGCGGAATAATCACAGTGGAGAAACTGACTATACAAATTGAGTTAAGATCCATGAAGATTCACTTTTTATCTGGTACTCAAGAGCTAACCGTTCCCAATTTTAACCTGGCAATAAAAAGTTCAGAGCTTCCAGAGCACAGGATCTAATTTCATGGTATTCTGTTTTTGGAGTTCTAAATAAACCTCATCATCCAGATGTAATAGAAGAGAGATTTGAGATCCAACTCCCTGAGTTTGTCTTTGAATAGCCTGGAGTAAATCAAATTCAGAGATTTTGCCCTGCAGATATTCTGAAATTTGCTGGTAAAGGTAGAAGTTGTAAGATTGATGTTAGAATGGAAAGGTGGGAATGAAGGTTGATAAAGGTAAAATTAACTTTGTTAGTAACAAGCATCAAAATTAATTAACATCTCTCCTTAGCTTTGCTTCCTTAAACAACTGTCTCCTTGTCAAATCTAGATATATTATTTTTGACTCTGAACAAAGGACATCTTATTTCCATCAAATTGTATCTTAAAATAGGTTTCTGTTTCTTTGTGACTTCAGACAACCTGGGAGTGCCACGGCAGATGGTGGCTGCTGTTGTTTTTAATGTTCATTCTGATTTCATGTAGAAGCCTGGGAAATCTTTATTGCTGTATTCTTTTTTGCCAATAACTTTCATTGATTTTAATTCCTTCTATGAATTTGTAATACAGCCAGGATATTTCTAAATGATTTTTTTTTCTCCTTTCCTTCTTTCTGTAAACTCAAGGTCACGGCTTATGATAAGGAACTATGTAATAAACTGGGTCCATGCAGAAATAGCACTAGCTTGAAAAATGATTCTAATTTCATTATTCTTATTCCTAAATCTGAATGGCATTCAAAACATGCTCTGTGAAGGTTAAAAACCAAAAGTAAATGCCAAGTGAAGTTTCATATTCTGTATTCACATATTTTTGCTTTACTTTTTGGTTTAATGCCTATTTTTTTCAAGAGATGTAAAGCTCTAAAAGGGCAGGTATCCTGCCTGCTTTATTCAACATTGTATACCAGGCATTTAGCATCATACTTATCTTTTTTGTAGGCAATCAATCTGTGTTGAATGACTGAAATCTGCCTAATTCCCAGAGATGATAAAGATTAATTTTCAGGAAGTATGAGCCTTCATTTGCTTTCCAGTTTAAGGGAGAAAAAAAACCATGAATGTAACATAGTGGTTTTTACTAGCATATTAAGTATTAGTATGCATCTTAAGGAAGCTAATTGAATATGGTAATTATATTTATAGAAGTGAGTACCTGCACTTGCCATTCTTTGCCTTGCCTCTGTCTGAACACCCATGCCTCATTAGGTAAATAAATTCTCCCACTGTCTGATGCTCACTGCCCATTTTCTCTTATTTATTATTTTTCCAATGTTCCATCTCAGCCTGAGTCATCTACCATAAATACTGGTCAGGCAAGTGCACAATTCCAGCTTACCGAGATGAGAAGATATTCTTTATAAGAATTATTTACAGTGATAATTTGAGTCTCTCAGTTCAGTTTACTCAGGTTTATTTATTTAACAGCCTCAAAAGTCTTGAAAAAGAACAAATAAGAAACCCTACAAGTCATTTCCTTTCTCATTGTTCGTTCTTGAACTTTGTCCTGGGCCTCAAGATTTTAAAAATATTATTTGGGGCTGTGTGCCGTGGCTCACACCTGTAATCTCAGCACTTGGGAGGCCCAGGTGAGTGGATGGCCTGAGGTGAGGAGTTTGAGACCAACCTGGCCAACATGGTGAAACCCTGCCCCTATTAAAAATACAAAAATTAGCCAGGGATAATGGTGGGGCCCTGTAACCCCAGCTACTCAGGAGACTGAGGCATGAGAATTGCTTGAACCCGAGAGGCAGAGGTTGAAGTGAGCTGAGACCGTGCCATTGCACTTCAGCCTGGGCAACAAGAGTGAAAGTCCATCTCAAGAAAAAAAAAAAAAGGTAAATAAAAAATATTATTTGGTATATAAACTATTTTTTTCTTGTATTTGGTAGTCTAGGTTACAACTATGATAATGTATACTTTTATTGTCCAAAATTAGATACCTTAGAGAATGAAACAAAGTACTTAATTAGACAGGGAAATATGCATAAACCAGCACTATTCCAGGCAAAATTATAGTACAAATTATATTAATACATGAATGGAAAATTTGCTATAATCCAGTTTATAACTGTCTCTGTCTTCAAGAATTCCCAAATTTACTGTTTTCTGATTTTTTCATCTATGACATAGCACATCCTGGATATTTATTTTACTTCACTGAAACAAACATTTGTCGTTACATAATATATGTGAGAAAGCAGGGTGGGAGAGATGTTACATCTTCAACATTTTTGCATATTGGGAGATACAAAGATAAATGAGACATAGTTCTCTACAAATAGCCATTTAAAATAGACAAGCTTGCATAAAACTACCATCCATATGAAACTGTGTTGAGTATAAATAGAAGAACAAAGTATTAAAAAAAAGAGAGAGTTGATTTTTTTAATTAAAAAAAGCAAGAAAAGCATTTAAGGTGGACTTTGAAGAATGGTGAAGATTCTGATAGAATAAAATAGATATAAGTCACAATCTAATGAGAAAAATAGGACATTTAATTGTTTGAAATGACTATACTTGATTAAAGAACTATTATATTAAACCAAATGGGACTGTGAAGCGATCTTGAGATTAACAGCTACAGTGAGATTGGCAGCAACACAGTCTACCATTTTAGACTGGAGAAACTAGTAGGTTAGGCAGTGTTACTAGTGCCCAGGTGCCAACATTATCCAACAGAAGCTAGAAATTTGATAAGCCTTGCTCATGGAAGCCAGCACCTCAGAGATGATGAAGTGACTTTAGGAGAGGCAAAGACAGAAGGAGAGACATTCGGTCTCCTCCCTTTCCCCTGTTGGCCAGTTCCCCCTCAGTGTCTTCCATTGGCCAAATTTATCAGGAAGCCAGTGATACGGAGCTCTGAAGGAGACAGCTTTCTCCAAACCCAAGTAGAACAGAGACAAAAGGCAAGGGAGGGGCCAGAGTACATAAGAACCAGGAATTTTTTTTTTTTTTTTTTTTTTTTGAGACGGAGTCTCGCTCTGTCGCCCAGGCTGGAGTGCAGTGGCGCGATCTCGGCTCACTGCAAGCTCCGCCTCCTGGGTTCACGCCATTCTCCTGCCTCAGCCTCCCGAGTAGCTGGGACTACAGGCGCCCGCCACCACGCCCGGCTAATTTTTTGTATTTTTAGTAGAGACAGGGTTTCACCGTGGTCTCGATCTCCTGACCTCGTGATCCGCCCACCTCGGCCTCCCAAAGTGCTGGGATTACAAGCGTGAGCCACCGCGCCTGGCCTAAGAACCAGGATTTTAATAAAAATCAGAGGACACAGAAAAATAGCCAGTGCTTCCTCTAGAAAACATACTTAATAGTGCACATCCATTGTTAATCTGCTCATCAATCCTTCTTTTTTGATTCCTGTATTTTTGATTCCTTTATCACTTTTCTTTGTGATGCTTTTGTTTTGAGAACTACTCCTTGGGAAAGCTCTGTGTGTTCAGCAAGAACATGAATCATAGTAATACCCCCTTGACCTTTGAGAATAGTAGATCATATGGCCTAGTACAGTCATCATTTCTTCCTGACATGTACATATGGAATTTCAAAATTGTTCTTTGTTTCACTTTAGACCAAAAATTGTAAAGACCAGAGCTGCACGCAGCTGGGTTCCCTGCCAGGAAAACATAGGAGCCCTGGAGACAAATGCTGCCCTCCTCACAAATCTCCATATTCCACTCTCTTCAACACATACACATAGTCATCCTGTGCTATGTGTCATAAAATTACACACCGATATAAGAGAATATGTTCATAGAAAAACCAAACATAGCATCAAGTCCCCAGACCCTATCATTGTGACCAAGTGTTCTACACTAAGACAATCAAAAGAAAAATTAATAAACTGCCATTGTCAAAAATGCCTGGAAAGATAACACTGAAATTTTTAAGAAATTACTGAAGACAGATAAATATTATATTATTCATATACTGCGTTATTCTATCTAAATCCTGGAGTACTTAACACTAAATAAATTTAGCTTATAACATATGTCATGTATTTTGATCAGGTAATAAAGGAAACAGAAATTGATACACTATCACTATCATCAATAAGAGTGTAGTTGAGGATGTCAGGGGAAAGAAACAAGCCAAAGAAATATAAACACTAAGCATTAGAAGAGGGACTTAATCAGTAAATGTGGTAATCAAAGTTTGTAATTATGTGCCAGGCTCTGTCACTCACTCCTGTAATACTAGCACTTTGGGAGGCTGAGGCAGGCAGATCACAAGGTCAGGAGATTGAGACCATCCTGGCCAACATGGTGAAACCTCCTCTCTACTGAAAATACAAAAATTAACCAGGTGTGGTGGTGCGTGCCTGTAGTCCCAGCTACTCAGGAGCCTGAGTCAGGAGATTTGCCTGAACCTGGGAGGTGGAGGTTGCAGTGAACTGAGATTGGGCCACTGCACTCCAACCTGGTGACAGAGTGAGACTCCACCTCTCAAAAAAAAAAAAAAAAAAAAGAAAGAAAGAAAGAAAGAAGAAAATTCTGTAGTAGTTAAATCAGATTTAAGAAACAGTTTAATCCTAATGGCTACAACTAAAAATTGTGCTAATTATACTTTCTGATCCTTCCCCTCCCCCACCAGCCAAGGAATTGTGTAAAGAATTGATTACAGGGAGGTAATTTTGAAAATACAATTTTAAGCTTAATTTTAAATGTCTTAATGATTTGATCATTCCACAATGAATATATGTATAGAAACATCACATTGTACTCCATAAATATGTACAACTATTATCTGCCAATTAGAAATAAAATAAAACTAGAAAACATAAATCAGACTTCACAAAGATGGTCTGTTGAAGAAAATGGTCCACGTCATATATGCAGAAACACTCTACAAATAACATTTAAAGATAATAATCTTAATGATGGAGACACATTTCCAAAATTGAAGTACAACAGCAAAACAAAAGGCTAATAAGAGCACAATTATTGTTTTGTTTTTGTTTTTTACAAATATGTTTTATTTCATTAACATTTGAAATATTTTAAAATTCATAAAATAAAATGCGCATATTTCGCCTGTTGGTTTGGCAAATTTTAATAGTTGTATAAAACCTCGTGTAACCATGACTCAAAACAAGAGATAGGGCGTTTCCATATTCCCAGAGTGACATCTTGCTTCTTTCAGTCTATTTCTTCTCTACTCTACAAGAGGCAAATAATTTCATATTCCTAAAATTATAGATTAATTTTGCCTGTTCTTAGATTTAATGTCCTTGAAATAACAATCTGGATTTTTGTGTCTGGCTTCTTTTCCTTAACATACTATATTTGAAACTATTC
Source organism: Nomascus leucogenys (assembly GCF_006542625.1). Taxonomy (NCBI): domain Eukaryota; kingdom Metazoa; phylum Chordata; class Mammalia; order Primates; family Hylobatidae; genus Nomascus; species Nomascus leucogenys. The sequence continues at coordinate 63,599,942 of NC_044383.1, read as the reverse complement.
ATCTTGTAACATTAGTTCATACCTATGAATATTTGAGTAATATTTCACTTATGACTAAAATAGGATGTGTTCATCATCCTGATGATGGAAATTAAAGTTGTTTTTAGTCTAATGCTATTAAAAATAAGTCTGTTATATCTACTATTTCCCAAGTTGTTTTATTGACTTTTTTTATTCCTGGTGTAAGTACTGATAAATTATTGGCTATATTCATGTTTATTTTTATTAGAAACTGCCAAACAGTTATCCAAATAGCTACATAATGAAATATACCCATCAGCAAATTATGAGTGTTTTGGTGGATCCATATTCTAGAAAATATGTCAAAATTCAGACAATTTAAAAATTGTCTATCCTTTTTATTTTTGCCATTCTAGTAGGAGATTAGTGGTATCTCACTGTGATTTTAATTTGTATTTTCTTGATGAACTAAATAACAAAATACCTTTTCATATATTTTTTGTTATTCATACAAGTTATTTGGTTAAGTGCCTGTTTAAATCTACCCAGCTTCAACTGAAGTTTTTGTTCTTATTAAATTTTAAGAATTTTTTTAATAATTTTTTTTTTAAACATCAGTTTTAGGTTCAGGGATACAAGTGCAGGTTTGTCACATAGGTAAAGTCATGTCACAGGGGCTTTTTGTACAGATTATTTTGTCACCCAGGTACTAAGCCTAATATCTAATAGCTCTTTTTTCTGATCCTCTCCCTCCTCCTCCAGTAGGCCCCAGGTCCATTTTCCTGCCTGTGTCCACGTGTTCTCATCATTTAGTTCCCACATGTAAGTGAGAACATGCGGACTTTGTTTTTCTTGTTGTTGTTGTTCCTGCATTAGTTTGCTGCGGAGAATGGCCTCCAGCTTCATTCATGTTCCCTCAAAGGACATTATCTCATTTTTCAAGGCTGCATAGCATTCCATGGAGTATATATGCCATGTTTCATTTATCCAATCTGTCACTGATGGGCATTTAGCTTGGTGAAACGAACCAGACCCCAAACTTGCCCCATTGTTACCCTGACGCTTCTGAGCTCCCCTTGTTACTCACCACGCGGATTGCTTTATGAGTTCTCGGGTGTCCTCCAGCTAGTTTTCCGTTCCAACCATCGCCCCGGCGACCCTTCGACCTGGATTCGAGCCCCCACGAACGGGCGCCACTTGCCGAGACCAGCTCGGCTGGGGAGACTCTAACCCAGTGGTGCTAGAGGAATTAAAGACACACACACACAAATATAGAGGTGTGAAGTGGGAAATCAGGGGTCTCACAGTCTTCAGAGCTGAGATCCCTGAACAGAGATTTACCTACATATTTATTAACAGCAAACCAGTCATTAGCATTGTTTCTATAGACATTAAATTAACTGAAAGTATCCCTTAAGGGAAACGAAGGGATGGGCCGAATTAATTGCAGCAGGAACATGGCCTTAAGACACAGATCTCTCAGGCTTTTCTTTGTGGCTTAAGAATGCCTTTCAGTGGTTTTCCGCCCTGGGCGGGCCAGGTGTTCCTTGCTCTCATTCCCATAAACCCACAATCTTCCAGCTTGGGCGTTATGGGCGTTATGGCCATTATGGACACGTTACATTGCTGCAGAGATTTTATTTATGGCCAGTTTTGGGGCCAGTTTATGGCCAAATTTTGGGGGGCTTGCTCCCAACACATTGAGTTTGATTCTTTGTATTTTATGGATTAAAGGCTTTTAAAAGATGCATTTATGAAAACAAATTCAGTATATAATTTTTCTATCCAATTTCTTTTAGATGTCATTTAATGAGCAGAAAGTTTTTAACTCTAATAATATCTAATCAACATTTTAGTGCTTTTTATGTTTTATCTAGGAAATGTTTGCCTAGCCAAAGGCTTCAAATATATTAACTTGCTTATGCTAAAAATATTTTCTAGTATTTACATTTAGCAGTATAATCTGTCTCAAATTATTTTTTGTGTATAGAGCAGGACAGAGTATTTACTTTATACTTATTTATTATGTTACTAGAGACAGGCAATTTTTTCCGTACTAAATGTAAAAAGTACTTTATCTTCCTCATTAAGTTGACCTGACATTTTAGTCAAAAATTAGCTTAACTATAAATCTTCAGATTTATTTTTGGAATCTATTCTGGTCATAGATCTTTGGTCTATTATTTCATGAATAATAAGTTTCCTTGGTTATTATAACTTTATAGTAAATTTTTAACTTAAATTAAGTAAGACATCTTTTTGTTCCTTTTAAGGATTATTTGGGCTCTTTTAAATATTTACATTTTTATGTAAATTTTAATGCTAGCATGTAAATTTCTTCAAAAGTCTGCTAGTATTTTTATTGAGATTGCATTGAAACCATAAATATTCCTGGGAAGAATGGATGACTTAAAGTTACTGAGTCTTTCAAACCAAGTACATCCCATATACCATGTGTAAGTCAGCATTATTTAGGTCTTCTTTAACTTCTCTAAGCAATATGTTGTGGTATTAATGCATAGATCTTGAACACATTGTATTATATTTTTCATAGCAATTTGGTATGCTTTTAAAATTATTGCAAATGGTATTTGTTTTCACTTTCCATTTTATTTCTAAAATATAGTAATGCAAAAGATTGTGCATTCCGACTTCGTTTTCTGCCACCAGGCAATAATAATTTACTAATTTGCATTTGAAGATCTGAAATAATAATGTCTGTACACAAGCATGTCCTCTGTAAATGAAGAATCGAACTCCTTCCTTTCCAATCATTATGCCACAGGTCTGTTCTTTCCTGGAAGAGGGATATTATTTCCTGGAATTTAGTTCATTTAGATTTCTGTGTTTTTTTAATGGATTTTTTTAACTTTGATTTTGTAGTTTATTTGGCTTGTTCTCAGGGTTTGGATTCAAGAAATATTTCATCTGGTGACTTTCTACTTCCTTATCAGAGTAAAATTCTCATGTATACTTTGACTACAGCTGGGGAATTAATTTTTTAAATGAACAATTATAACATAAGATTAAGTATATCACAAATATCCTCACATCAGAAATAATGACAAAACATAACCTTTTGACTATTGATGATATTATCACTTTAAATGTTTATCAACATTAATTTAAAGGTCTAGTGATGTTTTAAATGCTGAACTTCTCTTCAGATAAACTTTATTTTCCTGTTTTTCATTAAGAAAACAGTTAAAAGCAACACTTGAAGAATTCTGGCATGTGTCAGAACACAGAGCTAGAAATTATCAGTCTCACACTCACAATAATACTAAACAATATAAATTTTTAGGAAAATAAAAAATACAAATAACAATAAAATGCTAATACACAATTATTAAAATGACTAAAACCAAAATAAAACTGACCATGCCAAGGAATTGCAAGGATGCAAAATACCTGAAACTCTCCTACTTTGCTGACGGGAGTGCAAAACTACACAGCCACTTTGGAAAGCAGTTTTGTAGTTTGTTGCAAAATTAATATACACTGAACACGTAACTCAGTAATCCACTCCAGGATATTTGCTGGAGATGAAATGAAAATGTATATTTACACACACAAATCTGTACTTAAATGTTTGCCGAAGCTTTATTTTATTTATATATTTATTTTTTTTTGAGACGGAGTCTCACGCTGTTGCCCAGGCTGGAGTGCAGTGGCGCAATCTTGGCTCGCTGCAAGCTCCGCCTCCCGGGTTCATGCCATTCTCCTGCCTCAGCCTCTCCGAGTAGCTGGGACTACAGGCGCCCGCCACCACGCCTGGCTAATTTGTATTTTTAGTAGAGATGGGGTTTCACCGTGTTAGCCAGGATGGTCTCAATCTTTTGACCTCGTGATCTGTCCCCCTCGGACTCTCAAAGTGCTGGGATTACAGGCGTGGCCACCGTGCCCAGCCTACAGAAGCTTTATTGATAATCATTCTGGAAACCCAAAAACCATATGTCATTCAACCACTGATTATATAAACTGATACATGCATACATTAGAATGACTCATAGCAATAAAAAGTAGTAAATTATTCTTACAAGCACAAACATGCGTTTTGCTAAGTGCAAGGAACAAAACCCAAAAGGCGATATACTATCTGATTATATTTGTCTGGCATTAAAAATGGCAAAACTATAGGGACTGAAAGTAGATCGGTGGCTGCCAGCGGTAAAAAGAAGGGGCAGCATTTGACTACAAATGGAATGCACAGAAAAAATTTTTAATGTAAGGAAACTCTTTTTTATCATGCCTATATTGATGGGCACATACTGTGCATTTGCCAAGCCCATAGAACTATACATCACAGAGTGAATTTTAATGAATATATTTTAATAATCAATAATAAAAACAATGTAAAAGACACAAATAAGTAAAGCACTAGTGTAGGAGATTACAAACTCTCTACTCAGTTCCAGCAGCAAGCAGATGCATAAAGCATTGCTAGGAAGTGCCTCACATGATTTCTTAACCCAGAGTTTCCTAATTTACTGGGACACTTTCCTATCAAGAATTAAGCAACTTGCTGTCATTTAATATTACGTGGCAAATTTGAAAATTTCAGTGCACTCAAATAAAACACAGCAAAATCTCTTGCAAAGAAATTAGGTGGTTATGGGAAGAGATGTGAGTGTTGCCACTTCATGGTGGCTACTATTGCTCCTTAGCAACATGTAATTTCCTGATACTTTTAGTGATATCCTGTCATGATTCCTTAACATTCCTGTAGAATTAGTTAATTTAAATCAAACTGTTATAAATAAATTTAAAGTCTAAATGAAAAGAGTTCTTTATTACAAAGTTAAGCTGATGTAAAAAAACAAAGCCCAGCCACGTTCCTTTCTTTTCTTTTCTTAATTACATCAGGGACAGAAGATATTAGGTAAGTGTCTTCATTCAAGACAGTGCTCTTCATGAGGTCTTTTTCCAGTATTGTTTTGGTAAAATTCCATAGTTTTTGAAAACCATTAGAGAGTAGAAAACTAAATGCAAGCACTTACAAACTGCAAGTTGTTTAAGCTATTTATGTCTTTCTCTTATGTATGAAATAAAGTGATTTAAACTTTGAATTTTAAAATTTTATTCAGTAGTACATAATTCCATTAAGTCTTTTTCCTCTCGTTTTCTAATTCTCCTTTAAAACATACACAAATACGCATAGACCACACACATATACCAATACTTGCCCTCAAACCCACTGCCAACTAAACAATATTTATATAATTTTTTATAATTTTACTCAGATGTTTTTCTAATGCTTTTGGTTTGTTGAAGTAGTAGATAAAGAAAATCTTATTAAGTATTGCCAGAAAACCACATTAGTTTAAAAAATAATTTATTATTTTATTTCTTAAAATAAAAGATATAGCATGAATATGGCCTCATCAATTGGAGAAAAAATGTTTTGCTGCCGTGATCTAATCAAGTGTGTAATCTGGGGAAGAGGTAGCTTAATTACCAAAATGTCAAAAATTTTTATAAACTTCTTGATCTACATGGCTCTTGAATTCCTCAGGTAAATAATGACAGTGAAGTGTTGAACTAAAATAAAATGAACACTTCAGAGTAAGTGCAAAATATTGATAATTAGCTTTGGGTGTCTTTGGGCCAAAAGAAAAAAAAACCTAGACTCCTCATATTTGTACGTTACTAGTTACTAGTTAAAACTTGCTTCCAGTTAGAAAAGAGGAACAAATCAATGTAAAAATAAATTTACAGAAATATAATGTTAATCATTTTCTCTCTTTATTCCCTTTATATAATTTAATTCAAGAGTTTATTTCTCATGTAGCTTGTTCCAACATTGTTTTCAGATTCATCAAGTTGAGAATTTAACTTCAACAGGTTCACTAGTGTAGAATTTATTGGTTACAATACACTTCCCACCCCACTACCCTTTTTTCCTTTTGCAGCCTCGCTTACTTTAGGAATGAGTAATTTTTCAACAAGCACAATTTGTTCTAATTCAATTTATTTTGATTCATGAACATAATACTTGTTTCATTTTGATACTATCCAGTCAATACACTTTCTTTTTTTTTCTTTTTTTTTGAGGCAGAGTCTCACTCTGTCGCCCAGGCTGGAGTGCAGTGGCGCGATCTCGGCTCACTGCAAGCTCCGCCTTCCAGGTTCACTCCATTCTCCTGCCTCAGCCTCCCGAGTAGCTGGGACTACAGGCGCCCGCCATTGCGCCCGGCTAATTTTTTGTATTTTTGGTAGAGAAGGGGTTTCACCGTGGTCTCGATCTCCTGACCTCGAGATCCGCCCACCTCTGCCTCCCAAAGTGCTGGGATTACAGGCGTGAGACACGGGGCCGGGCCTAGTCAGTCAATACACTTTCATAACATAAGACATAGTGCATAAAGGTGAAAAGCTATGATACACATGATTACAAAAAATGAAAGATCCTGTATAAAAAAACAGACCAAAAGGAATCATACTTTCTTTGGATTATCACGTGAAAAAGAAACCCATTAAATACGGGAGAAACATTATCAATTATTTCAACCCATGCACTTAATTTGTTTCTCCAAATAAAGTATATTTCCAACCCCCCTAGAGTTGTTTCTCTTAACAGAATACATGATTTACAGCTACTATACTTATTTGTATCACTTTGCCAACTGGGGATGACTTATTTCTTCTGCAAGAAATAATGCTGACTGCATGGTTGTGCATATTTTAGATTCTTTCAAATCCTGGGCAAAATAACAGAAGTTGTAATCAGGATATAGCATTTTTAGAGCCTAATTTGTTATCTTGTGCTTTATCTTCAGATATTTTTCATAAGATTTCCGCCATAAGCTGCTCTTTGTCTTTAGAAAAAGTAGAATAATTTAGATGTCATTATATAGAATTTTTACCCCCAAAGGCAACTTTACCTCTGAAAACAGTTTTATAATAATGAAAACAATTGCTTACACTGTATGAGGCTTTAAATTTTATGTACACTTTAGCAAACACCTGTTTTGTTTCAGAGGTAAAACTAAACATCAAATGCTAACCTACTAATATTGAAGAAAGAAATGGAAATAGCACCTTGTGTCATTTATACGAAATATTTCAGTAGCACAAATTAAATTGTAAGTTAAATGCATTAAAACTTGATCAAAGGTGTTAGTTACTATGTGGTTTGCACTTTGAGATAAAAGCAAAAACATTCAAAATTCAAGTATACTCTTATTCTAATACTTTTCTGCAGAACATTCAAGAACTTAAATAAATACATGTTAATCTGTTATCAGAGTATAAACTAATTTTCAGTTTGTTTTTTAGTTTGATGTTAAAGATACAGCATCATTGCTCCATAATTTTCTGCAATTCTTTTCTAATTGAAAGTGTGTCTCTCCTAATTTCCAGTGAGATATTTTTTCTCCCCATTCCATTCAGGTAATATTTTTTTCTTACAGTGTCTGGAGTAGTTTTATCTATGGGTGTTATCTAGTTTTGGTTTAATGATTTTATCTTAAAGAGCATATGGCACAGTTGAAATAGGGTCTCATCCTGGTATGTCTCGAGTTGCATATACCTATATTACTCTGTCTAGGCTGTCATAATAAGCTTTCATTGACTGGATAGTTTATACAACAGAAATTTATTTTCTCACAGTTCTGGAGGCTGGAAGTCCGGGGTCAAGGTACCAGCGTTGTCAGATTTTGATGAGGACCCTATTCCTGGTTTGCAGACCCTCTTATTGCTGTGTCCTCACATGACAGAGAGAGAGAAAAAAAATAGAGAGAAAGAGAGAGGTAGAGAAGGACAGGAAGAGAGAGTGAAAGCTAGAATTCACGTTCTCTGCTGTTTCTTCTTCTTCTTCTTTTTTTTTTTTTTTGAGACAGAATTTCACTCTTGTTGCCCAGGCTGGAGTGCAATGGCACAATCTCGGCTCACCGCAACCTCTGCCTCCCAGGTTCCAGTGATTCTCCTGCCTCAGCTTCCTGGGTAGCTGGGATTACAGGCATGTGCCACCATGTCCGGCTGATTTGTTTGTATTTTGAGTAGAGATGGGGTTTCTCCATGTTGGTCCGGCTGGTCTTGAACTCCTGGCCTTAGGTGATCCACCTGCCTCAGCCTCCCAAAGTGCTGGGATTATAGGCGTGATCCACCACGCCCAGCTGTTTCTTCTTAAAAAGACACGGATTCCATCATGATGATCCCACCCTCATGACCAGGTCTAATTCCAACTATCTCATAACAGCCTTTTCCCCAAATAAAATCACATTGCGGGTTAGGGCTCCAAAATAGGAATTTGAGAGGACACAATTAAATCCATAGCAGTGCCCTTAGGCTTCTCGCTATTGTTGCTCTTCCAGGTTACTTGAAATTTTGCCTCATTGTCATCAGAGTGCTTCTTTTAAGTATTCTCCTGCCTTGTGTTTAATACATTTCTGCTTATGTTAGAAGGTTCTATTTGAATTTAATGTTGTACTCTCTTGGTTTTGCTGTGTGCAAAGCAACTGGCTCTAGGAATCTAGGGCCAATTAAGAATGTAGATTACCATTTAATATTCATTTTCAAACATAAGAACTTTACTTGTTGTAGAACCAAATGATTACTATTCAATCCTATCATTCCCATCTATATAAGACTTTCAGCATAATCTTTCAGCTTTATCTTTCACTGGAATTTACACACTGATTTTTAAAACCATTTACCAATACTGACATTGGATTTTTTTATTAATATAGACAATATATTGTCATGCCTCATTGTATATAAAAGTCTAAAATGTGCAAAGGTCTAGTCTAGCCTTCATTATGTAAGGAAAATTATGATGAACAGATTTTACCTGAGCTAGCTTTTGAAGACTAGGTAATAATATAAAAAGGAAAGATTGGGGTCTGTGGTGATTGGATTGAATGAAGTGTGCATACAAATATTTCACCCCTTGATAGTGATTTGAAGAGATGAGTTAAAAAAACACTATAAGTTAATTATATATATTAATTTAGATGAAACAGTAAATGAAGCCGAACCAATAGACATTTTTCTTCAACATGCTTTTAGGAAGATACTCAATGAACTTGTTAAAGATACACATTTCCGGGATATTCTGATTTAGTATGGAATACGGTTTGGAAAATATTCTGCTAGGCAAAAAAAAAAAAAAAAAGCCATTTTGGTTTTTTGCTTAGGAGAATTGGCATAGTTCAAATTGCATAACGTATGGTCAACAACGGTCATGATTCTCCCAGTACTTAACAAAGAAGCTGCCACACAGTAGGTGATTAATAACTAGTTGTTCTATAAATAAAACCTGCATAAATTATTTTCAAAATAATTAATCAGGAAGTTGCATAAAATATGTATTAGAATGGAGAAATATTGGAGTCAAAAGTGAAAGAATAAAGCTATGATATATCAGAATTGTATAAGTAGATGCCAACAAAAAAGAAAAAATATTTAAACTAAAGAAAAAAGAATCTATGTCACTGTTCCCAAGGTTTTTTGACAATCATTAGGTTTTGTATTATACATTGTACTGGCCTTCAAAATGTCAACTATGTATTTTTTATATTTTCCCAAAACACAGTGTAAATAAAGAAGAGAAACCTTTAGAACAATCAGCATTTTATTTGTAGACTGTCAAAATTTCATTGTTTGAATGGCATGTTAAGATGTTAGCCTGAACACGTGGCTCACTATCACTAATGTAAACCAATCACCCATGTTCTTCCTATTTTCTCTATGTGCAGCAACCTTCATTTATCCCTATTTCTAAGTAATCTTATCTATTCTTCAAGAATGAATCTTTTGCACCATCAGTTTAATTGTGTATTTCTCTACAGAACTAAAACTGATCTCCACTACAATGATAATAGTCCTTAGCAGTGCTAAAGAAAAAATCATCATGATACTTGTTAACACCTGCTAAGGTAAACTTTACTTAGTGGGGACTATTGTGATAGGTACACAGGGAGACAACTACTGTGAAGTTTTGTATTAGGAAAGAAAAATCTGGCCCAACTTTGAACAGCAAGGAAAATGGCAAATTATAGCCAAGGAGCTGGGTGAGGGACCGTGGATGGAAAATTCACAGGAGAAAACATGAGGGGTAAGTGGGGATTCTGGCCAAACAGACAACAGAATTCTTAACTAAAGTCATGTCAGCATGGTCAGATATCACCTGGGGAACGGTGGAGGATGAGAAACCTGATCAGATATGGAGGGTGATTGGATATGGGAGATGAGAAACTCGTGTTAAACTGATTTACACTGGACAATGCAGAGGTGAACATGAAAGCCCAAAAGTCATAGCCCACTTGAGAAGATAGTTCAGAGGAACCCAAGAAGAGTTTAGTCAAGGAAAGAGTCATTGTCACTAATTCTTTCAAGGTATTACATTATAGTTTGTAATTTAATTGTGTACACTGGTGCCATCTATATTATAGTCAAAATTGTCTTTTATCTTTTCTAACTATGATGTTTAAATTTAGTATTTTGTATAAAATTGTTCTCAATTAATTTTCATTCAATAAATGAATTATTAAAAAAGAAAAACATATCCTAATAACTCCTTAATTTTCTTTTATAGTTAAAAGAGGTGAAATCTTTATGTTATAGATTGTTAACGTGACGTTGAGATTGATTTAAAGTTTATTTTTATATGTGTTTTTCTTTACCACTTTTTTTTTCAATTTTTGTTTTCAATAATTTTACGTGAACTAAATATTAGGTTAACTTTTTTGTTATTACTTATCCTAGGGCATATATACATAGCAATTGACAGTGTGTTTTATAAGCAAACACTGTAACATTCTGAAATTCAGTGACAGTTTTGAATGCAGGGTTAAAGCACTGCTAGTTTTTTATGTAATTGGTAGCATATGTGGTAGCAATTGCTAATTAGATAATTGAATGCAGATGGCAGCAATTACAGTCAACCAAATTATACAATATCTCCATAGGTAAAGTAATACCTTCAGTGCAGGAATGTCTGATACATATGTTCTCAATTTGATCAAGGGATTAATGAGAACATTTTATGCTATTGTTTGAGTCACTACCAATGAGCAATGCTTAGAAGCATCTATAACTTTAATTGAGGTCATGGGTACAGTAGGTAAAAACAACTACGAATTGGCTCATCCAATTTGCTGTGGCTCATTAAAACATCCATTGCTAGAGAATCATGTAGACAGGTCACAACAAATCATACCAAGTGAATTGTTCAGCCAGGTAGAATTCTACTGTTCAGACATGGCCTGGGGCCAAGTTTATGTATCGACATGAAAAATGCTCATGATATAGTATACACAGTGTAACCTAGTCATAGGTGGAATGTCAGAGGCTTCATGTTCCCTCCAGCAATAGTTCATTAAGATCTACATGCAGAAAATAATGGAGTCCCTACTTACAATATGTTATGGTTTCTGTGGAAGCCCATAGATCCACCATTATTATTCTAGTATGTGAAGAAAGCCTAGTTTTAGATCAGAAGCTGAAACAATCTGCTTGCCCCTCAGAAAATTACCTTTACAAACCATGTGGATATAAAAGCTTTATTGCTGACCCTCCGTGATAAAATTCTATCTTCAACAATTCAAGCTCAGTATTCTCAGAAATATTTCAAGTTTGGCTGAAGAGATGATTAATACATGTATTAAGAGGCCATCTGACCTCAAAGAGTACCTAATACCTCCTCTATTTTCATCAGCTGTATGCAGCCAATTATTTCAATCTTTATTATTGCCAAAATTAGAAGGTTAAAGACATTGTGAAGGCAATTTTCCCCGGCGCCTTGGAAGTCATTTTTAGAACTTTGGATTTTACTCTAAGTGGCAAGGGAAGCCACCAGAACCTTCTGAGGAGAGTGAGATAACTATAAAGTAATCACTGTGGTCACCATGTCTCCAACACACTGAAGGAGAAGGTCAGTTAGTATGATATTGTAAGCATCCAGGCAAAACAGAAATTATGAAACGTGATTGAATTCTGGATTTGTTTTGAAGATAAAGCTAATAGAATATGCTACCCAACAGAATATGAGTTATGAGAAAAACAGAAAACCAAGGGGGTTTTGAGTTTTTAAGTTGCAAAGCTGAAAGCGTGGGCTTTCCATGAACGCAGTATGCAGGACTGTGGAAGCAGCAGTCTTTCGGTGGTTATGTGCTTTGTTTGGCTTGGCTGTTTGTTAGTTTGTTTACTTTCTGGTGGGGGAAAAATTGTTAACTTTGGAAATGTTAAGTTTAAGCTGATTTTGTAATCTACCTCTAGAGAGAAATGTAAAGCAGGCAGTCTGATATTGTAGAAAGGGGTTAACTAAAGTTTTCCTGTTTGGGAAAAGAATTTGACTTATGCTTTGCTCTCTACTTCTGTTTCCCTGAGAACCTGATGAGAATAATATGCTAGTGGTGTTACTAATGGCTGAGGTGGGCGGATCATGAGGTCAGGAGATCCAGACCATCCTGGCTAATATGGTGAAACCCCATCCGTACTAAAAACACAAAAAATTAGCTGGGCGTGGTGGCGGGCGCCCGTAGTCCCAGCTACTCCAGAGGCCGAGGCAGGAGAATGGAGTGAACCCGGGAGGTGGAGCTTGCAGTGAGCCGAGATCGTGCCACTGCACTCCAGCCTGGGCGAAAGAGTGAGACTCTGTCTCAAAAAAAAAAAAAAGATGATACACTGAAAATTGAAACCAAATGTATAACACTTCAAAATATACTACAGTAGGGCACACAAAACAGATAAATGTACCAAACCAAAATCATGAGTTACATCGCAGATTCTCTAACTGTTTTAACACCAACGAGTTTCAGCCCTATATGCTGCAAGATGGGACTAAGAACAAATTGAACTAACAAAAACTCTGTGTGAACTCATATATCCTAAAGACAAGACCGTGTTACAGCAACATCTTAGTTTGCAAAACCTGACAAATCCCTACTAAGACTATTTTAGACATCAAAATTCTATTAGCATCCTTTTTTTAACTCTTCCTTTTTGAGACGTTCCACTGATTCTTAGGTGTATCCTTTGTTGCAACAAATTCAATTAACTTAAGCTTTTTTTTTTTTTTTTTAACTGTAGGTGTTTCAGTGATGGGTTTTGGAAAATAACACTGCTATGGCCTAAAAATCTATGATTGACAAACTGCCTTTTTACTGGGAAAACAATAACTACTTTAAGAGAAGCCACAACGTTATGCTTCTCCAATGGCAATGAGTATGGTAATTAGGCATTCCCCTTATAAAGACCCTAGAAGCTATGCTTTTTGAATTGTTAGAAAAAATACTGTTCCTGTGGTATATGAAGTTTTAGTACTGGGTGGATCTTGTATCCCCCTGAAAATGATTGTTTCCTTACCTCTGAGCTATACGAACTGCTACAAAAAATGCTACTGGGCTGTGAGCAGTGGCTCACACCTATAATCCCAGCACTTTGGGAGGCCGAGGCAGGTGGATCATGCGGTCAGGAGTTGAAGACCAGCCTGACCAATATGGTGAAACCCCGTGTCTACTAAAAATACAAAAATAAGCTGAGCGTGGTGGCAGGTGCCTGTAATCTCAGCTACTTGGGAGGCCTAGGCAGGAGAGTAGCTTGAACCTGGGTGGCAGAGGTTGCAGTGAGCTGAGACCACACCACTGCACTCCAGCCTGGGAGACAGAGTGAGACTCTGTGTCAAAAAAAAAAAAAAAAAAATGCTACTAGGACATCTGCAGATAAGGAAGAAGTAAAGCTCCTGATAGCAAGCTATGGTAACTGTGTTACATCGTTTTGTGTAGGCTGATGTCAACTGAAGGCTAAGATGGTCTTATGAGTCTGAAAGTTTAGCTGAACTTAGGCAGGCTCTTGGTGAGCATTCCAACTAGGCAGCATGGAATTCATAAGGAAGCTCTTTGTTGTTGATAAAAATGTGGACAATATCAGTGGTATTCAAAGTCAGGAAAATAGATGAGATTTAAGAATGAAAGCAAATACATAAGTAAAGAAATCCGTGAACTGAGGCTTGGGGCATTCCAAATCTAACAGTTTAAATAGATGAGAAGAACCAAGAAAAGATGATTGAGAAGAAATCACCAAAGGTAAGGAGCAGTAATTCTGCATACGAGAAGCCAAATAGTGTTTTTAGATAAACAGTAATCAATTTTGTCAAATGCTTCTGATGAATCAAGTCAGGTGAGAATTGAGAACTGCACATACAGTTAAGTAAAAAAAGTTGTCTATTGACCTTAACATGAGCACTTTCAGTGAACTCATAGGGTAAATACATTATTGGAGAAATTTCAAGAGGAAATAGGCAGGGAGGAATTAAAATTTAAAATGCAGACACTGCTTTTTGTAAAGAGAAGGAGAAATTGAGTTTTATTAGAGAATGAAGCAAGAACGAAAGAGTTTTTATAATAGCAGTTTTTTTTTTTCAAGTAGGACATAAAAGAGCTTATATGTGTGCAAGCTTGATGTTCTACTAGAGAGGAAAAACAATGCTGAAGCATGAGGGAGAGGGGAAAATGAATGTTTTGGGTAGATGAGAAGGGGATGGGCAGGGATTGGCCTTAGGAAAAAACAAGATGTATTTATAGTTATATCTACTCAGAAATGCTTGAGGAAAAGGCTGAGTTGTTCACTCGTTTAATTTCAACACACTGAGTTTCTGTTTATTTGTGCATTTAACAAATATTTATTCACCATGTTTCAGGCATTAGGAACTGTTTTAATTGCTGGGGCATACAGTAAACAAAACAGATCAAAAGCAGCCCTGCCTTCGTGGGGTTTGCCTTTTAACAAAACTATTAAATTTGAAATAACACATTGCAGAATAAAAACATTTCCTACAATTTTCATCCAACATATTACAAAAAACCCACTTCAGTGTTGCCTTGGTTATCTTTGTTGAAATTTCAATCTAAGTATTTGCTTGCAAAAGAAGCATAAAAGGAACAATTTGGGTAATGTTTCTTTTAAAAGAACTCCTTATTCAGCTGACAGAAATGGTTGTGTCTGGCAACCACTGTTTGCAAAGAACTGATGAGACTGTGTCAGCAGAGGTTTGAGAAGGAACAGTAAACACTTCCTGATCTAGTGTTAAGTTTTCCTGAGAATGGCAAGGCAAAATCAATATAGATCCTCTATAGGTTTCACATCCTGTGGAAAAAAATAACTAGGCCAATGCTATACTCAGTTACATCTTTTTAACATCAAAATCCATTGCAATGACTAGATATAGCTTCTAACTAATCCTTTGTATCAAAGCCAATTTGTTATTTTAAATGTGGTCAAGACAACCTTATTTAAAACTACCACTTGAGGTAACAGCCACAATTTTCCACACGCAGATTTTGTTCATCGTTTGTGCATGGCTTGTACTTCTAAATTACCTCAGGGATCTCAGTAAGCATTTAATTCCAGAGAAATACAGGCTAAAGCTATTTTTTGAGACTTTTTTGTGTATAGGAAAAGAAAAAAAGAGACTTCTTTCTTCCCACAAAAGTAGAGCATTTTTTTCTGAACCTTCCATTTCATCTTGGATCATCTTCATTATTCTTTATTTTGAGTCTTTGCTACCCTTATCTAATTTCTTAATGTGTCTATGCATTAACTCATTTTGCCTGTGATTCTGTAGTTCCCATGGTTGGGTAACAAATAACTTATTAGACAGGCTCCATTAAAAAACTATTGAATCAGAGTTTCTCAGAAGTGGGGTTTAAAGAACTTTGATAATTAGAATGCTCATTAAAGTTTAAAAACCAGGACCCTTGTTTCTGTAGTTGGTCCCATCGCTTGAGGAATGCTGTTAGCTAAGAGATAGCAATGGCACTGTTTTTAAGTGATTTTTGCCTTTATTTTGAGGGATGTAGTTATTATGAAATGTTTTTCTCATGATGGTTATTGTTGTATGTTTTGTTTTAATCCCTAAAACTACCATTCTCAGCTGGAAGGGGATGGATTTTGCCATTCATGGAACATTTGGCAATCAATGTCTAGAGTCATTTCTGGTTGTGGTAAGAGGGTGAGTGCTAGTCCTTCTAGTCTGTAGAGGTCAGAGATGCTTCTAAACATCCTGCAATGCATAGGACAAGATGCCACAAAAAAGAATCACCTGGACAAAAATGCCAACATGACAGGGTGAGAAACCCTCCCCTAAGGCAACTGACTGTAATTGATACAAACTTCAATATGTTTCATTGTCTACGCAACTCAAAGCTCATAAAACCATGGAAATTCTGGAGGGAATGAGGCAGATCCCTTTTAGTATGTTGATCTTCCCCTCACTTCATGCAGCTTAACATACGGGACAGTTACAGTTCTTATAGAAGGTAAAGGAGAGTGAAACATGATTCTAAAGGAGGTAACAGATCAAAACTTGAATGCCAAAATAGCAGATGGCCATATAAACTTGAGACATTCTTTTGTTTGCTCTGGACACTGAAGACACAATTAAAGGTAGAATTTTGTGTTCATGATAACTAAAAAATAATCTTGTGATTAAAAAGTAATGATTACAGCAAAGTAACAAATGAATCTGAACATTTTTCCACTTGACCAGACAATTAAAACAAGAATGCTTGTCAATTTGTGTGAAATGTCATCCTTTATGTGTCAGAGTTTTTGATAATTAACAATGGGCCTTAGTGCCATCTGGGATTTTTTCAGTAAAACTACCATAGAGTAAAGCACAGTAAAAAAGAACAGTGCTTTAGGTCATAAAAATGCACTAGCGGCCGGGCGCGGTGGCTCACGCTTGTAATCCCAGCACTTTGGGAGGCCGAGGCGGGCGGATCATGAGGTCAGGAGATCGAGACCACGGTGAAACCCCGTCTCTACTAAAAATACAAAAAACTAGCCGGGCGTGGTGGCGGGCGCCTGTAGTCCCAGCTACTCGGAGAGGCTGAGGCAGGAGAATGGCGTGAACCCGGGAGGCGGAGCTTGCAGTGAGCCGAGATCGCGCCACTGCACTCCAGCCTGGGCGACAGAGCGAGACTCCGTCTCAAAAAAAAAAAAAAAAAAAAAAAAAAAAATGCACTAGCACAGCCTTATCAATCAATAATAAATTCACATTCTAGAAAGCATACTCAGAAGGGCAATTCCAGAGCTATAGAGAATCTTGTCCTCATGGTACAGGAATTGTCTGCTATAAGAAAATAAACAAAAGCAATAATGAAAACACAGTAGAAATTGAGGAAACACCACAATACTTTAATTGCCTGTTTTGAATATGGAATCACTGTATTATCAAATAGCCCTTACATTAAGTGCTAGAATAATTTTCAATTTGATAGTAACTAAAAAGGTAAAACAGAAGAAAACAAAACCTTAGGTACTGGGTGTCTTTTCCAGATTATTCTTACTCAAACATGTAATTTTGTGATTACAATAAGAAAGATTGTCTTGAAGAATAATTTGCCAAAAAAAAACTCAGAAAATGATAGCACAATAAAAGTTTATCCCTTCCTTATATCCTGTTAATTTTCAGTTACTCATAAATATGACAATTACCTGTTGAATGACCACAATATGCCAGGTTATGTATGTTTGCTTGGTAAACAGGGTAAAAAATATATATCGTATTTTTTCATAGAAGCTAAATTTTATTGAGTGAGGAAAATATTTTGATATTTCACCTAAGTTTCATTGGGTGAGAAACACATTTTGAGTAAAGAAACATCAAAGGCTGATTATGGATGACTGTTATGTATATCAGAGGATTTCTCTGAGGAGATGATATTTGATAAAGTTCTTTATTTTCCACACATATGTACAAATACAGTGACAAATTTACCTATTGAAAAATAATGTTTCCAAAGACTGTATAATATTCCCTATGTTAATATTGAACAAATATAACAGTGTCAAATTTTTAATAAATAGGCTTATTCAAAAAAATCAATGGGTCAAATTGAATAAAGTTTGACACAAATTTTTGAACTTGCTGTAGCAAATTTTTTTTGTTTTTAAATTCCTCAAAAAGTCTCAAATTTTCTCAAAATTAACACAAATATGTGCATCTTCCATATTCATGTTACCTGTGTGTATGTATGTGTGTGTGTAGATGGACATTTAAAAGTATTGTTTATTTGTGAATTCAACTACTTTACATGTTTATTCAGAATTTGTATGTTATATAGCTAAATGTATTTATATCAACTGCTTATATTTCTTGATTTTTTAAAACTATATTATGCAATAAGAGTATTAAAATATAGTTGCCTATTTTGCAACTCTTTCTTATAACCTGTTTAACTATGTACAAAATATTATAATTACTTTGCAGTCATTTGAACTACTTAATTTTATCATGTGACATTTTTCATACCTGAAAGAATAACTTAGCATTACTTATTATCAATCATGATAACGATTGAGAGTTCAAATGAAAATTAGAGTTTTGTGAAATTTGTATCTGAAACTGTGAACTTGATAGCTTCCTAACAGTTCAAAAAATTTCCAGTGAGATCAATTGATATGAATTAATGTGAGCTTTTGATATTGTATAATGGGATATCTCAACAATTCAAAGATCTCATTAAATAACTCATTGTATTATTATTTTCTAAGTGCTCATTGCATAACATTATAGAACCACGCATGGAATGTCATTAACATTGTGCCATGCTCCAAATTGCAACTCAGCTTTGAAAAACTGCAACTTGAATTTTGGTACAGGATCAAAGCAGAATATCCAAAATTATATGAAGAGACCACTAAAATATTCTTCCTTTTTGAACTACATATTTTGAGACTAGATATTTCTCATATAGTTTAATCAAGACATTATATAACAACAGACCGATGTAGCAGCTGATGTTACAAGGATCCAACTTTCATCTAATAAGCCGGATAAAAAATATTTGCAAAAATGTGAAACAATGCCCCTCATATCATTAAGTTCTTTTGGAAAGTATAATTATTTTTCATGAACCCATTATTTGTGGTAACATGTAATAAGTTTGCTATCATTATTTTAAATTAATTATCTAATAAATGTTTTTTAAATTTCTTAATTTTAATTTCTAATACAGGGAACATACCTATATCTACGTCTATAGGTATATGCCTATAACTATATCATCCACTTAAACACAAACCCTTTTGTGTTCTTGAAGATTTTTAAGATGGTGAAGAGCTTCTAGGTCAAAAAGTTTGAAAATTACTGTGTTAAAAGTATCTGTTGGGAACTATATAATATTCATAAAAGACCTTCTGGCAAGCTACTGGATCCTGGTAGGATGGAGCATCTCACCATAGGTTATACTATAGCCACATAGGCCGAACTGCCTAATATGCGTGAATTTAGGAAGTTGAGTAGGTTTACATAAATCTTTTGGAAGATGCATAGATATCTATGAGATCAAGCATAATTAAGGACAAATAACACATACAAGCTGTGTAGGTTAAAACCCTGACCACTGACTGGGTGCAGTGGCTCATGCCTGTAATCCCAACACTTTGGGAGGCCGAGGTGGGCAGATCACAAGGTCAAGAGATCAAGACCATCCTGGCTAACATGGTGAAACCCAGTCTCTACTAAAAATACAAAAAAATTAGCTGGGTGTGGTGGCGAGCACCTGTGGTGGCGAGAACCATGGAGGCAGAGGTTGCAGTGAGCCGTGATTGTGCCACTGCACTCCAGCCTGGGTGACAGAGTGAGATTCTGCCAGAAACACACACACACACACACACACACACACACACACACACGCAACACCTAACCACCACATCACCACTTTTGCATTGATGCCTCTCTTTCAGTTCACACCTATGATCAGATGGATGGGTCTCTTATGTCCAGTTGACAGAAGAAATAAACTGATAGGCTTGATTCTCAAATGAGTCAGATACTTATGTGTATAAAGGCTAAAACCTGACTTTAATTAAACAGTAGCCCTACTTTAGGGTTGCTCTGCAGTTAAAGAAAACCCTCTTCTGGTCGGGCGCGGTGGCTCACGCTTGTAATCCCAGCACTTTGGGAGGCCGAGGCGGGCGGATCATGAGGTCAAAAGATCGAGACCACGGTGAAACCCCGTCTCTACTAAAAATACAAAAGAAAAATTAGCCGGGCGTGGTGGCGGGCGCCTGTAGTCCCAGCTACTCGGAGAGGCTGAGGCAGGAGAATGGCGTGAACCCGGGAGGCGGAGCTTGCAGTGAGCCGAGATCGCGCCACTGCACTCCAGCCTGGGTGACAGAGCGAGACTCCGTCTCAAAAAAAAAAAAAAAAAAAAAAAAAAAAAAAGAAAACCCTCTTCTTGGGCCAGACTTCAACAGTTGCACATGATCATCTACTGTGTGTGGAAAGGGAAGTGGCCTAGTTAAAAATACATATAGATTCATGAGGGATGGCAAACAATTTGGTTAGCTGGTTAGAGGCCATAAAAAAAGAAAGATTTGAGGTCTGGAGAAGAAGCTGGTAAATGTATCTATGGGAGTAAGCATAAGGTGTGAAGATCCTGTACTGCATGTTAATATTTATCAAAGATCATCCATCCTGCATAAGGCATCAGACAATCAAGTAGTAATACATATTTTATTGTATTTTTTTGAGATGAAGTCTCACTGTGTTGCCCAGGCTGGAGTGCAGTGGTGTGGTCTCAGCTCACTGAAAGCTCTGTCTCCCAGGTTCAAGTGACTGTCCTTCCTCAGCCTCCTGAGTAGCTGGGATTACAGGCATGTGCCGACACACCCAGCTAGTTTTTGTAATCTTAGTAGAGATGGGGTTTCACCATGTTAATCACGCTGGTCTTGAACCACTGACCTCAGGCGATCTGCCTGCCTCAACCTCCCAAATTACTGAGATTAGAGGCACAACCCACCGCGCTTGGCCCATACTTTTTAAAAATATTTTTATTCTTTTATTTTTTGACATTAGCCTTTTTCATCAGCCATCTCCATTCTGGTATGGTGAGCATGAACAGAGGAGTCACGTAGGCTCAGATGAAGGCTAGGCAGGGGCAGGCCATTAAGTAGTCTATTCACCATGGCCTAACTGCTGTAGTTGCTGAATGTACCAGTGTCAGCAGTAGAGACCAACACTGAGTCCTTGATCGGGTATCACTTTTTGGAAGACATCCAGTAGTTGGTGGAAAGTTTATTATATTAAACCACTTCTACCATGGAAGATGTGGATATTCATCTTAACTGGAATTTGCATGCACTGTGGTTATGGGTGTGTCTTCTCAGCCAGCACTACTAATCAAAGGAATACAGTATTTGAACTCCTGACAAATACACTATATCACAATATTTCAGGATAAGGGATTATAGCTATCAAAGAAGATGGAGCAATGGGCTCATAACCATGACATTCACAACCCAGAAGTTGCCAGCCTAATACAGCAATTGAATAGACTTTGAAGGCACAGCTAAGGTGGCAGCTTGAAAAGAGTCCCTTCCAAGATGGACTACTGTATTAGTTTGTTCTCATGATGCTATGAAGGCATACCCAAGACTGGATAATTTATAAACAAAAAAGGTTTAATTGACTCAATTCCACATGGCTGGGAAGGCCTCAGGAAACTTACAATCATGGCAGAAGGCAAAGGGGAAAAAAGGCACCTTCTTCACAGGGCGGCAGGCAGGATAAGTGCTGATCAAAGGGGGGAAAGCCCCTTATAAAATCATCAGATCTCATGAGAACAATATTAAATAAACTTATGATACTCAGAGAACACTGATATACAAAACATTTGACAAGTAGACCTTTCTTTAGATGCCAGTATATGCCTGCTTCTACCGGTGGAGTTTTAACCTGAAAATAAATTTACTTTCCAAACCATGTGATTCTTATAGTAACTGGATGTTTTAGATAAATGATAGGGTTGAATGTCATGGAAAAATGAAGGTAGGAAATAACGCTCAGTGGACATATAATCAAAGGAATGGCCTTGACCATATGTCAAAAGAATGAAAGAATGTACACATGTATTTCAAAATTAAGTAAAGTTTCAGGTATCTATTAATTGCTTATGATTTTCTTCTTTAAAAAATTGTATTTAACTAACTAAATTTTTAGATTAGCTAAAGATATATTGAGGGGAGAGATAAGAAGGCTTTTTAGAGTGTTTTAATTTTATACTAATGTAATAGGACAGTGAATGTGATTTTAGTTTTGTGATTTTTGTAGAAGCTCCAAATTGAATAAAATTGATAAGAAACATCACTTTATTAAAAGCTGCTAGAACAACGCATGCCAAATTTTCTAAATGATAGTTGGACTACCCTGCATCACCCACTTCCAACTCACAAAAGACCAGGACTTCAAAAAGAGAATTAGAGTCATCAAAATACAGAGCTTTCCACTAAGTGGGATATGCTTTCATGAAGTAGGGACTGGGGATGAGAAGCACCCATAGAGAATGAGGACAAAAAAAGGGTCATTGTCATCTCACCTCTAGGTTTGATGCTTTCTACTCTGCAGAGTTCTATCAGCCCACTGTAGTATATTCAAAGGGTTCACAGGAGGACCTGACATTTGCCTCCTAGAGCAATGCTACACAAAAGGTGGTCCCTGAACTGCTTAAATAGTAGAGACATCGAATGTAAACATTGGCAATTTGAGAATGTCTGTTGTGTCTAATTATAATAAAGAATAAGGATTATATTGATACATTTTTTATGTTTCCTTTCATTTTTCTAGTAATTTATTTTCATTGTATTTTACATAAATATGGTTTGTGATCCTTGAAATTTAACAAAAGAGAAAAAATATAGTTATTTCCTCCATGTAGAATTTGAGAAACACTGACCTAGTGTGTAGGGGGCAGCTGATGCCTGCCTTTCCTCTGTAATGCTGGAGACTGGCTGGAGCCAAAAGCAAAGCAAAAACAGAAGGCAGCAGATGAATAGATAGCCTTTGGATTTTTCCCGGGGCAAGCAGAAGTAGTAGGAGTAAAGTCATAAAGGTGTCCTGACAAACAGGATGATAGCCTGTCAGGTGAGGGGACCCCAGTACCAAACCCTGTGGAGGCCACTGCAACAAAAGCTTTGGAGGGGGTTGGTCACAAAGGGACAGCTACAGAGGATATCACTGTTTTCAGAGGACTGTGCAGTGCACAGATAATGATTTCAACCAAAAGGTGCTTAAATTTGAATCTCTTCATAAATAATGTTTGCTTGGGTGACCACAAACATTCTCTAGATGATTGTTTCTTTGATTTCCATGTGCAAAAAATTGTTTAGATAGAAAAATGCTAAACAAAGTACCAGGTTCTTAAAGTATTTGTAGCGTATTTCCTAGTAAATGTTTAATTATTATCCAAATATGTGTAGAATTCACTTGTGCAAGGCAAAATATTATTAGGGAAATTCACAGAGTATTTCCTATGTAGTTGATATACGAGAGGGATAAATAGATGTCATATACCAAATTACAAGACAAAACATTTATTACATTTGGAATTCTGCATTGTATTCTCTCTTCACTCATATTGTCTCTTATAACTTTAAAGATATTTAAACTCAGCATAGAAATAATATAGGAATCAGAGTTATTGCAGTGAACATGAGTTTGGGAATGTGGCTTGGACATGTATTCTACTACTTTACACAAAGTCCAGATCACACCAACTATCTGAAAAGAGAGAGGGGCTTGAAATGAAGGAGAGAAGATAATGTGGATAACTCACAGGTTTTTGGCTTGTTAGCTCTCCAGAGACCTGGCAATATTTTGAGATTTTGTTTTAATACAAGCAGAATATTAATATAGTAAACTATGCATATTTAAGCCTCTTTGATTAGAAGCCAAGTCAGTATCTTTTTAACTTCTTTAGAGTTATATTATAATTCTGTCTTCCAAGTTAATTGATACAATGCCCAGATAGAGTTTAAATGATGCCCATACTCTCTTTTAAACTGCTCACTTCTGAGGGAATTAATTGGAAAATATATTGATGCCTTCTTCTAATCTAATTGATCTCAAGATTCCAAGGCTTGAACAATAATTTCTAGTGCTGCAAACCAATTATTTCTCACAAAGTTTTGGTGACACACTTCTGCAATGATTAACTATACTTTACCATGAAATAACATTCATAACACATATTTCGAAACCATCAACTCATCACTGCCAAGTTAAAAAAAAATAAAAATAAGCAGATGGTGTACTCAAGCACTATGAAAAATAGCAACATGAGAATAAACTATGCAAGTCATTACTGGCTGCATGGTCTTTCAAGGGTGTCTTTAAAATGAGTTTAAAGTACTAGAGAAATTATTTCAAGTTACCTTCCCTCAATCATTTCTATGATTACTAAGTAGAGAGAAAGAGAAAATTCTGGGAGTTAGGGCTCTAGGATTTCTCCTTTGTGAGAACTGCAGCAGGCGTACATTTACCTGTTACATATATGTACTGGTCTTGGAGGTAAGGTAAGATTCCTTTGAAAGAGAGTTCTGACTCTAAAACGTGCATAAAAATTCCTGCATTAGTACTTAATGCAATCATTTTACTATCCTAAATAGGATTCCAGAATGAAAAGCATAAGATTGATATTATTACATCATTTTATTCTATGTTGGTTTAATTGTATGAAATTACAGTTTATGTAGGTCAAAGGTGGTAGACTCATATGATTCTAGTGTACAATAGCAATACTTTTACGATAGTTAGGTTTTGCCCTCCCAAATCCAAAAGATGTCAGTCCTTATTCTGCTTTAATATAAATAAATTGATAAAATAAATGTTTGAAAGTTTTTATCAACTAAGGCTTATTTTTATCATGTTTGTGCTGACCTTAGTAAATGATAAGAATGAAATGTGAAGGGGAGGAATGTAAATATTTTCTAGAATATCTTATTGAAGTCAGAAATGGTATATAATATTGTTTTGTAAAAAATAACTTTTACCTGCTGCCCCCCACCCAGGTCCTCTGTAATGCTTGCTGCTAAGTCCTCACATTCCTACCGCTGTAGCACACAGCAGGCCTGTATTAATACTGGCCATTCCACACCCACCAAAATAAGAAGGCTGTTCTTACATCAAGGATTGTAAGAATTTAATAATGTTCCCCTAAAGCGAGCCTGAATCTTTGCTTACAATGATCGTTTTTGCTGTTGTCATTTTGGACCTGGAGTAAATTCCACACTAGGATGTTTAATGACATACAGTATCATTTCTGTCACCACAGACCTATGGCCTTACAACAGAGCACAGGACCTAATATTGTCTGGACACTGGCTATTTCTCTGACCTCATTTTCTACCTCTCTCATCTCTGTTCTTTTTCTTCAAGCTACAGCTGGCCTCCTGGCTCCTTCTTAGAGGAATTCTTTTGCCTAGTGGGTGCTCCCTCCAGTTATCACAAGGCTCACTCTTAATTCATTCTCTCTCCCTAATTGCCATCTTTATCAGTATCATCTCGCACATCACCCTATATAAATTAGAAATCTGACATGAGACTTCACGTCTTGTTAACTTATTTTACTCAATAGCACTTAGAATTATGTCACAAAATATGTATTTATTTTATTTTTAAATTATCTACTCCTCATCTCCAATAGAACGCAAACTCTAGGAGGGCAGAAACATCATTTGTTTGCAACTTCATAGCTGCATCAACTGGTGCAGTGCAATGACTGGCACACTGTAGGGCTTGATACTCAGGGGAGCATGAATAATAGCCACCCTGAGACATGTCTCAATGTTGGAGTAAGACTCGTCCAGAGATATATTCCTACAAAGGTTACTTGTAATCTTTTTTAAATAAAAGTCTCAACCTGTTATCTCAACCATCAACTTATCAAATAAAAATTATAATTAGAATCCCTAAATACTTCACAAATCAATGCCAAATGAAATGAAATTTGTATTTCTGAATATTCTGATATAGAATATGTACATTAAACTCAGAATTGTATTGATGGCAACATCATTTGTAACCCCCCAACATTTCTTTTTTTTTTTTTTTTCTTTTTTGAGACGGTGTCTTGCTCTATTGCCCAGGCTGGAGTGCAGTGGCGCGATCTTGGCTCACTGCAAATTCTGCCTCCCAGGTTCATGCCATCCTCCTGCCTCAGCCTTCTGAGTAGCTGGGACTACAGGCGCCCGCCACCGTGCACAGCTAATTTTTTGTATTTTTAGTAGAGACGGGGTTTCACCATGTTAGCCAGGATGGTCTCGATCTCCTGACCTCGTGATCCGCCCGCCTCAGCCTCCCAAAGTGCTGGGATTACAGGCTTGAGCCACCATGCCCGGCCGTAACCCCCCAACATTTCTACATTGAAGTTTTAAAAAGAATTAAAAGGTTACACAAAGTTTTGATTTAAGTTTTTTGTTTGGAAAATAATTTGTTTTCTTCTTCAAAAAAATTTCATAAAAATCAGCTTTTTTCTGTCATATTCTGGAAAATTATGATGCTCAAAATATTTGCTTTTGTGGTGAAAAACAACATGAACTGTCACTAAGGTTACTTCTGACATCATTTTTTAAGTGATCTAAAAACATAAAGAGGAGTAAAATAAATCTAGAAAATAAATTCTTGGTCAAAAGACAAGGTTTTGATTTCACATCCAAATATATTTTTCAAGATGCCTGTGTCTTGGAAACAATTCTATCTGCTGCTACAACTTTCCTAGTAGAAACACTTTTATCTGAGTTAGAATAAGCCTGACATGTGAACTTTCATGCAAATTTGGATTTGTCTCAGGAGATTCAGGGTATTTCAGATTTAAAATTTTACTCCAATATGCGTGAGAATGATATTTAAACTATTTAGAAGAATCCATACCATTTAACTGTATCATTTAAGTGCATTGTGTTGTATTGTTACCAAAATAAACATAAAAACAGAATAGAGGCGAAGGCCCTTTTGGGGCCAGAGGGTGAAGCTCAGATAAATATTTATATCCCAAGTGGAAATGTTCTGAATGCAATCTCCCCTTTCTGTCATTCAGCTACGACGACGACTTATCATCTTTATCAGGTGTCAGCGTTCCCATGTAATCACTTGAAGATTGATTAATCATTTAAGTTTCTACAGTTAAAAGGAAAACATTTACTAAAGGTAATATAGAGCCAGATGATATTTTGGGACCTTGACCTGGCTTTTGAGTTTAAGAAATGATGCTGTCATATTTCTGTAAGAGACAACATATGGTATGCAAGATAAAATGTTGTTTCCCTAATATGTCCCAACCCCAAAGAACCAGCTGATGAGAAGCCTGGATGTTTGTATGACAAGCTTAGGTATGTGCTTGCCTCTGTGAAAATTAAATTGTCATTGTGCCAAGGATATGCAGAGAATATCCATTAGCAATTGATGTCAGTATGTATATGTAGAATTTGAATGGGCTCTTTGTACAAATCAAAATTGGCTATGTGAAAGGAAGTAGAGATCAATTATACATTTGAAACCTGAATTCTTAAAATAAATGTCAAGGCAAACAGTGAAAGAAAAGATACTTTAGTTCTTACGTTCTTAGCTATTTGCACCCCTGAAGCTCTGATGCACCAATTTTTTTCCTTATAAGAAAAACGATTATATTATTCAAAGGAGGTTGTAATAAGTAACAGAGATTTTAATATGTGAAAATGTTCTGAATTGTTGAGGTGCTGACAATGATAATCTAAGTCTATATAACAGCAATAGTTTTGAAGAACTGATTGTAACATGAGGTTGAATTCAATGCATTCTATACAAGATTTCTTGTTAGCATATGTCTTTAGAAATACATATGTATATTTGGACCATAATATTTGTTAATTATCACTTCTAGATTCCTGTGTTCACAATAATGACAGGCTGTTTTCACCTTTTCCCTCTTTTGAGTTTGTTTATAGGAAATAATATCTTTCATGTCTATACATGCTGGAGATAGTGGAGATTGAAAACAGGCAGGATTACTGCTAACATAACCAAATGCTTAATGGTCAAAGAGATAAACTGCCATAGGCTGGGAAATGTTTGTGTAAGTTTCTTTAAAAATTTTTCAAAAAGCTGATTTTTAAAAATTGCATTTTTATGTTATTGAAGGGTGATGTAGTAGTTCGTTCTCACACGCTATAAAGAAATACCTGAAACTGGGTAATTTATAAAGAAAAGTGCATTAACTGGCTGACAGTTCCATAGGGGAGGCCTCAGGAAACTTACAATCATGGCATAAGGTGAAGGGAAAGCAGGCACATCTTACACGGCTGGAGAAGGAGGAAGAGAGAAAAGGGGGAGGAGCTACACACTTTTAAACTATCAGATCTCCTGAAAACTCACCCGCTATTATGAGAGCAGCAAGGGGGAAGTCCACTGTCATGATCCAATCACCTCCCACCAGGTCCTCCTCTCACATTGAGGATTAAAATTTGACATGAGATTTGAGTGGGGTCACACATCCAAACTATATCAAGTGATATACTGTACTGTTGATTGTTAAAGGAATGGAGAAAATAACAAAAATGATTTGGAAATGATCATGTGCCAGGTAGTATTAAGGCACATAAGATATTTGAATATATTCTCTCATTTGTCCTTCACAACAACCCTATTAACCCTATAATTGTATTTCTCTTTCACACAAGAGAAAATAGAACTACCTTCAACATTTATGTTAGTATGTGATAGAGCAGGGATTTAAACTCAATTTATTTCAATCACTAAGTCTCAGCTCTTTCTAGCGTATTGTCATGCACACCAGATTACGCTATGTGTGTGTGTGTGTATGTGTCTGTGTGCATGTGTAAGTATGCAAATATGTATACAAGTGTGTGTGTGTGTGTATGTAGGCACTCTATTCTTTTATTCTTATTCTATTCAAACTTGATTAAAATATTAAAATTTATCATAATTTGCTTAAAGTTTATCTTAACTATCACATATATATCAAAATATCTAGTGTGATTTAGAGTACAGAAAAAAAGATATGACTTATTATTTTTATCTTCAAAGCATTTGTCATGTCTTTTAACAAGTGTTGATAAATAGTGAGGAAATAGTATGTACATGTAGACCTGTGTAAGTTTAAATGTTAAACTTCTTGGACTGGGGAACGAATAGTACAAACACTGAAATGAAAGGAACTGTGGTTTGTGAGATAAAGTCAGCAAAGCAATGTGACAAAAACAAAGAAGAGGCTGCAGAATTGTAAGAAATCTTACATTGTTTCCCAAGTCACAAAGAGTAAAGAAATTACAATACATATCAAGATCCTAAATTATCTTCACCTTTAGATGTGAATGTGGTAGGATCAGTTTATGAAGCACTATAAGCAATGATGTGACAGTAAATATTTAGCAATTAGTTCACTAGAGATTTGGCAAAAAGCTCAGTTATGTACTGTTTGCTGATTTCTGTGGTGTTAATTTCCTTAGCATGACCAATTTCAAGTTCCCACTTTCATGTCACCAAATAGGAAAATGGGAAAAAATGTCAAAGTTATCTCTCATGACTCAGTTAGAGCTAGCTCCAGCACATCACTGGCTAAGTAAAATGCGAACTATAGCCGCTAGATTCGGTAAGTGTTGGCTCATAATTAAGAGAGTTCCATTAACGGTGCTGAAAAGATGACTCATGAATAGTCTAAAGACAGAAAGGTTGGTCTTAAGGTTATTAAAATTTCAGAAGTTGGTCAGGACTAAGGTGGCAACACTGCAACTGGAGACTAGATAGCAATGAATCTTTTCTCCAATGCTCTGTAAATCAAAATCTAAAACTTGATCTCCAAGGGTTGGGAATAGGCCCCCAAAATCTGGCCATAAACTGGCCCCAAAACTGGCCATAAACAAAATCTCTG
The DNA here is from genome assembly GCF_006542625.1 of Nomascus leucogenys. Taxonomy (NCBI): domain Eukaryota; kingdom Metazoa; phylum Chordata; class Mammalia; order Primates; family Hylobatidae; genus Nomascus; species Nomascus leucogenys. The sequence continues at coordinate 63,570,333 of NC_044383.1, read as the reverse complement.
CGGCACTGTGACACGTTCGTGATTGCCATGAGGTCCATGCTGGAAGGCTGTGGGTTTACCAGAATGAGGGCAAGGCACACCTGGCCTACCCAGGGCGGAAAACCGCTTAAGGCGTTCTTAAACCACGAACAATAGCATGATCGATCTGTGCCTTAAGAACATGCTCCTGCTGCAGATAACTAGCCAGAGCCCATCCCTTTATTTTGGCCCATCCGTTTGTTTCCTGTAAGGAATACTTTTAGTTAATCTGTAATCTATAGAAACAATGCTTATCACTGGCTTGCTGTCAATAAATACATGGGTAAATCTCTGTTCGAGGCTCTCAGTTCTGAAGGCTGTGAGACCCCTGATTTCCCACTCCACACCTCTATATTTATGTGTGTGTCTCTTTAATTCCTCTGGCGCAGCTGGGTTAGGGTCTCCGTGACTGAGCTGGTCTCGGCATCCAAGTAAGGAACTTGGAGAAATTAAATAGATATTTCTAACTGTGTTACCAAATTTGTAGTTTTCATTAAATGAAGTATTTGACTAGTTAGAATTTTTAATGGAATTACAATGTTTAATCAATATTGAACTCATTTTAAATTACACAAACCTGGCATTTATTTAATTTTCTTCAGTTACTTGAGGTTTTGAAGATAGGATATTTTTTATAAGTATAAAAAATATTTCAATGAAACAAAATTATTGCATGTTTTAATTTTCTAATTGTTTTTCTCTCTCTCTTTTTTTTTTTTTTTGGCTTAAACCACATTTATTTTCTCACCTTTCTGGAGGCTAGAAGTCCAAGATCAAGGTGCTATGAAATTCGGTTTCAGGAGAGAGCTCTTTTCCTGGATTGTAGATGGCTGTCTTCTGCCTGTGTCCTCCCCGGGCCTTTTCTCTGCTCTTGAGGAGAGAGGGAGCTCTCTGGTGTCTCTTCCTCTTCTTCTTTTTTTTTTTTTTTTATTATACTTTAAGTTTTAGGGTACATATGCACAATGTGCAGGTTTGTTACATATGTATCCATGTGCCATGTTGGTGTGCTGCACCCATTAACTCGTCATTTAGCATTAGGTATATCTCCTAATGCTATCCCTCTCCCCTCCCCACACCCCACAACAGGCCCCGGTGTGTGATGTTCCCCTTCCTGTGTCCATGTGTTCTCATTGTTCAATTCCCACCTATGAGTGAGAACATGCATTTCTCAACCTGTGGCTGGCGGCACCTCTGCTTTGGTTTTGTTCGTGCTCGCTGGTCTTGTTCCACACACTAGGCCCAGCAAGCTGTGCTTGGCTTGTGCTACTGGCCTGGATCCTACGCCAGTCAAAGGCGAGCCAGGTGCAGAGTGGTGAGGGGTGTGTGAACAAGCAAGCATGGGGTGTGGCCAATGCACACGGCCAGGGATGCCAGCTTTGGTGGGGCAGGCAGCTCCAGGGGCGCCAGCACAGGCACTAGCTTCATGCGAGGCTGTACTGGACCAGACACACTACAAGCAGCTTCCGCTGCAGGCACCAGCATCTGAACAAGGGAAACATAATGACGCCCAAAAGCTCAAAGACTCCAGGAACTGTGGAGCCCCAGAGACTGTTACAGCATGTCACAGCCCTGCCACGGGGAGCCCCAATGTCTGGGTGCCCAGTAGAGCTGTAGCTCTTCTCTCCTTCTTGTTGCCCACAATGTGGTGAGCAGGGGGCATGTTGCAGCCCTGTTTGTGTTACAGCTCTTTCAGTCTTGCCATTTGGCAGGTCCCGAATTTTTGTCACGTGTCCAGGAAGGATGAGGTATGTGGACAACTGGAGGGTAAGCAAGGCAGAGAGGAGCTTCATTGAGTGTCAGGACAGCTCTCAAGAGACCCATCGTGGGTAGCTCCTTTCCACAGGCAGGTCATCCTGACAAGTATCCAGCTCTCAGCAGAGGAGACCTGTGGTGGGCAGCTCCTTCCTACAGCTGGTAGTCCCGACTTTTGTCCAAGTTTGGGTGAGTCCACAGTTACGGGCTCAAAGGGAGGAAGCGCATGCTGATTGGTCCATGGGCAGGCTGGGGCGGGGAAAAAGCACCATAAGTTCTAGCTCCAGGCCACGGACTCCACCCGGAACTGGTAGCCCAGCCCGCCCCTAGGCTTCAAGCCGTCCCTGGATTAAAGGTGAGGCTTCACCTCACCCCTTTCTGCTCAGGAACCTGTTTGCCTTCTGCAGCAATCAACATGCCATCCAGGCACCCAGGCTGTTTGTTCCAAGTGGCGCCTGCAGGCCCATGCCAAGCTACCCTCACCCCCCGCCTTCGGTCTCCCTCCCATATTTGTTGGCACCCAAAGTCTGGAGGAGGCTGAGGTGGCAGGGGGCTGGCATGTCGGGGCTGCCCTGAGCACATGCATACCTAGCCAGGGCCCCATGCTCCTGGGCTCAGCCGCAACTTTGCTTTGAAATCAGAGTGGGCTCTGGGGGCAGGAAGAGGCCAGGGAGCAGGAGCAGGCACTTTCAAGCCTGCGGCAAGGGCAAGGGGCTTCCTGGGCCTCTGAGAGTGCGGGGATGCTGAGGTCTGGAGCTGAAGCTGGGTAGCTGTGGCTGTGCCCAGGAGCATGGGGCTCCCGCCCTGCCAACTTGGTAGGGGGCAGGACTCTTGCCTGTTCCCAGCTCCTTATGACTCTGCAGAACATGCAACCCTGGCTGTGCCTCCCCCGCTGCAGCTCGCATATTCTCAGTGGCTGCTCCAGATTGGCCACTGCTGCTATCAGTATTTGTGTATCTAAACATATCTAAACATAAAACAAGTAGAGTAAAATATGGTATCATTGATTTTAAGAAACGGTACACCTGTATGGAGCACTTACCATGAATGAAATTTGCAAGGCTGAAAATTGCTCTTGGTGGCTGAGTGAGTGGTGAATGAATGCAAAGGCCTAAGACACTACTGTATACTTTTCTAGACTTTGTAAGCATTATACACTCAAGCTACACTTAAGTGTATACAAAAATTAAGTAATTGCTCTATGATGTTACAATGGCTGTGACGTCACTAGACCAAATAAGTTTTTTGGCTCCATTATATCATATGGGACTATTGTCATATATGTAGTCCATCGTGAACTGAAACATAATTCTGTGGCACATGATTGTAATTTTAATATACTATTATTTATATAATATAAAATTATACATAGTAATAATAATCACACTATTCTTAACAAATATTCTATTTATAGCTAATATTAAGATTTAATTGCAGTGCAAATTACTACAGTGATCCACTGTCCATCTTTTATTGAGATATCTGATTAAACAGTTAATTAACCATTTATAAAGTGTCAGTAACATGAAAACAAATTCCGTGTTTATTTAAAAAAAGTTTAATATTCTCTTTTTTTTTTTTTTTTTTGAGACAGAGTCTGGCTCTGTTGCCCAGGCTGGAGTGCAGTGGCACCATCTCGGCTCACTGCAAGCTCCGCCTCCCGGGTTCATGCCATTCTGCTGCCTCAGCCTTCCGAGTAGCTGGGACTACAGGTGCCCGCCACCACGCCTGGCTAATTTTTTGTGTTTTTAGTAGAGATGGGGTTTCACTGTGTTAACCAGGATGGTCTCGATCTCCTGACCTCGTGATCCGCCCACCTCGGCCTCCCAAAGTACTAGGATTACAGGCATGAGTCACTAAAAAAAGTTTAATATTTTTGGATTCAATTAATCAAATTCTTCTGGAAAGACAACTGTAGCTATGTTTGAAAAAGAAAACATTTAAACACACATTTTTACTGCCCTTACTTTCAAGCATTTATACTTTTCTTGAAATATTACCCTTTAAGCCGAAATTTTTCATTCTTCCTCTCAGCTTTGAGGTACAATATTTGGAAAGGTTAGTAAAATTTCATTAAGTCATTTTGAGTTATCTGAGGCTGAACATTTAGAAATTGTTCAGACATTTTTAATACACTTGAAAAGCTGAAAATAGTTTTGTTTTTAAAGTTCACACTTGTCACATATTTAGTCTTTACTGAAGAATGGATGCCAGAACTTCTTAGAGCAAGTAGAGGTACTTTAAAAACAAGATTGATATCTCTGTACCTTTCATCCGATCCCTAAGTTATAGCAGACTGACTGTAGCCCACGTGAGGCTGAAGAAGAAGATATATTTTATTTCTGGCCTATTAATATCTTTATGCCTTTTTGTCTCTTCTCATAAATTTTCTGATATATTCACTTACTCTCTCTGGGCCATCCTATTGACAGCAATCTGAAAATGGAAACAGACTTGTAAAATAAAAAAATATTTTGTAAAAGCAAGCAAATTTTTCTCTTGATAAGTTTTAAATTGCTATGGTCTTGTTTTACTTCCTACTTACTCATGATATGATCTTACATGTGCTCTGAGCCTTACATGCTATAATTTTACATATGCTTCAATTAATAAAAGTAATTTGAATGATAGAAATAAGTAATAAGGCAAGGAGGGCATGTGGAAAGAGAAAAGGGAAGGAAGTGGAGACAGAAACAATCAAAAGGTGGATCTTTAATTACTTAACTTCAGACATGAGGTAAAACAATGTTTTATATTTCAAAATAAAAAGTGCCATAGAAATATAAACCAAAACTTCAGTCTAAAATGTAGCTTAAAGAGGTAAAAAAAAAACATTAAAATTATAAAACTCAGGACATTAATGTATTTTTAATTGAATGAAAAATATTCGAACAAAATACAATCATATGTTTTCTAAATCTTTGGAACCAGAACAAAACTTGAATAAAAAATGACATTTAAAAAATCGCAAACTAATTTTCATAATATATAAAATGAATTGTACTTTATGACCAAGAGTAATTTATTTCAGGTATGCATGTCTAGTTCAGCATTCAAAGATCAATCAATGTAATTTATATCAGGCTGAAGAAGAAAAATCTTATGACCATATTGATTAATTCAGAAAAAGCACTTCATAAAATCTAACACTTGTGATAAAAACTTTTAGTAAGTTAGGAACACAGGAGATGATCTCAGCTTGGTAAAGAGTATTTTATAAAAATCTACAACTAAAATCATACTTAAAAGTAAAAAACTAAATGCCTACACCCTAAGATCAAGAATAAGGTAAGAATGTCTGTTCTCAACACTCTTATCAAAATAGTACTAGAATTTCTAGACAGTACAATAAGCCAAGAAAAATAAATAAAAAGCATATATATTATAAAGAAACACATAACACTGATCTTTATTTCCAGATGTCACTTATTGTCTACATAGAAAATCTTAAGGAATCTACAAAAAAAAAAAAGCAAATATCTCTTAATACTAATAAGTAAGTTTAACTCGGTCACAGTAACAAGATCAATACACTTAACAATCAAACTTTTATTTACAAGCAAATAAAAACCAAAATTAAAAACAATATAATTTACAGTTTCTCTAATGAAAATGAAATACTTTGGCGCAATTCTAACAAAATATGTACAGGATCTGTATCTGGAAAATTACAAAATTCTGATGAAAGAGATCAAAGAAGTCCTAAATAATTCAAGTAACACACCATATACATGGACTGGAAGGCACAATATTATAAGGATGTCAATTCTTACCAAATTGATGTATAGGTTTAGTGCACTTTTTATCAAAATTCCATCAATAGTGTTTTTTAGGAATTGAAATGCATTTTAAAATATATATCCAGAAGCATAAGTCCTAGGATAGCTAAAGCTATCTTGTAAAAAAAAAGAAGAAAGTAAAATAAATCACTCTATCCAACACTGAAGATTAAAACATAGTAATTAATACAGTGTAGTAATAGCAAAAAGACACATATATAGGTCAGTGGAACAGAATATTGAACCGAGATACAGACCCATAGAAATATGTCCAACTGACTTTTGACAAAAATACAAAAATAATTCGATGAAGAAAAGGTAGTCTTAACAAATATTGCTAGAAAAATTAAATATCCGTAGTCAAAAGCCTGCATTGAGTTTCACAACTTTTACAAAAATTGACTCAAAATGAATCATAGATTTAAATATAAAAGGTAAAATGGTATAATTTTTAGAAAACAAACCTAAGAGAAGATCTTCAGAGTTTAAGAGTAGGGAAACAGTTCCTAGACTAACACCAAAACCACCATTCATAAAAGAAAGATTGATAAGTTTAATTTTATCATATCAGAGTATATCACAGAGGAAAAAAATTTTATTATAATAAAATTAATTTTTTAATTATAATAAAATTAGAGAGAGAGCTGCTTATCCAAGCAGAAAGGACAAGCTGAGAGTGGATGCACTGGATTTTATAGTCCGGTTTGAGGAGGCAGTGTCTGATTTACGTAAGGCTCACAGATAGGTTACATCAGGTATGACGTTTACACAGCACGCAGGAAAGGCTGGTCACTCCACCCTAATCTTATTATGCAAATTAGCTTTCCAGTTGATCTGTGCCATCTTGTCTGCTTGTTACTGTACGCATGGCTGGCAGAGAAGAGAAGATGGAGCCACCATCTTCAACATTCTAATCTCTAGTTCCTTCCGGCATATTCACCTATGCAAGCTCCCAGCTTGCTTGTCTATGTTGTAGCTTGACTTTACAGGCTGCTCTTTGTTAGAAAATGATTTTGGCCTGCTTTTTATTAAACGGAAAAGCCTTACTGAGGACTCCCATGCCCTTACTATCTGCCTAAGTGATTTCTTCTTAACTCCTGTATCAGCAGTTCTCCTTGTAGAGATCTTTTACTTCCCTCGTTAGTCGTACTCTTAGATATTTTATTTTGTGTGTGTGGCAGTTATAAATGGGAGTTAATTCATGATTTGGCTCTTGGCTTGACTGTTGTTGATGTATAGAAATGCTAGCAACTTTTGCACATTTATTTTGTATCCTGAGACTTTGATGATGTTGCTTATCAGTTTAAGAAGCTTTTGCCCTGAGACAGAGTTTTCTAGGTATAAGATGATGTCATCTGCAAACAAATAGATTGACTTCCTCTCTTCCCATTTGAATGCCCTTCATTTCTTTCTCTTGCCTGATTGCTCTGGCCAGAACTTCCAATACTGTGTTGAATATAAATAAGAGAAGGGATCCTTGATTTGTGCTGCTTTTCAAGGGGGATGCTTCCAGCTTTTGCTCATTCAGCAAAAATGGCTGTGGGTTTGTTGGCTGTGGGTTTGTCATAGATAGATTGTATTATTTCAAGTTATGTTCTTTCAATATCTAGTTTATTGAGCTTATTTAAAAAGAGGGCTGTTGAATTTTTTCAAAAGCCTTTTCTGCATCTATTGAGATAACCATGCTTTTTTATCTTTAGAATTTTTTTTTGTGTGTGATGAATTACATTTATTTATTTGTGTATGTTGAAACAACTTTGCATCCCAAGAATGAAGCCTACTTGATCATGGTGGATAAGCTTTTTGATGTGCTGCTGGATTCAGTTTGCCAGTATTTTATTGAGGATTTTTGCATCAATGTTCATCAAGGATATTGGTCTGAAGTTTCTTTTTTTTTTGGATCTCAGCCAGGTTTTGGTATCAGGATGATGTGGGCCACATAGACTGAGTTAAGGAGGAGTCCTTCCTATTCAGTTTTTTGAAATAGTTTTAGTAGGAGTGGTACTAACTTTTCATTGTGCATGTGGTAGAATTCAGCTGTGAATCCATCTGGTCCTGGGCTTTTATTGGTTGGTAGGCTATTTATTACTGCCTCAATTTCAGAACTCATTAGTGGTCTGTTCAGGAATTCAGTTTCTTCCTGGTTCAGTCTTGGGAGGTTGTACGTGTCCAGGAATCTATCCATATGTTCTAGAGTTTCTAGTTTATGTGCATAGAGGTGTTTATAATATTCTCTGTTGGTTGTTTGTGTTCCTGCAGTGTCAGTGGTAACATTCCCCTTATCATTTCTGATTGTGTTTATTTGAATCTTCTCTTTTCTTCTTTATTAGTGTAGTTAGTGATCTATCTATTTTATTAATTTTTTCAAAAACCAGCCCCCGGTTTCATTGATCTTCTTAACGGTTTTGTGTGTTTCTGTCTCTTTCAGTTTAGATTTGATTTTGGTTATTTTTTGTCTTCTGCTAGCTTTGGGATTTGTTTCCTCTTGGTTCTCTAGTTCTTTTAGTTGTTACATTAGGTTGTTAACGTGAGATCTTCCCAGCTTTTTTTTTTTTTTTTTTTGAGACGGAGTTTAGCTCTTGTTGCCCAGACTGGAGTCCAGTGGCGTGATCTCAGCTCACTGCAACCTCTGCCTCCCGGGTTCAAGCAATTCTCCTGCCTCAGCCTCCCAAGTAGCTGGGATAACAGGCATGTGCCACCATGCCCAGATAAGTTTTGTATTTTTAGTAGAGATGGGGTTTCTCCATGTTGGTCAGGCTGATCTCGAACTCCCGACCTCAGGGGATCCGCCCACCTTGGCCTCCCAAAATGCTGGGATTACAGGCATGAGCCACCATGCCCGGCCTTCCCAGCTTTTTAATGTGGGCTTTTAGTACTATACATTTCACTCTTAACACTGCCTTGGCTATGTTCCAGAGATCCTGGTATACTGTACCTTTGTTCTCATTAGATTCAAATAACCTCTGGAATTCTGCCTTAATTTCATTACTTACCCAAAAGTCATACAGGACAGGTTATTTAATTTCCATGTGATTGTATGGTTTTGAGTGAATTTCTTAGTGTTAATTTCTAATTTGATTGTGCTGTGGTCTGAGAAACTATATGTTAAAATTTTAATTATTTTTCATTTGCATCAGGTCCACTTGATCCAGAGATGAGTTCAAGTACTGAATATCTTTGCTAATTTTCTGTTTTGATGATCTAATATTGTCAGTGGGTTGTTAAAATCTCCCACTATTACTGTATAGGAGTCTAAGTCTCTTTGAAGGTCTCTAACAAATTGTTTTATGAATGTGGGGGTTCCTGTGTTAGGTGCATATATGTTTAGGATAGTTAGCTCTTTTTGTTTAATTGAACCCCTTACTGTTATGTAATGGCCTTCTTTGTCTTTTTAAATCTTTGTTATGTTAAAGTCTGTTTTTGCCAGAAACTAAGTTGGAAACCCCTGCTTTTTTGTTTTTCATTTACTTGGTAAATTTTTCTGCATCCCCTTATTTTGAGCCTATGTGTGTCATTGCATGTGAGATAGGTGTCTTGAAGATAGATAGCAGAGCATTGGGTCTTTTATCTAGCTTGCCATTCTGTGTCTTTTAATTAGGACAATCAGTCCATTTACATTCACGATTAGTATTTTTATGTGTGGATTTTATCCTGTCATCATGATGCTAGCTGGTTATTTTGCAGACTTGTTTATGTGGTTGTTTCATAGCATCATTGGTCCATGTACTTCAGTGTGTTTTTATATTGGCTGGTAATGGTTATTTCTTTCCATATTTAGTGCTTATTTCAGAAGCTCTTGTAAGGCAGGGTGATGGTTAGTTACAAACTCCCTCAACATTTCCTTGTCTGGAAGGGGTCTTATTTCTTCTTTTATGAAGCTTATTTTGGCTGGATATTAAAATTCTGGGTTGAAAATTATTTTCTTTAAGAATGTTAAATATTGTCCTCCAATCTCTTCTGGCTTGCAGGGTTTCTGCTGAGAGTTCTGTTGTTAGTCTGGTGGGCTTCCCTTTGTAGGTGACCTGGCCTTTCTCTCTGGCTGCCCTTAATTTTTTTTTTTTTTTTTTTTTGAATTTCAACCTTGGAGAATCTGATGATAATGTGTCTTGGGGATGATCTTCTTGTGGAGTATCTTACTGGAGTTCTCTGCATTTCCTGAACGTGAATGTTGGCATGTCTAGCTAGGTTGGGGAAGTTCTTGTAGATGATATTCTGAAATACGTTTTCTAGACTGGTTCCATTCTCTCCATCTCTTTCAGGTACAACAATCAGTCATATATTCATTATCTTTATATAATCACATATTTCTAAGAGGTTTTATTCATTCTTTTTCATTATTTTTTCTTTATTCTTTTCTGGCTGTCTTATTTCAGAAGGAGAGTCTTCAAGCTCCGAATTCTTTTCTCCACTTGATCTATTCTGCTATTAATACTTCTGATTGCATTATGACCTTCTTGTTTTGTGTTTTTCAGCTCTATCAGTTTGGTTATGCTCTTTTCTATACTGGCTATTTGTCTGTTAGCTCCTGCAATGTTTTATTATAAGTTTTAGCTTGCTTGCATTGAGTTAGAACATGCTCCTTTAGCTCAGTGAAGATCAATTTTATCCACATTCTGAAGTCCACTCCTGTCATTTTAACTATTTCAGCCTCCACCCAGTTCTGAACACTTGCTGGAGAGGTAATGCGGTCATTTGGAGGAAAGAGGGCACTCTTGCTGTTTGAGCTTTTAGCATTGTTGCACTCATTGTTTTTCATTTTGGTGGGTTTATCTATCTTCAGTCTTTGAAGTTGCTAACTTTTCGATTTTTTTTTTTTCTTTTAAGAGTCTGGCCACTTGTCTATAGGCCTGCTGTGGTTTGCTTGGAGTCTACTTCAGTCCTCAGTCACCTCAGGTTTTCTAGTACCTGGAGGCATCACTAGTGAAGGCTGCAAAAGGACATAGATGGTAGCCTGCCCCTTCCTCTGGGAACTATGTCCCAGGGTGGTAGGGACCTGTTGTTTTCCCAAACACACCTGTAGGAGGTGGCTGGAGACTCCAGCTGGGAGGTCTGACTCAATCAGTAGAAAAAGGACTGGAGACCTATTTAAAGAAGCAGTCTAGTCACACATTCATAGAGCAGCTGTGCTGTGCTTGGGTACTACTTCCCTTATTGGTACCCCAGGACAGCACAGGTCAGCTTGGGATCTCCAAAGCTTGTAGGTTAGAATGGCTAAGTTGCCAAAACGGTAAAGATGTTGGCCCAACACTCCTTCTATAGACTCTGTCCCAGGAAGCTTTCAAACCTCTGTTGGCCAGAGAATATCCACAGGCGTGGCTGGAGGCCCTACTTGGAAAGTGCCCTGTGAAGAAAAACAGATTGGGGACCCACTTAAGGAAGTAGATGGGCCACGCATTTTAGAGCATGTGCCACTGTTACTGCCCTGGGTCAGCTTAGGCTGGAATGGCTGTGTCACCCAAATAGCAATGATGGTAGTCTGCCCCTCCCCCTGAGTGCTCTGTCTAGTCCCATGTAGGTGCAACCCTGTTGCTGGGAGCTAGCTGGAATTCCAAGACCGTGGGTTTTATCCTGTTAGGAACTGTGAAAGTGGAGCTTCCAGATTGATGCTGCTTGGCCCCTTGAATTCAACTCCTTTCCTAGGGGTACGTACGGAGGTCCAATCCCTTGCCTTGCCTGAGTTGCAATTACCTTTTTCAGGGATCCTACAGCCAGAGTGTGTAAAGCTCCTGGATCTTTGTGGATGCCTGAGCAGCTGCTCTGCTGAGAGTACATACAGCTCTATGTGTCAGACCAAAGGCCCTGGTAAAGTGGGTTCATGAGGGAATCTCCTGACCTGAGAGTTGCAAAGATCCACGGGAGAAGTGTGGTTTCCTGGGGGTGCCCATTCACTCACCACTTCTTTGGGCAGATGGAGGTTTTCTTGGCTCCATGTCACTCCCAGGTGGGCCATCACCCTGCTCTGCTTTTCTCTGTTCTGTGTGGGTCGAGGTGTTTCCCTCATCGGTTGAATGCAAATACCTGGATGTTTAAGTTGAAAGTGCTATATTTACTTGTCCCTTTCATTTCTTTCCATGAGAGCCATGCACTATAGCTGCTTCTAGCCTGCCATCTTGGCCCCGCTTCCTGTATTCTTTTTGTGTCTCTTCATGGGCATATCATAGCTGGCATCATATGACAGAGGCTAGTGGGGGAGTTAGAGTTTATATTTCCATTGCTAAGGGTCATAATGATCAAAAAGCTCATATTGTTCTAAGTATCCAAGGAAGTTAAGTATCTGGATTCAGAGATGAGGAAATCAAATTATTTGAAATCTTGTCACACAGGAGAAATAGACTGACATAAATCTGAATTCTGTACTCTTACACATAGCTTACCTGCTTTGCCTAGAGTATATGGTGTACACATTCCAAATGTGTATACATTCCAAAATGTGTATAATCCTTAATCTTCAGAATAGTTAATTAGCTTCATATCCTGGATAAAGCCACAAAAAGTTTCTACTAAGCTTTTCTTCCATTTATATTCATGACATCCTATGAAAAAAAAAAATTCTAGTAGAGTCACCATGAAATGTTTGAAAGAAACTCTCTTGTTCTTTACTTTTGTAACTTAAAATATACTATAAAAATATTACCCAGTGACTGTAACCACATAAGTCAGTCTCTAATGAGATGTATTAATTTAATTATAACATTTTATAAAACATTTAGAGACATAAGCACTGATTTAATTGCAAGGCAATTCCTGTAGTGTGAATGTGAAGTTTGAGTGTTTTCAAACTCTTCTAGTCACATAATTTATTTATAGAGCAGGCATGAATTGAGTTTATATTAAGTTAGCCACGAGAAATGCCTGATATTTTTTTCATTTTTGACATATAGAAATGGCAATTTTCTATTGTTAAAACTAATAGAATGTGCTTGGTATTTTGCTAAATAATGAAGACAACAAGCCAGAAAGTTATGACCCTTTACTCCTGGAACTCAAAATTTAGAGGGGAGATAGACATGTAAATAAATTTTAACAACTACTTTCTAACTGCTTCATTGCTCTTAAGGTTAGGAGGAGCAAGCAGGATCTGAAGACAATAAAGTTTTATTCTTTATTCTTGTACCAGATTTCAAAATATACGCTCCCATTATGCTTTCTCAATACTATACGAACAGAAACATCTCAATTAATGCTGCTTCATTCAGAAGATCATGTAGAATTGACAATGTTCAAAAAGATATGGGTCTCTCACCATTTTTTCTCATCTCAGTAAAATAGCCACCTTTCTGCTTTGCTCATGTCAATATATGGGGCTATCCATGATTCTTCCTTTTTGGGTCATACCCAAGATCATACAATCCTATGAAAAACACTATCAAAATATATTTTCGGTACTATCTCACCTCCTCCATTAGCACTACATTAGCACAAGCTGCCAAACGTTTTACTTAGATTATTGCAATAATCTTCCAATGTGTCTCCATTATTCATATAAAAACCAAAGTAATAATATAACTTCTCTGTGTTGCAACAATCTAAGAGCTACCAATAAAACCTAGAATAAAAACCAAAGGTGATGTCAGGGCCTATTTAAGGATACCCCTCCCACTTATTCCCTACACTCTAGCTGTGCCAGCTATGTTGTTTTTTCTCCAATGCAACAGTGACTTTCCATCTGAGGAAATTTACACATATCTTTACTCTGCTTAGATTATTCTCCCAGAAAGATTTGCACATTGTCTCTCATTTCACTAGGTTGCTGCTCAGTTGTCACATCTTCAGACCTGTCTTCCTAAACAGTACCTTCTGTTGCTCTATTATTGTGCTACAGATCACAGATAGAGGACACTTAGTTTAATTTGAAGTTCATATAACCAATAAATATTTTATATTAAATTTTTAGTATAATTTCCAAGTGTTTTATAATAAGTTTATATGGCATAGGACTTTCTTATACTAAAAATTTAGTCAGCATTTTTCTGAAATTCAAATTTCATTGTGAGTCTTGTGTCTTGATTGGCTAAAACTGGCATCTCAAGAAGTTATACTCTATAGAATTTCACCTACATGATATATTATAAATTTATTTGTTAGGCAATTGTTTTGTTGCATTCTGAGCAAATGCTCAGAACCTAGAGCAGAAGCTATCATATAAGAAATGCTTAGCAAATATTTGTTGAGGCAAGGAAGAAATCATTGTGTGTGTGTGTGTGTATGTGCGTGTGTGTGTGTGGTTGATTACATGTGTATGTTTCACATTTGCAAAAATGTCTAGAAGAAAAAGCCAGAAAAAATATTTTCTTGCAGTGCAAACTAGGCAGTTTTTACAAGTGACTCATTGAGGTCTGTGGAAATTGAAACATGAGAAAGAGTAATTGCAAAAGACATTAGACATTAAGCAAGTTAGAGCAGGTTAGAAAACTTTATAAGGCTACATAAAATAATCAGCTTCAGTAGGTGAAGACTTTGAAGCAACATTACCTATGATTGAAGATGATTCAGAACGCAAACCTGGCTCCTTTAAGAAGTAAACTCTCTACAACTTGACAAAGAAATTACAATTTTTATTTTTTCCCAAAGCATTCCTATTTTCTATATAGCATAATTTTAACTATCCGGATTGTAGCAACCAACATATTTTCAATAGTGCAACCCCTGCTGGGTAGATTCTGCGTGATGAGTACAAATGAAATTCTGGCAACTAATAAAAGGCCTCAAAGGTGCTGGCTACATTCAGGTAAAGTAAGCAGTGGAGATGAGATTTACTGGGTCCTACATTATGGAAGAAGGTGAAGAATATAAGATGCATATTTAGATTAAACTTACTGATTTTCATGATTCAAACCACATCTGCAGTATAATTATATATATAAAGTTTTAAATATATTTATTATAAAATATATTTATTATATGTATGAATATTATACATATATAATATTACTATATGTTATATATTGCACATAATAGCATATATAACATATTATAATTATAATATAATATATTATGTGTTATATAACAAAATATAATTATAATATAATATTATGTTAATATAATTATAATATAACATAATTATAATATGTTATATATTTATATATAATGATTATGTATAATATTATCATTGTGTGGATTATTTTAAAATAATATATATTAAATATGTAATAGTATATATGTTATATAATACATATTTTAACTGATAACATTATATATATTATCTATATAATAGTATCATCATTGTGCAGGTTATTTTTAAATAATAAATAACCATGAAATAAGTGTACTCTATTGTATCTGTCATCCCTTGTGCAATAACAGAGCCACAGAAGATGCTATTCGAAAACAGGGTATGGGAAAAAAAAAATGACGAATAAGAGTCAGGACTAACTTCCAGGTCTCACTCTGATGGACAGAACATTGTGTGAAGACTCACACTGTTAACTTTCGCTCCAAGAACTACTACTGCAGAAACATACCAGGAAATCTGAAAGAATACATGGACCCTTTGAAAGAAGTGGCTTGCCACTGCAAACTCCATGTGACAGCTGAAAAACTGTAAGTGCCCAAAGTGTGAGAGGGAGGAAGTCCACCTCCAAACACACATTACCTTTGGAGAACCTGAACATCCAGATAATGGAAGAAGAATTTACCTAGAACTTAAATGAATTCAGGGAGCTGAATACAATATAAAAGAAGCAGCAGCAGTGGGAAGAGTAGGCACTTCCAGTTCCCAGGAAAGCTCAGGAAGCCATTTCTGACTTTATCTCACAGGGGTTCTTGGGGAGGGCTACCAGTGGGATCAGGGAAGGACCACAGGGAATAGAAACTTTGACTTGAATGTTGTAACAAATTCGACACAGCACAAATTGTTCTGGGCAGAGTCTTGGAGGAGGTGAATAGGAAGTGCAGACATGAGCACAGAACCTGTGGCAGGTGGGGAGGGTGGGGCCTGAAAGCCCTGCTTGCTTTCTCAGTGGGAAGACATGTAGCCTGGGGCAAGGTCTCAGCCCTTCTCACCAGTTGTCTGTATATAAATTCGATGCTGTTGGTGGAACATTGTGAGAGTGAGACTGGCCTTGTTGCCTGGATGGGAGCTGGGTGAGACCTGTCACTGCTGGTTTTTCCCAAGTTCCCTGGTGATGTGGATGACGCAGTAGAGGCAGCCATAATCCCCCTGGGAACATAACTCCATTGGCCTGAGAACCACACCCTAAGCCCCCACAGTGGCTACAGAAAGCCCCATTCAAGGAGAGTCTGAGTTCAGACACACCTAACCCTGGTTAAACCTGATGGTCTTTCTCTACCTTCCCTGGTAGCTGAAGGCAAAAATATAATCTCATGGAAGATCTATGGCCCTGCCCATCAGCTGAGAAACCCGAATACTTATCCACGTGATCTTAGAACAAACTTGTATCCCCCCATACTACTGCAGCTGATGCTCTCTTGAAAGTGCCACCTCTGCACTGGAGGCCAACCAAATCAAGCCATTACAGCAAATGAAAGAAGAACAGTGGTGCTCCAAGAAAAAAAGAAAGCAACAGTGAATTCCACCATCTGTAACATGCTATTTAACTAGAGGTTCTGAGTCCGTCCATGTGATAACTTCATTGCTAGCACAACCAGCATTCCATGAAACCAGTGCACTAAACAAAACTACAATCAAGGACCCTCATGGAGTCCACTTCATTCCCCTGCTACCTCCACCAGAGCATGTTCTTGTATCCACAGCTGAGAGACATGAAGATGGATCACATCACAGGACTCTGCAAACACTCCCCAGTACCAGCCCAGAACCCGGTAGCTCTGCTGGGTGACTAGATCCAGAAGAGCAATAAAAATCACTGCAATCTGTCTCTTAGAAAGCGGAGAAAGAGGAGAGCACATTAACGGAGCACCCCATCGGACTAAAAAATCTGAACAACAGTGCTTGAGTCCCAGATCTGTCCTCTGACATAGTCTACTCAAATAAAATAAAACCAGAAAAGCTATTCTGGTAATATGACAAAACAAGATTCTTAAACACCCTCAAAAGATCACACTAGTTCACCAGCGATGGATCCAAACCAAAAAAAAGCCTATAATTTGCCTAGAAAAGAACTCAGAAGGTCAATTATTAAAATCCAACATAAAGAAATGTAAAAAGTAATGCAGGTTATAAATGGAAAAATACACAGAGAAATAGATAACGTAAATAAAAAACAGTAACAACTTCTGGAAATGAAAGACACACTTAAAGAAGTACAAAATACACTAGGAAGTTTCAGTAGTAGAATCAAACAAGTAGAAGAAAGAACTTCAGAGCTCAATGACCAGGCCTTTGTATTAACACAATCCAACAAAGAAAAAGAAAAAAGAATTTGAAAAATTGAATAAAGCTTCCAAGAAGTTTGGGGATATGTTGAATGACCAAACCTAAGAATAATTGGTGTTCCCAAGAAAGAAGAGCAATCTAAAAGTTTGAAAAACTTATTTGAGAGAATAAGAGAGGAAAACTTTCCTGGTCTTGCTAGAGATCTAAACATTCAAATACAAGAAGCTGAAAGAACACTTGGGAAATTCATCACATAAAGATTATCTCCTAGGCACATGGTCATCAGGATATCTAAAATCAAGATTGAGACAAGAGTATTAGGTAACCTATGAAGGAAAACCTATCAAATTAACAGCAGATTTCTCAGCAGATATCCTGCAAGTTAGAACGAATTAGGCTCCTATCTTAAGCATCCTTAAACAAAACAATCACCAGCTAAGAATTTGCTAACCAAGAAAACTAAGCTTCAGAAATAAAGGAAAGATACAGTCTTTTTCAAACAAATGCTAAGAGAATTTGCCACTACCAAGTAAGCAATGCAAGAACTGCTAAAAAGAGTTCTAAATCTTGAAACAAAACCTCAAAATACATCAAAATAGAACCGCCTTAAAACAAAAATCTTACACAGCCTATAAAACAATAACACAATGGAAGAAAAAGAAACACAAGGTATTCGGGCAACAAATAGTTAAATGAATATAATAGTACCTCACATCTGAATACTAACATTGAGTGTAAATGGCCTAAATGCTCCACATGGAAGATACAGAATGGCAGAACGGATAAGCATTCACCAACCAAGTGTCTGGTTTCTTTAAGAGATTCACCTAACACATAAGGACTGACATAAACTTAAGGTATAGGTGTGGAAAAAAAATTCCATGCAAAAGGACACCAAAATGGAGCAGAAGTAGCTATTCTCATATCAGACAAAAAGGACTTTAAGACAACAGCAGTCAAAAAAGACAAAGAGGGACATTATATAATGATAAAACGACAAGTCCTTCAGGGAAATGTCACAATCCTAAATAGTTTCAGTAGGATTAATACCAATTCTTCTTTGAATGTCTAATAGAATTCAGCTGTTATTTCATCGGGTCCTGGACTTTTTTTGTTGTCTTTTTTTATTTTTATTTTTTTTACTGATTCAATCTTGCAGCTTGTTATTAGTCTGGTAAGGGTGTATATTTCTTCCTGGTTTCATCTATGAGAGTTGTATATGTTCAGAAATTTATCTATGTCCTCCAGATTGTTCAGTTTGGCACATAAAGGTGTTCACAGTAGCTTTAAATGGTCTTTGTATTTCTTTGATATTGGCTGTAATATCTCCAGTTTCATTTCTTATTTTCCTTCTTTGGATATTTTGTTGTTGCTAATCGTTGGTCTATCAATTCTGTTTATCTTTTCAAAGAACCAGCTTTTTGTTTCAATTATCTTTTGCATTTTTTGGTTTCAATTTCATTTAGTTCTGCTCTTTTTTTTTTTTTTAAGTTTTCATTAAATTTAGTGGAAAAATTATGATATGTTTCATCTCAACACAAGATACCCAAACAATTTTCACAGCTAGAAAAATATATCAATTGAATAAAAATGTGTTTTTATTAGTATTAAACAGCAATTTGGGAGTAAACAAATACAGCTTATATATAAATGGCAATGTTGTACTTGCTTTATTTTTCTTATTTCTGAAACTTTTTTTCACTAATACTTCAAACTTGGGGGGCTCATGCTTATTTTGCACTTAAAGTAAAATTATCCCAGAAAAGCACCTTTGGGTAAAATATAGATTAAGTATATAGAGGCATAACAGACAGAAGACTCCCAGAAGATACTACATCTTCATCTCTTGCTTAGAGATGAAGAGAATAGCAGGCAGAAGTACTTTAGAGTATGTACAGAGAGCAAAATGCTTTGGCTTCATCCATACATGGAAGGCAATTCAAATGTGATCCATACATTTGGATCTGACTAAAAATTGTTATGTCAAGTAATTGTCAAATGTGTCATTGCCTGGAATCACAATGTTGAAATGCCCATTTTTACAGTATGTTTTTTGGTGAAAAGGTTGTTAGACAATTTTTCAAGTCATTGTCCAAAATATTAGCATTTTTTTTTTTATTTTTTATTATACTTTAGGGTTTTAGGGTACATGTGCACAATGTGCAGGTTTGTTACATATGTATCCATGTGTCATGTTGATTTCCTGCACCCATTAACTTGTCATTTAGCATTAGGTGTATCTCCTAATGCTGTCCCTCCCCCCTCCCCCCACCCCACAACAGTCCCCAGAGTGTGATGTTCCCCTTCCTGTGTCCATGAGTTCTCATTGTTCAATTCCCACCTATGAGTGAGAACATGCGGTGTTTGGTTTTTTGTCCTTGCGATAGTTTACTGAGAATGATGTTTTCCAGTTTCATCCATGTCCCTACAAAGGAAACGAACTCATCATTTTTTATGGCTGCATAGTATTCCATGGTGTATATGTGCCACATTTTCTTAATCCAGTCTATTGTTGTTGGACATTTGGGTTGGTTCCAACTCTTTGCTATTGTGAATAGTGCCACAATAAACATACGTGTGCATGTGTCTTTATAGCAGCATGATTTATAGTCCTTTGGGTATATACTCAGTAATGGGATGGCTGGGTCAAATGGTATTTCTAGTTCGAGATCCCTGAGGAATCGCCACACTGACTTCCACAATGGTTGAACTAGTTTACAGTCCCACCAACAGTGTAAAAGTGTTCCTGTTTCTCCACATCCTCTCCAGCACCTGTTGTTTCCTGATTTTTTAATGATGGCCATTCTAACTGTTGTGAGATGGTATCTCACTGTGGTTTTGATTTGCATTTCTCTGATGGCCAGTGATGATGAGCATTTCTTCATGTGTTTTTTGGCTGCATAAATGTCTTCTTTTGAGAAGTGTCTGTTCATGTCCTCTGCCCACTTTTTGATGGGGTTGTTTGTTTTTTTCTTGTAAATTTGTTTGAGTTCATTGTAGATTCTGGATATTAGCCCTTTGTCAGATGAGTAGGTTGCAAAAATTTTCTCCCATTCTGTAGGTTGCCTGTTCACTCTGATGATAGATTCTTTTGCTGTGCAGAAGCTCTTTAGTTTAATGAGATCCCATTTGTCAATTTTGGCTTTTGTTGCCATTGCTTTCGGTGTTTTAGACATGAAGTCCTTGCCCACGCCTATGTCCTGAATGGTATTGCCTAGGTTTTCTTGTAGGATTTTAATGGTTTTAGGTCTAACATATAAGTCTTTAATCCATCTTGAATTAATTTTTGTATAAGGTGTAAGGAAGGGATCCAGTTTCAGCTTTCTACATATGGCTAGCCAGTTTTCCCAGCACCATTTATTAAATAGGGAATCCTTTCCCCATTTCTTGTTTTTGTCAGGTTGTCAAAGATCAGATAGTTGTAGCTATGCGGCATCATTTCTGAGGGCTCTGTTCTGTTCCATTGATCTATGTCTCTGTTGTGGTACCAGTACCATGCTGTTTTGGTTACTGTAGCCTTGTAGTATAGTTTGAAGTCAGGTAGCGTGATGCCTCCAGCTTTGTTCTTTTGGCTTAGGATTGACTTGGCGATGCGGGCTCTTTTTTGGTTCCATATGAACTTTAAAGTAGTTTTTTCCAATTCTGTGAAGAAAGTCATTGGTAGCTTGATGGGGATGGCATTGAATCTATAAATTACCTTGGGCAGTATGGCCATTTTCACGATATTGATTCATCCAACCCATGAGCATGGAATGTTCTTCCATTTGTTTGTATCCTCTTTTATTTCATTGAGCAGTGGTTTGTAGTTCTCCTTGAAGAGGTCCTTCACATCCCTTGTAAGTTGGATTCCTAGGTATTTTATTCTCTTTGAAGCAATTGTGAATGGGAGTTCACTCATGATTTGGCTCTCTGTTTGTCTGTGATTGGTGTACAAGAATGCTTGTGATTTTTGTACATTAATTTTGTATCCTGAGACTTTGCTGAAGTTGCTAATCAGCTTAAGGAGATTTTGGGCTGAGACAATGGGGTTTTCTAGATATACAATCATGTCATCTGCAAACAGGGACAATTTGACTTCCTCTTTTCCTAATTGAATACCCTTTATTTCCTTCTCCTGCCTGATTGCTCTGGCCAGAACTTCCAGCACTATGTTGAATAGGAGTGGTGAGAGAGGGCATCCCTGTCTTGTGCCAGTTTTCAGAGGGAATGCTTCCAGTTTTTGCCCATTCAGTATGATATTGGCTGTGGGTTTGTCGTAGATAGCTCTTATTATTTTGAGATACATCCCATCAATACCTAATTTATTGAGAGTTTTTAGCATGAAGCGTTGTTGAATTTTGTCAAAGGCCTTTTCTGCATCTATTGAGATAATCATGTGGTTTTTGTCTTTGGTTCTGTTTATATGCTGGATTACATTTATTGATTTGCGTATGTTGAACCAGCCTTGCATCCCAGGGATGAAACCCACTTGATCATGGTGGATAAGCTTTTTGATGTCTGCTGGATTCGGTTTGCCAGTATTTTATTGAGGATTTTTGCATCAATGTTCATCAAGGATATTGGTCTGAAATTCTCTTTTTTGGTTATGTCTCTGCCAGGTTTTGGTATCAGGACAATGCTGGCTTCATAAAATGTGTTAGGGAGGATTCCCTCTTTTTCTATCGATTGGAATAGTTTCAGAAGGAATGGTACCAGTTCCTACTTGTACCTCTGGTAGAATTCAGTTGTGAATCCATCAGGTCCTGGACCCTTTTTGGTTGGTAAGCTATTGATTATTGCCACAATTTCAGAACCTGTTATTGGTCTATTCAGAGATTCAACTTCTTCCTGGTTTAGTCTTGGGAGGGTGTATTTGTCGAGGAATTTATCCATTTCTTCTAGATTTTCTAGTTTATTTGCATAGAGGTGTTTGTAGTATTCTCTGATGGTAGATTGTATTTCTGTGGGATCGGTGGTGATATCCCCTTTTTCGTTTTTTATTGCATCTATTTGATTCTTCTCTCTTTTCTTCTTTATTAGTCTTGCTAGCGGTCCATCAATTTTGTTGATCTTTTCAAAAAACCAGCTCCTGGATTCATTAATTTTTTGAAGGGTTTTTTGTGTCTCTATTTCCTTCAGTTCTGCTCTGATTTTAGTTATTTCTAGCCTTCTGCTAGCTTTTGAATGTGTTTGCTCTTGCTTTTCTAGTTCTTTTAATTGTGATGTTAGGGTGTCAATTTTGGATCTTTCCTGCTTTCTCTTGTGGGCATTTAGTGCTATAAATTTCCCTCTACACACTGCTTTGAATGTGTCCCAGAGATTCTGGTATGTTGTGTCTTTGTTCTTGTTGGTTTCAAAGAACATCTTTATTTCTGCCTTCATTTCATTATGTACCCAATAGTCATTCAGGAGCAGGTTGTTCAGTTTCCATGTAGTTGAGCGGTTTTGAGTGAGTTTCTTAATCCTGAGTTCTAGTTTGATTGCACTGTGTTCTGAGAGACAGTTTGTTATAATTTCTGTTCTTTTACATTTGCTGAGGAGAGCTTTACTTCCAACTATGTGGTCAATTTTGGAACAGGTGTGGTGTGGTGCTGAAAAAAATGTATATTCTGTTGACTTGGGGTGGAGAGTTCTGTAGATGTCTATTAGGTCCACTTTATGTAGAGCTGAGTTCAATTCCTGGATATCCTTGTTAACTTTCTGTCTCGTTGATCTGTCTAATGCTGACAGTGGGTTGTTAAAATCTCCCATTATTATTGTGTGGGAGTTTAAGTCCCTTTGTAGGTCACTGAGGACTTGCTTTATGAATCTGGGTGCTCCTGTGTTGGGTGCATATATATTTAGGATAGTTAGCTCTTCTTGTTGAATTGATCCCTTTACCATTATGTAATGGCCTTCTTTGTCTCTTTTGATCTTTGTTGGTTTAAAGTCTATTTTATCAGAGACTAGGATTTCAACCCCTGCCTTTTTTTGTGTTCCAGTTGCTTGATAGATCTTCCTCCATCCCTTTATTTTGAGTCTATGTGTGTCTCTGCACGTGAGATGGGTTTCCTGAATACAGCACACTGATGGGTCCTGACTCCTTATCCAGTTTGCCAGTCTGTGTCTTTTGATTGGAGCATTTAGCCCATTTATATTTAACGTTAATATTGTTATGTGTGAATCTGATCCTGTCATTATGATGTTAGTTGGTTATTTTGCTCGTTAGTTGCTATAGTTTCTTCCTAGCCTTGATGGTCTTTACAATTTGGCATGTTTTTGCAGTGGCTGGTACCGGTTGTTCCTTTCCATGTTTAGTGCTTCCTTCAGGAGCTCTTTTAGGGCAGGCCTGGTGTGACAAAATCACTCAGCGTTTGCTTGTCTGTAAAGTATTTTATTTCTCCTTCACTTATGAAGCTTAGTTTGGCGGGATAGGAAATTCTGGGTTGAAAATTCTTTTCTTTAAGAATGTTGAATATCGGCCCCCACTCTCTTCTGGCTTGTAGAGTTTCTGCTGAGAGATCAGCTGTTAGTCTGATGGGCTTCCCTTTGTGGGTAACCCGACCTTTCTCTCTGGCTGCCCTTAACATTTTTTCCTTCATTTCAACTTTGGTGAATCTGACAATTATGTGTCTTGGAGTTGCCCTTCTCGAGGAGTATCTTTGTGGCGTTCTCTGTATTTCCTGAATCTGAATGCTGGCCTGCCTTGCTAGATTGGGGAAGTTCTCCTGGATAATATCTTGCAGAGTGTTTTCCAACTTGGTTCCATTCTCCCCATCATTTTCAGGTACACCAATCAGACGTAGGTTTGGTCTTTTCACATAGTCCCAAATTTCTTGGAGGCTTTGTTCATTTCTTTTTATTCTTTTTTCTCTAAACTTCCCTTCTCTCTTCATTTCATTCACTTCATCTTCCATCAGCGATACCCTTTCTTCCAGTTGATCGCATCTGCTACTGAGGCTTCTGCCGTCTTCGCGTAGTTCTTGAAACTTGGCTTTCAGCTCCATCAGCTCCTTTAAGCCCTTCTCTCCACTGGTTATTCTAGTTATCCATTCTTCTAATTTTTTTTCAAGTTTTTAACTTCTTTGCTATTGTTTTGAATTTCCTCCCGTAGCTCAGAGTAGTTTGATCGTCTGAAGCCTTCTTCTCTCAACTCATCAAAGTCATCCTCCATCCAGGTTTGTTCCGTTGCTGGTGAGGAACTGCGTTCCTTTGGAGGAGGAGAGGTGCTCTGTTTTTTAGAGTTTCCAGTTTTTTTGCTCTGTTTTTTCCCCATCTTTGTGGTTTTATCTACTTTTGGTCTTTGATGATGGTGATGTACAGATGGGTTTTTGGTGTGGATGTCCTTTCTGTTTGTTAGTTTTCCTTCTACCAGACAGGCCCCTCAGCTGCAGGTCTGTTGGAGTTTACTAGAGGTCCACTCCAGACCCTGTTTGGCTGGGTGTCAGCAGCGGTGGCTGCAGAACAGCAGATTTTCGTGAGACCACAAATTCAGCTGTCTGATAGTTCCTCTGAAAGTTTTGTCTCAGAGGAGTACCCGGTTGAATGAGGTGTCAGTCTGTCCCTACTGGGGGGGTGCCTCCCAGTTAGGCTGCTCAGGGGTGAGGGACCCACTTTAGGAGGCAGTCTGTCCGTTCTCAGATCTCCAGCTGCGTGCTGGGAGAACCACTACTCTCTTCAAAGCTGTCAGTCAGACAGGGACATTTAAGTCTGTGGAGGTTCTTGCTGAGTTTTTGTTTGTCTGTGCCCTGCCCCCAGAGGTGTAGCCTACAGAGGCAGGCAGGCCTCCTTGAGCTGTGGTGGGCTCCACCCAGTTCGAGCTTCCTGGCTGCTTTGTTTACCTAAGCAAGCCTGGGCAATGGCGGGCGCCCCTCCCCCAGCCTCGCTGCCGCCTTGCAGCTTGATCTCAGACTGCTGTGCTAGCAATCAACGAGACTCTGTGGGCATAGGACCCTCTGAGCCAGGTGCGGGACACAATCTCCTAGTGTGCCGTTTTCCAGGCCCGTTGGAAAAGCGCAGTATTAGGATGGGACTGACCCGATATTCCAGGTGCCATCTGTTTCCCCTTTCTTTGACTAGGAAAGGGAACTCCCTGACCCCTTGCGCTTCCCGAGTGAGGCAATGCCTCACTCTGCTTCGGCTAGCGCACAGTTCGCTTCACCGACTGTCCTGCACCCACTGTTAGGCACTCCCTAGTGAGATGAAACCGGTACCTCAAGCAGAAATGCAGAAATCACCCGTCTTCTGTGTTGCTGGGGCTGGGAGCTGGAGACCGGAGCTGTTCCTATTCGGCCATCTTGGCTACACCCCCCTAGTTCTGCTCTTATCTTTATTATTTTTCTTCTGCTGGGTTTGGGTTTACTTTGTTCTTGTTTCTGTAGTTCCCTAAAGTGTCACATTAGCTTGTCTCTTTGTGCTCTCTCAGACATTTTGATGTAGGCATTTAATGCTATGAATTATTTCATCTTAGCACTGCTTTTGCTGTATCGCAGGGGTTTTGATAAGTTTTGTCACTATTATCATTCATTTCAAAAATTTTTTAAATTTTCATCTTGATTACATTGTTCACTCAAAGATAATCCAAGAGCAGGTTACTTAATTTCTAGGTATCTGTATAGATTTGAGTGTTCCTTTTGCGGTTGATTTTCAATTATATTCCACTGTGGTCTGAGAATGTACGTAATATAATTTTGTTTTTCTAAAATTTGTTGAGACTTGTTTTGTGGCCTATCATATGGTCTATCTTGGATAACAATCCATGTGCTGAGGAGAAGAATGTATATTCTGCAGTTGTTGGGTAGAATGTTCTGTTAAGTCCATTTATTTTAGGGTATAATTTAAATTCATTGTTTCTTTGTTGGCTTTCGATCTTGCTAATCTCTTTAGTGCTGTCAGTGGAGTATTAAATTCCCTCACTATTATTATGCTGCTGTTTATCTCATTTCTTAGGTCTAGTGTTAAGTAACTGTTATATAAATTTGTGTGTTCCATTGTTAGGTGCAAGTATATTTAGGATTATAATATCTTCCTATTGGACTAATTTTTTTATCATTATATAATATACTTCATAGTCCTTTTTTTACTGTTGCTTTAAAGTCTGTTTTGTCTGATACAAGAATAGCTACTCCTGCTTGCTATAGGGTTCCATTTGCATAGAAAAATTATTTGACCCCTTTACCTCAAGTTTATGTAAGTCCTTGTGTCAGGTGAGTCTCTTGAAGACAGATACTTGGTTGGTGGTTTTTTTTTTTTTAATCTATTCTACCATTCTCTATCTTTTATGTGGAACATTTAGACTATTTATATTCAATGTTAGTATTGATATGTAAGGTACTGTTCTATTCATCTGTTAGTTGTTACCTAAAAACTTTGTTTTTTTCATCATGTTATTGTTTTACAGGTCCTGTGAGATTTATGCTCTAAGGAGATTCTATTTTGGTGTTTATTGAGGTTTTGTTTCAAGGTTTAGAACTCCTTTTGGCGTTTCTTATAGTGCTGGTTTGGCAATGGCAAATTCAGTATTTGTCTGACAGACCCTTTTTCTCTCTTTCATTTATCAAGCTTAGTTTTTCTGGATATCAAATTCTTGGCTGAAAATCATTTTGTTTAAGAAAGCTAAAGATAGACCCCTAATCCCTTATGGCTTGTAAGATTTCTGTTGAGAATCCTTCCGGTAATCTGATAGGTTTCTCTTTATAGGTTACCTGATGCTTTTGCCTCACAGCTCTTAAAATTATTTTTTTCATCTTGATTTTATATAACCTGATTACTATGTGCCTTTGTGGAGATCTTTTTGCAAAGAATTTCCCAGGAGTTCTTTGAGTTTCTTATGTTTGAATGTCTAGATCTCTAGGAAGGCCCATGATGTTTTCCTTAATTATTTCCTCAAATAAGGTGACTCCATACCTGCCTCACAGCATCTGCTCTCTGGTTTTGTCCCCAAATCCTCTGCCTTTCCCCTGGATGCTACAGGAAGTGGAGCTAAGTCTGCTGGGTGAGGCTGCCTGTCAGCGTCTGAATGTCTGAGTGTGGGAGACAGCCACTTCCTGAAGAGCCAGGGCAGTGAACCCAGGGCAGCTGGGACCACCACTGGATAATATCCAATGGTGGTGGCCCATTGGATATTACTTCTCTGCCTTAGCTACAAATCACCTACTCAGGGATACTGCCCCTATTGGCCTGAAGCCTGAATCACCAGCTCAGTAAATAAAATACAGAGGAAAAATTAAATAGATAAAATGAAAACCGTGACAGGATGAGATGAGCTTCAGGAGATCTCTGCCATTCCAATCACATGTGAGACATTGAACTCACCCATGTACCAAGAACATAACTACTACTACCAGCATCTGGAAAAGCCAGTGAAAAAATAATCTATAACCAAGAAACTCATACAGATTTTCACCCCTAAAAGCAACATGAATACAATTAAGCTAAATAAACATCAAAGTTTAAACCTTAAGAATAAAAAAGAAATTAAAAGAACCACAGTCCAATCAAAAATAAATTCAAGAACAATTTGAAGAAATAATGTATCCAAATGAGAAAGAATCATAAAAGTAATTCTAGTAGTATGACAAAACAGGGTTCTATAACAACGCCAAATGATCAAACTAGCTACTCAGCAATGAATTCAAACAAAAAAGAAATCTATGAATTGCCAGATAATGAATTAAAAAATTTGATTACTAAGGTACTCAAGGAGATACTAGAGAAAGGTGAAAACCAACTTAAAGAAACTTAAAAAAATATATAAATAAAAAACTTCCCAGAAAAATAGAGATCATAAAGAAAAATCTATCAGAACTTCTGGAAATGAAAAACATGCTTAGGAAAATACAAAGTACAGGCGAATGTTTCAACAATAGAGTAGAACAAATAGAACAAAGAATTTCAGAGCCAGAAGACAAGGTTTTGAAGTAACCCAATCAGACGGAAACAAACAAACAAAAACATTTAAAAAAACGAACTAAGTCTACAAGAATTATGGGACTATGTAAAATGGCCAAACCTAAGAATGATTGATGTGCTTGGCTTAGAAGAGTTTAGAAACCTCAAAAGTTCACAGTGTGACTCTCCACACCCTATTCTGTCCTGCCATCCTGGAAAGAAGAAAAACAAAAACCAAAAAGCCGACGATAATATTGAGTGATTTTACTCCTCTTTCTTTCATTAGAATACCAGCTATTACTTCATATACCTATATTCTAATTTGTGAGGGGTAGTATTGTTGGTACAAAATTATGAATGCATTGAAAATGTAATAAACTGAAAAGCTAGAACCAAGTTCTTAATGGCTAATTGCCTATTCCTCATTATTGTGGTCTGTTTTCCATACAGCCAAAAACAATGACAACACACATTTGAGGATATATTTTCTTAAAAGTTTATGGTTCTGAAGGCATTTGTTCCTAACAGTACAGGCTCAGAGCAGTAGGTAATTTGTCAATTAAGATGAGCTAACACAGCATTTTACTCACCAGCTAATAGAAGCCAACATTTTTACTTACTCTACAAGAAGTTTAGTCTTTAATTTTTAAACCTTTGTGAAACTTGAATTAATTAAATATATTGATGTGCTTACTTATTTTTATAATGATGACTTTTTTATTAGCTATTGTTTTCATTTTCTTCCTGATAAATTTTAGCAAAGAAAACAACTGGAAACATAGACTTTTTTTTTCTAACTCCTGGCATTTTAACAGGCACAATTTGCAAATAAGTTAATTGTACACTAATTTTTCTAAAAAAGTTTTTTTTCTATTTCTCAATTTTTTTTTCAATGAACAAAGCTTCATTTTTCAAAAACAAATAAGAAAGGGAGTACAGAGAATAAAAGGGAAGCATTTGAGAGATGATATAAAGTTTAAGTCATACAAAAAAGGTAGAAAAATAATTAAAGTCTATGCTTACATGAAACAAAAAAATAAGTGTTATTTTGTAAAAGATTCAATAATAAACATTAAAATTCAGCTAAAAGCAATGACAAATCAAAACAAATTGTAGCTACTGAAGCATTGTTGTTGTCATTTGAACTGTGTGCCTAAATGAAAAATTGCTTGTTAAAATACTAATCTAATCAATCTAGAATGGTTGGATGTGTTTAACAAGTGATGATCAAGAAATTATGTTTTCAGTGTACACAGTGAATTGATAATGCATATTTATTTTATTAAGCAAAATTAGTTGTCAAATGCAAATTTGTAAAGTATCTCACCTCTTCAGTAAGTAAACAAGAAGCACAAAACATTTTTATATTTTTAACTTTGTTTTTAAGTTTTTTTTAAATAGGGCTGCATTGCCTGTTATGACTAGCATAGCAATAGAAAAAATATTTAAATATTTATATTGCACTCAATGTATAATACCTATAGTCACAAGATTATTTGTTTTAAAATGAGAACTCTTTTATAAAGCTGCATAGTTGACAAAATATTTTTAAATATATTAATTTTATATCTTTTTTACAAAAATATAAAAATGACTAAGTTTCCTACACATAAATGCAGACTAATAACTCAATTTAGTGTAGCTTTGCTATTCATAATAAAAAATAAACCACTCATTAAGTATGGATAGATACAGATCAAAGATTAAATGAAATTAATAAGCATTTTCAATTTAATAACTGGAAAATATAAGTGAAAATCTTTCAATATTTCATGTATGTCATTTAAATTTACTATACAAATGGTAGAATATTGTCACTTGTAATAACTGAAGTTCATATGTAAAGTATACAAAATAGATACTGTTTTTTCTTATAGTTTAATCTTTAGCAGCTAAAAATTATATATTTTGCTTAAAATAATTTTCTGTTTGTTAAATATTAAATAAAAACATCAAAAGTTAATACATTACTGTATACTGGTTGGAAATAAAATTTACCTATTCATGTAAGTATTTTATTTTAGAATTTAAAGAATCTTCCATAAAATAAAAACCTAATATTTATCTTCTAAAAATCAATAGAATTGTGCTAAGTACAAAACATCTTACCTTTTTATTGCATATAAAATGATTAATAAAATTTAAATAATGTAGATATTTAAAACTTTAAATTTACTCAAGTTCTATAAGGGGATTGAAATTGCAGATGTTATCTTTGTAACTGAAATTATGAAAAAATTATCTATAAATATTGATTAATAGTGACCTGAGCAACATATACTTATTTTATTTTCTGTCTTGAACCACTTTTTTACCTTTTTATATTTTCCTATCTTATTTTATTGTACCACTGTATTTTCCCTGATTATGTACAATAGTTTTCTATTAATTGTATTTTCTTACTTATTGTCCTAATAGTCTTATTTTTAATCTGTTTGCACAGACTCCTCTGTTAATTGAGTCAACTTTTGAATATAGTCTTCATTGTTGTTAACTGATTATTTTATTTTCAAATCATCAACATTTTGTGTAGTGGTGCTATCTTCTCAACTCTCTCTGAATGCAAATAAGAAAAATTTGACTGTTTAAAAAGCTTTGCTCTTCCTTGAATATTTTATTCGGAATCATTTATTTTATTTGTAATCTTTTTATTTTTCTCTGTCTTTCAGGTAGTTTCCAAATAGCTGATGATTCTTGGGGTTTAAAGGTACTAGCACATGACTCCCCTCTTCTTTCTCTGGAATATATAAATGTCCTATGGGTATTTTATTTTATTTTATTACTTTTTATTTTATTTTATTTTATTTTTTGAGACGGAGTCTTTCTCTGTCCCCCAGGCTGGAGTGCAGTGGCGCGATCTCGGCTCACTGCAAGCTCCGCCTTCCGGGTTCACGCCATTCTCCTGTCTCAGCCTCCTGAGTAGCTGGGACTACAGGCGCCCACCACCATGCCCAGCTAATTTTTTGTATTTTTAGTAGAGACGGGGTTTCACCGTGTTAGCCAGGATGGTCTCCATCTCCTGACCTCGTGATCCGCCCGCCTCGACCTCCCAAAGTGCTGGGATTACAGGCTTGAGCCACCGCGCCCGGCCCCCGGGTATTTTAACATAATGGTTATTCTCTAAGCATTGGTTGGACAGATCTTCACATAGTCATTACGTTATGCTTTATAATTATGCCATTGACATTACACAGACTAATAGATTTTTGTTGCTGTATCAGTTATGCTGAGAATAGGTTCAAAGCCCCCACTTAATTATAAATTAAAAAATAATCTCATATTTTTTCAAATTTTGCTTGTTGTATTTTGAGACTATTTCATGATGTATGTACAAATGTATAATTGTTATGTATTTTGGGTAAATCATTCTTTCAGTCATAATTCACAAATTCTTCTTTAAACACAAAAATGATTTTTACTTTGCATGGTAAAATATAGGCACCCCAGACTTTTAATGTTAGTATTAATATCCCATTGATGTTCTTTCATCTCACTTTTATACTTAGTATTTTAGCATTTTTTTGTATGCATTAGTTATTTGTATTGCCAATCTAAAAAGAATGACTCTGTGACAAATGATTGCTTGTCAGCTAAATCTATTAATTAAGATATGTATTATTTTTTATAGTATGATGTTGGACATCAGTTTTCTTTGTAGTTGTGCTCACTTTTGATTTATATATATTTGAGCACATGTTATCAGATGTAGAGAACTTAGAAGAATTATTCCTTTTCAGTAAACAAAGCATGTTACATTATGATATAATCCCCTATGTCTCAGGCAGCATTTTTCTTTTGTTGCCCATTTTGGTGTTATAAATATAATGATGCTACCTCTCATTTTGTTAATATTTGCTGGTAAAAATTTTTAACACCTATGATCCATCTATCTGTGTCCCTCTATTATAAATATGCCTATTATAAATAATGCATTTTGTAATTTTATTTTATTATCTGGTTTGGAAACTGCATTTATAAAATGAGACAGTTTAGTCCATTTATATATATCATGATTTCTGAAACAAAACTACCATTTAACTGAGTACAGTTTACTTACTTTCTGTTTATTCATTTAACCTCATGCTTTTCTTCTTTGGGTTGACTGAATTTTTTTTCTAATTTTTTTTTCCTCCAATAAATTAGAATATATATTCATATAGAGAGAATAGATATAAAATATATATGGGATTATATGTATTCATATATATAATCTTTAACTTAGCATTTACTCAAGGTCTTTTAGAACCATAATTAAGCTTTGGGTAAATCTGTATCTTTAGCCCGTTTTACCAAAAATAATAATCCAAAAGCCATTGTCCTAGAAGTTTGCTGGTAATCCATCTATAAAACCTCATATTTTTATGTTATTGCAATAAATAAATACACAAACAAATTAATGGCCTGATAAGTAGCATTCCAAATTATGTGGTGTAAATATTTCCACAGTTGCAGATTTTAAGCCACCAATGTTACTTCTCTGAATGCTGAGTAGAGAGATGTGAAAAATCAGCTCTCATGAGCAGATATGTTCTAGCTCCTGCCCATCACTACTTAGAATGCCTAAATTCTCTTCGGTCTTATATGTTAGTTTTCTTCTGATGGTTTAGTTCTATTTAATTATTTCCTAAAGGTACATTTTTATTATACTTTTAACACGTGAAAGTTAAATTCTCTTTAATGTATATTTTAATATGATTTTACAATTACAGAAGCATTGGATTGTGTAAAATTAGAACATACAAAAATATATAAAGAAATGCATCTATAAAAACATGTAGCCTATTATCTAGAGATAACTTCTGTTAATGCATTGCTGCTTAGTTTTGTATAGCTTCACACACACACACACACACACACACAGACACACAATTCCTTCAGGAAGTTTTTTAGTTGGTGTTTATTAGTAACTTTTCAATTTTTTACCACTAATTTTTTAATAATATTTTGTCTTTATCGTGGACCTAACTTTTTAAATATCTTTGCTTATTTACACCTACATATTTCGTAGATTCTATCAGTCTGCTTTATCATCTAAAACTCTATAACCTGCAAATCTTACTCAAAAGTAAATGTTTTCCTACTGTATTTTTTATATTTATTTGTAATCCAACTCACAACAGTGTTTTCATTGGGAATTCTATGTAGCTTGGTTTGAGTGTGTTTTTCTCTGTATTAATTTTTCTTTCTTTCTTCTACACACTCAGAATTTTCACTCCCCGAAATATAATTTTTAAATTTTAGTTTATTTTTCTCTTAGTTCCTATGCCACAGGGGTATTATGAATTCAAACACCAAACCTATATTAAAAACATTACACCCTGTCAGAGGATTTATTTTGCCATCCAAATCTCAGACACAGATATAAAACGCTCCTCTTCTTCTACCTTGTATAATTGAACAGAATACTTTCTCCAGACTTCAACTAATGAGACAATATTTCAAGACATTTAGCAATTGCAAAAGTCTCATTTCCAGCTTTCAAACTATTACATTATTTCCTATCCCTGTTTGTATTTTAAAACAAAAGATACATGACAAATGAAATAATTAACAAAGCATAAGCATATTAGAAGTGGTTAATATTCATACACTCCCCAATACACACAGAAGCCACTTCATTAGCTCATATAGTTAAAGCTATGATTTTTACACTTCCTTCTTTATTTCCACTGAAGAAAAATGGGGCCATACCTAGGGTAATGGAGTGGGGGAGGGAGGGCATAACAGGAAATAATGACTTCTCCAGCTTGTCAACCTATTCTCTATTGCAAGAACATCAAAATTTTATAATTATTTTTGAGATTCCATAGAATATTTTTCATAAACAAGTATTCTCAGCTACTGTATGTTATGGTTTGTTTCCTTCCTATTTTTCTCTGATTATTTTAATTAATATGTTCTCTTTGGGCATTTTTTGATCCATGAAGGCCAGGAGCCACTTGCCACCACAAGTTAATATTTGCAGTAACAATAGTCATACATAGGCCTGACTTCTCACTACCAACAAAAGAATGGCATCATCACTTATGCTGCAAGCCAGCTTGCTTTGGATTATTTAAGCCAAAATTTAATGATATTACGTGTGTGTGTGTGTGTATGTGTGTGTGTATACATACATATACACGTATACATGAACATATATACATATGTGGTATGTGTGTATATCTACACACATGTGCATACGTATATACATATACCCATACATGCATACATATACATAGACACACACGTTTGCACGTTTGTGGGTTTCATTTGTGGCAAAATAGAAATTGTTCATTCCTGTCTAAATTTCACTTTACAAGTACTCAAACAATGCTAATTTTCTTGTGTTCCAGAGCTTCCCAATTATTTTAGTCACATGGACATGCTTTGTATTATATTTGTAGCTCCACTACTTCCCTTAAACACGAATTCTAAGTCTGTAAAGAATATTTGCTTGCTTCAGTTGCTAGGCTTTATTGAATTTATTCCTGTGTTTGTTCACTTTCTTGTTTTTAGGGACGAGGTCTCACTATGTTGCCCAGGCTGGTCTCAAACTCCCAGTTTCAAGGGATCCTCCCACCTAAGCCTCTCAAAGTTCTGGGATTACTGGCATGAGCCACTGTGCCTGGCATATTGAGGTTATTCTCACCCCTATAAAAACTCAGATATTTTAATCTTAAGTTCGATGTTTTCTATAAAATAGGAAGCGTACCTAAATTTCCAGCTATACTTAGCCTGAGCAGTCCTCAGGCAAGGCCAGATACCCCGGAGCCTCAATACTGAGCATATCTTGACATAGATTTGGGATTTATAAAATTCTGCTTCAAAATATATAAATTAATTATGTATTATTGATAAGTAATCGTTATTTGACATTTTTAAAAAATCAACAAGTATTTATTTATTTATTTTTTTACTTTTTCCACCTGGTAATGTTGTAACATTTTTCAGAACTGAGTCACTTAGTAGAAGAAAAATAAATTTTTCCAAAAACTTGATTTCAAAAAACAATTAATCCTGACCGCGTAGAAAGAATCTTTGTTTTTCTTTTGATATTTCTCTGTTAAAAAATTGACATACCATTAAATTATATATTAGTTATAATCTCTTTTGGTATTAATTTAATGAAAGATATAAAAACTTATAGAAAATACTCAGTTTAATCTTACATAATATTTAATCGACTGTCAAATTACCTTTAACTTTTTAAAATGCTATTTATAAAAAATAGTATTATGATGCAAATGTTAATGTATATTTTACAGTGTTTAGATAGTATTAAGAAAAATATAAATGAATTTAATGCAAAAATATCAAGATCTAACTGGAAATATATTGGGTATGAATTGGATATTTTCAAATAACTTGACATAAAAATATAAGTATTTTGAATATATATTAATATAGTTCAAATAGAAATGGTTAACTATATATTAAGAATACAGCCAATGGTTCCTACTCTGTGGCATAACTAATTATACAGGACATAACAATATTCAAACTGCAATAACATCTGAATGAGAAGGCCTATAATTTAATAGTAAAATAAAATAAGTCAGGAAAATTAATATTGTGATATTAAAAATATGAAATTTATTTCTTTAATATAATTAACATTAATATAACCAATTTCATGATTCAGCATTTTTAATATTGCCATTATTACATTACTTAAGGGAAATTAAAAATGAAAACCCCTAAACTGCTAGATATTAAAGCAAAATGTAAATGCAGAGGTAGAGACAAATTAGTAATATTTGTGATTAAGAATATGTGCATATGATATTAAAAGAGAGAAATGGAATTTAATAATTTTAATTCATAAAATTTTAATTCATAAAGTCTTCATAGGATATTATATTGGATTATTTTATAATTCTTCTACATAAAAATGGCAATTATTTTCTTTAAATAAAGTTAAATTCTAGAATGTGGGCCAGAGTTAACACTAAGATAATATGTTAAATATTGTTAAATATGATGCTGCCCTCTAAAATGCCATGATAAATTGGCTGTTCTCCAGTGTTTTCAACGTACTGCTTTACATATCTTCTGCATCTTGGAACATGAGGGTGTTGGCCTCTCCTGAGGAGTGGTGGAGTCCTAAGAGAATCTGTGATCCAGACCCCAGGCTGCTTATGCCTGGATAGTTATGTGAAAAAAGTAAGCACTCTTACTTAAGCCAATGATATGTTTTGTGTCTGGTAGTAGGATCTATATATTCATCAATACAATATCTTTCAACTTTATTAGATATCTCCATTCAGTTTTCCAAAATGGTTGTGTAAACTAAATTTGCAAAAGAAGTTATAAGGTTCTTATCATTGCACCTATCCCCAGATTTCAATTTTATTGTCAGATTTGAAATTTTTTCAAAATAATCAGTGTGAAATGCTATTCCTTTTTAAATGTAATTTGTATTTTGTGATTACTAGGGGTGTTGAGATACTTTCTAAGTGGCCAGTTTCACAAAATTCTCATGAATATTTTTTCCACTTTTCAGTGAGGTGAGATTGTTTGCTATATATATATATGTGTATATATATATATATATATATATATATATGTATATATACACACACAACATATATACATATTGAAAATATATATTCAAAACATAATATATATTCCATACATATTCAATATATATCGAATTGCATTCAAAATATATATCAAATATGTACATTGAATATATATTAATTAAATATATCAAATAATATATATTGAATACTACATATTAAATATATATGTATTATATACTATACATAGTAAATAGGTATAATATATATGCACTAATATAATAATATATTTTATTATGTAATAAATAATACACATTATTATATATTTATAAATTCAATATTATGTTTATAAAGGCAATTGTAAATTCAATATTATGTATTTGATATAATAACACATATTCAGTAAATACATAATAATAAATATTGAATAGATATAGGAGCTTCTTATATATCACATTCTAGGATTTTCATAAAAATGCTGAATAATGTGAGCGATTAAGGACATTCTTAATTTTTAGTATTTTATGGGCAATCATGCTGGGGAATTACCTGTAGATATAGCATAGTCTATTACATTGAAG
Source organism: Nomascus leucogenys (assembly GCF_006542625.1). NCBI lineage: Eukaryota > Metazoa > Chordata > Mammalia > Primates > Hylobatidae > Nomascus > Nomascus leucogenys. The sequence continues at coordinate 63,533,558 of NC_044383.1, read as the reverse complement.
AATATTTTATTTATTATGTTAGATAAGTACAAATGCATTCCACAAGCTTTTCTCATGACTGAAGAAAAAAAAATATGTGGCCCATTGCTGTGTTGAAATAAATTAACTGATTTTACAATACCCAATAAGGTTTACCTTTTTAAAATAAAGAATATTTAACCTTGGTATATTTTAATTTAAAAATACTGCATATTAAATATGCTAGAAGATTACCTTGAATCTGTTTTCATTTATTAATAAAGGAAAATACTTACTCCATGCTTTCCTAATTTATATACATGTTTTCTGGCATTATTGTTATGCTGGTGTCATAAAATTAATTCATAATCTTATGCATTTCTCAGGTCAAAATCTACTTTATAACATAGGACTAAACCATTCTTAAGAGAAGTACTTTTTGTGATAAATAATTTACTTTCTGTTGTGGACTGAATGTTTCTGTTCCCCCAGAATTCTCATGTCGAAAGCCTAACTCCCAAGGTGCTGGGAGAGTATATTAGGAAGTGGGGTCTTTGGAAGGTAAGTAGGTTTAGATAAAGTCATGAGGCTGGAAACTCCATGATGATTGTCCTCGTAAAAAGAAAAAGAGTCTAGTGCTCTCTCTCTCTCTATCTATGACAAGCAGGCTTCATTCTGCAAACAAGGAAAAGAGCCCTCATAAAAAACTGAATAAACTGGGGCATTGATGGTAGACTTCCCAGCCTTTAAAAACATGAGAAGTAAGTGTGTTTTAAGCAAATCAGCCCATGATATTTTTGTCATAGTAGCCCAAACTGACTAAGACACCTGGTAGTTGCTTCAGTAGCACTCGTTGACATTCTTTTTTAAGTTTCTTTTAAAGCAGTCTTTTTGTGGTTATATTTCTGTTTAGGTTTCTTACTTCTTATGTCAAAAGTTTTAAGAAAATACCTACTTCACTAAAATGTATTAGAATACATTTCTATATTACAATGTTATTTTTATCTCCCTATTTATAAAATTAAATTTCCATTTTGTTAGCATCTAATTTTGACTCTTTTATGGTTGATTTTTATTAACTTCTTCACTACACTTACAAGCTAGACCTTATTTCTGTTTATGACTCATTAATTCCTTCTCTTAGCTTAATTAATTCCCACATTCTAATTTTCACAGGTTAGTTTTAGTCCCATCTTGTAATATTTGGTGCAATGTAAGTCAATAATATCTTGTTTAATAATGAAGACATAGATTTGCTTTTGTTAACTGTTTTTGGTTCATCTAGGTTTCACAGGTGATGTTTCATTATTGTCTCTCTGTATCATATATCATAGAAATTTAGTTTATTTCATCTTCCAGGTTATTTAATGACTTTCCTTATTCTGCAATCATTTATGTTCTAAAAGTTAATTTATATTTAATTTTTATGTAGTACAAAAGTAAGAATAGCCTCCTGCACATGGTGCAAGCTGTAGGTGGATCTACCATCCCACCTGCAGCTGGAAAACGGTGGCCCTCTTCTCACAGCTCTACTAGGCGGGGCCCCAGTAGAGACTCTGTGTGGGGGCTCCCACCCCATATTTCCCTTCTGCACTGCCAAACTTCTGTCTGGGCATCCAGACATTTCTATGCATCTTCTGAAATCTAGGTGGAGGTTCCAAAATGCCAGTTCTTTACTTCTGTGCACGCACAGGCTCAACACCACATGGAAGCTTCCAAGGCATGGGGCTTGCACCTTCTGAAGCCACAGCCTGAGCTCTACATTGGCTCCTTTCAGCTACAGCTGGAACATCTGTGATGCAGGGCACCAAGTCCCTAGACTGCACATAGCGTAAGGACCCCAGGTGGTGTCCACAAAGCCATTTTTTTACTCCTAGACCTCAGGTCTGTGATGAGAGAGGCTGCTGCAAAAGTTTCTGACATGACCTGGAGACATTTTCTCCATTGTCTTGGTGATTCCCATTTGGCTCCTTGTTGGTTATGCAAATATCTCCAGGCAGCTTGAATTTCTCATCAGAAAAATGGGATTTTCTTTTCTATCACATTGTCAGGCTATAATATTTTTGAACTTTTATGCTCTGCTTTCCTTTTAAAACTGAATGTCTTTAACTGCACCCAAGTCACCTCTTGAATGCTTTGTATTGCTTAAAAATTTATTCCACCAGATACCCTAAATCATCTCTCTCAGGTTCAAAATTCCACAAATCTCTAGGGAAGTGGCAAAGTGTCACCAGTCTCTTTGCTAAAACACAACAAGAGTCACCTTTGCTCCAGTTTCTAACATGTTCCTCATCTCCATCTGAGACCACCTCAGCCTGGATTTCATTGTCCATATCATTATCAGTATTTTTTGTCAAAGTCATTCAACAAACCTCTAGGAAGTTCCAAACTTTCCCACATTTTCCCTTCTTTTTCTGAGCCCTCCAAACTGTTCCAATCTCCACCAGTTACCCAGTTCCAAAGTTGCTTCCACATTTTGGGGTATCTTTTTAACAATGCCCCACTCTACTGGTACCAATCTACTATATTAGTTGGTTTTCATGCTGCTGATAAAGACATACCAGAGCCTGGGAAGAAAAAGAGGTTTAATTGGACTTACAGTTCCACATGGCTGGAGAGGCCTCAGAATCACGGTGGGAGGTGAAAGGCACTTCTTACTTGGTGGTGGCAAGAGAAAATGAGGAAGGTGAAGAAGCAGAAACCCCTGATAAAACCCTCAGATCTTAGGGGACTTATTCACTACCATGAGAACAGTATGGGGGAAACCAAACCCATAATGCAAATTATCTCCCACCAGGTCTCTCCCACAACATGGGGGAATTATGGAAGTACAATTCAAGATGAGAGTTGGGTGAGATCATAGAACAAAACCATATCACCAGAGGACTTAATACTAGTAAAGGCACTTCCTTCCCTTTCTCCCTCTCTAGGCTCAGAGTGGGAGAGACTTTAGATTGTATTTCTTTCTACTCCTACCACAGTAAACATCACCAAAATGCATTTTTTGATTCATTGTACTTGAGTAAAGCCCTGGGAAACTGAAAGAATTACCTCTGTTGACCCAGAAGAGCACCTAAAGTACCCATGAGAAGAAATCAGAGATCTCAAGCTAAAAATTGCAAAAGCTAAGTGCCAATAATTAACATTTCATGGATATCCTCTTTATAGTCTCACCTATGCTTGCTGTTCTCACCTTTGTTCTGTTCCTCACCATAAGGCATCTTTGTCAAAGACCCCTTAGTCATGAACTCCCAAGGGATTATCTACTCCCCTATGCAGTCATTTCTCTCTTAAAGTTTAATTGCCCCATATAAGATTTAATTTATTTCACTAGGGTGAAACAGCTCTAGCCACAACATGGTTTTTAGAATGTTTAGTCTATTTTACTTTTTATTTCTGTTATCTTTGGCACTAGATTTTTCACGTTAGCTCCTCTATGTGTAATACTAATATTCGGTCCATGCATACTTAAACTTCTTGTAAAATTTGTTTGCTCTCATCTAGAGGCTGTCAAACTCCAAAAGATCATGCAAGTGGAGCCTCAGACAATGGCTCTTTTTACGAGGGACCCTTAGATAGGCCTCTGAGAGAGCTCTGACTGCTATTTTCTCAAAACAACACACTCTGTCAGCATGAAGGGGTTAAGAGTGGTCATCATCCCTATTCTAAGGGCAGTTAGATGTACCTCTTCCTAGGAGAAATTGTTGTCTGTAGGAGGCAGACAGGTCCCTAGGTAGAAAGGGGTGGGTCCCTCAGGAGTTCTCAACCCAGAGTGGGAACTTCCTTGATGCTTTTTGGCCAGTCAGATATTGCTTTTTCCAGACCCACTCCTGGACCAATCAGCATGAACTTCCTTTATTCTGAGCCCATAAAAACCCTGGACTTTGCCACGTATCAGCTCTACCTGGTTGTGGATAGGAGATACCCACTTTGGGTCTCCTCTCTACCGAGAGCTGTTTTGTCACTCAATAAAGCTCTTCTCTGCCTTCCTCACCCTCCATTTGTCCATGCAACCTTATTCTTAACGGACATGGGACGGACTTGGGACCCACCAAATGGTGGATGTGAAAAGGGGTGTAACACTTTCCTTGCTAGATTGCTGAGCTGCAGGTGGGAACAAAAAGGGCTGTAACACATTCCTGATTGGTTCACTGAGCTGCAAGTGGTGACACACTCTCATTTGTCAGGCTGTGGGAGTGAAGACAAGCAACCTTTCTGGGGTCCCAGACTTCAGAATTCCCCAAGCCAGAGCTGTAACACTATAGCCATCCTGCCATCTGCTGGCGTTGGGCAGTCACCCCACATGACAGGAAGTAGCAGCGATGCTGGGCTAGCCCAGGAGCCGTCAGCCTGCGGGGGGCAGTGGGACTGAACGAGCTGTAACACAAACTGAAACATGCCCACCCCTCAGTTCACTGTGCTGTGGGCAGTGGGAATGAGAGAGTTGTAACACGTCCTCCCTCACCCCTTGGGGCTCCACAGTTGCTGGCCTCTCTGAGTTTTCTGGCACAACCACATTTTCCTTGTCCAGATGTCGGTGCCCATAGAAGAAGCTGCTTGTGCTATATCTGGCCCAGCCATAGTTGTGCATGGAGCTGGCACCTGTGCCTGTGCCTGGAGCTGCCTGCCCCCGCCATAGCGGTTGGCACCCCTGGCTGTGCACAGTGGCTGGACCTCATGCTTGCTAACTCACACACCCCTTGCCACTCTGCACCTGGCTCACCCTAGGTGGGTGTGGGATTTGGGCTGGTATTGTAAGCTGAGCACAGCCTGCTGAGCCAAGTGGGTGGAAGGAGCTCAGTGAGTGTGAGTGAAACTCGAGCAGAGGCAGCACCAGACACAGAGGTTTCTGGCTGGCAAAGCAACACCCGAAGGATCCTGTGACAGTGGAATCACTGGTTTATGCATATGTACAGACTCATTAAAATGTACACATTAAGTATTTGCAGTTTCTTAGATATCAATCATGCCTGAATAAAGCTTTAAAAACAAACAACAATGAGTAATCTTTCTATATACTGACATTAAATGATTAAGCTAGGACATATTAATAGAAAAAAACAGGTGAACAAAAGTGAATATGATATGCAACTGTCTATCTAAAAGAAAGGAAATGATATAAATAAATATATGTGTGTATATGTGTGAGTATGCTTATTTTTAATTGAGAAATAAGCAAAAATTTAATTAAAAATATATTTCTCTACAGGGAGAGGAAGGAACTAGGCCTGAAGGAATGGAGATAGAAAGTAATATATATATACCTTGTTTCATAGATTTGACTTGAATATCTCATAAATGTTTTACATACTTACACAAAAATTAAATGAAAAGGCAGTTTCTAGATATTGAAGGTTAAAAAATGAAAACTTAAAAATATATAAACAATTTAGCAAAATTTTAATTTGATATATAAAAAAAAAAAAAAAAAAAAAAAAAAAAAAAAAAAAGATTTAATATGAATTAAAAAATGAAAACTTAAAAATATATAAACAATTTAGCAAAATGTTTCAATTTGATTATATGTTGTATTGATATTTATAAATTATGAATGACTTAATAATTTCAATATCTCATAAACTTTAAACTAGTTGATGTAAATGTTTCTTTTAGGGTTAAATTTGGAAACTAATGTAGACAATGAAAGGAAAAATAAAAGCAGGTTTATAACTCAAAGCACATTTATTACAATGATTAACAAAAATTTAAGTTATTTACCCTTTTGATATAAACTGTTAACTTAGTATTGTTAGATAAAACACTGTTATATTTGAATGTTACATAAGAATAATTTTTGTAGTGTGTCTATTTGTATGTTACATTTGAATGTTACATAAGAATCATTTTTGTAGTGTATCTATTCACCAAATATTATATAGTCCATGCTTATACTTTAATTTGCTAAATCTGGTACCCCTGTATGAACCTCTTCTTTAACATGGAGGAAAGAGCATTTTTATATTTCCTAAAAATTGTATTTCATTTCATATAAAAGTAAAATAAGAAAACCTTTTTTTCCTTTTTTTACATTTCTATTTTTGTGTTTGGCAAACTAGAACAAAGTAGTATTTTATAAGTTCTAATATATGTTTTATTAATGAATATACACTTAATAACATGATATATGTTTCCAATACTTACTGCTATTTTGAAAGATATATAACAATATTCTATATTTTGTTGAATGTATAAACTATGGAGTATAAAAACACGTTTCTATTGTACTGCTACATCAACATGAAACAATTAGATGACCAGGCTATATTCTAAATATTTTCTCATGATTAATTTGACCCATGGTAAGTTATTAATATGACTCATCTCAGAGATAAAGAATGTGATGATGATTATTACCTGTCTGTATAAGTATTCCTTCCAAATAAAGTATTTGTTTAACCTGCCAAGCCTGAACTAGGGAATTACCTGCATATAATATTTCCACATGCTGAAAGTTGTTCTTCTGACTGCTAAAGAGACTCTGGGCTCCTCCTTGGCCAATAATGGTTTCTTCCACTATGCTTACAGAAATATATAACACTTTCCTAGAAGTTCCTATAAAGAGCTATAAGATATCTATTTTTGCATACCAGAAAAGACTTATGAGCTGACTCCCTTCTCATTTAAAACCTCAAAAGATCTACACAAGCATCCAAACAAACACATGTAGTGTGAATATACACAAATCTCTTTGCTACCAGCTTTGTACATGCTTAATGGAAAATCCTTAACCAGCTTGAATTATCTGCCAAACTCTGTTTCTTATTAAAAACTCAGCTAACTCGTCATTTTTTTTCTCAAAGCCTAAAATGTCAAGGCTGAGTTTGGGATGTGTTCTCTGGTTTTATGTTTTTAAGCATACTTTTCTCATGGGACATACTTAACTATATTCAATTAATTCATTATTTTGCTGGCTTTCCTCTAGATAGCAATAACTTCACCACTGTTTAAAATAGTACCCATCATAGTAGGTTTTCAAAAAAACATTGATGATGGATGGCATACAATTTCATGCTTGTGATAGAAAGATACATCCCAAAGAAAATTTAGCAGTATCAGTAAATTTTACTGGTTTAAGTGCCACTTAGAAATTTGTAAACTTATGCTCCGTGAAACCATGTAATGATTTAGAGAACATAAACAATAACGTTTGGAACTTACCATAGACTTATTCTCTGAAACACCTTTTATTTTGATTTGATTTTATTATTATTTTGTCAGAGTCTTGCTCTGCCACCCAGGCTGGAGTGCAGTTGCACAATCTCAGCTCACTGCAACTTCCACCTCCCAGGTTCAAACGATTTTTCTGCATCAGCCTCCTGAGTAGCTGGGATTACACCACACCTAGCTAATTTTTGTATATTTAGTAAAGATAGGGTTTCATTATGTTGGCCAGACTGGTCTTGAACTCCCGACCTCGGGTGATCCATTGTCCTTGGCCTCCCAAAGTGCTGGGATTACAAGCGTGAACCATTGCACCCATCCTAAAGCACATTTCTTAATTTTAAATAATCCATTTAATGCCAGTCATCCCATATGGTAGAATATTTTCTCACTCTAAAATATCAAAATTTCAATAGCTGTTATTCCTTTAAATTTTTCATCTAATAATTTCATGAAAATGAAAATAGTTATAACTACAATTTGGTTCAATAAGAGAAAAGCGATGAATACAGTAACCTAAAATATCCAGGCAGGTACAGTAACCCAAAATATACCAAAGGTTTATGCTATCTAAGTGTTTATTAACAAAGTACTCATAGTTATGATATTACAGAGGGAAATTAAAATCACCATAAGACAAAAATACTCACTAATAACTGAAAATTTATAAATGTATTTCCACTCAAACATGCCCCTTCTTCTAACTTTAGAATTAGTAATTGCTTTATTGAGCACTCTCAAATCAGTGGGAAAATAATTTAAATATGATATTGTTTTCTAACAATTATTGCTTTTAGCTGTGGTCTACCAAATTACCCTTTTCAATCACTGCAAAGCAAGCTAGACAATTCATATAACTTCTTATTGATTTTATTTATGAAAAGTCTAGTCCCATACAATTCAGGTGAAATCTAATGATATATTCTTATGCCTTTCTCTGGCACAAGCCCTTTTTGGTGCTTCTCTGTGACTGGAAATAGGAATGAGGAGGGGGAGACAGGACTCTTCTTCAAGTCTCTTGCTAACTGTGGTGGCGAAGGTGTGCATTCTTGATTTCACTGTATTTTTCTTGGATTCACTTGCAGGGAATGTTATCTTCCAAAGTGACTTGCCAATTTAAAGGGTTGGCACAGTTTTTTAGGATATTTGTGTTAAGGTTTTTATTATTATTTTTTACCCGCAACCCCTGATGTAGACATTCTCAGAAAAAGCCAGCCAAATGAAGTCTTTCATTAATCCCAGGCATGTCACATAACCTCAGCCCTTTTTCCAGAAGGAAGTTTCTAATGGGTACACTAAAATCTCAGAATTCACCACCATACAATTCATCCATGTAATCAGAAACCACTTGTACCCCAAAACCTACTGAAATTAAAAAATAAAATATATGGGCATTTATACTTTTATTCTGTTTTATTACCTAGCCATGTGATTTTATATATTTCCTTGTAGGAAACCACAGGGAAATACTGAAGTCATCTTCTGAACTTTCTAAGGGCTTTAGAGCATAGAGTTGCCAAGTCTTCTTCCCAGACACACTATTTTTCCTTTGCTGTAAGCTGCCACAAAAGCCTTTTCATGTCCAAAAATTCAATCCAAGAAGAAAGTACCTTTCTCTATGCTTAGGTTCCAAACTCCTATACAATTTGTCAATTTCTCCAACAACTCTCTCACAAGGCTTAGCCTCATTTTGATGGTGGCACAAATTCAGACCCCTAGAATCTGCCACCTAATAACCATCTAAGAAGATAATTAAATATCAGTTTTTCCTTCAAATAGGCATTCCCAGTGTCCATATATGTGGATCCTTTGAACCACTTCATTCCAACTTTGAAGAGGGAAAGTTACTTGCTGTCATCTCAAACATTGCACATTCAGACATGACGCTTCACTATTTTCATGGGCTCTAGTATCTTCTTAAAGCCCAAGTAGGAGAGATGAGAACTGAACTGATGGCTGAAGGTAAGGCAACAAGCATTTCTGCTGAGTGATAGGCTTGAAGACTGTGTCTGACCTTGTGTTTTCTGCTACTGGTAAAAGTGGAGTAACTAGCATGTCTTTGTTTCTTGTGGGTGTAGCCTGCTTTGCAGATCAATAGAATCCCCACTCAAAAATCAGACCCATGTTTATCTCCATCCATTCTGTCAAATTGTTGGTTTATTTAAAGCTGTTGTAAATATATCATACACTATATGTGTCAGTATCACAGTCAGGAAATGTCATGAAGTTTTGGAAGTGGTACTGAAAAATTGATCAAAATTACATGCAAGGCTGGTGATATATTTGAAAAGGAAGAATCTATAAAAATGATGTACATCTCATAAATTGTATATAGTACACAAAAACCCATAATAGTTCAATCATTAATGTTTTCTATATTCTAAAATTTAGTATATAGATGACATAATTTACCCTCATTCTAAACTCATTTGCCAAGATAATACAAACTAATCATTTTTTAAAATACACTAACCCTGCAATGACTATTTGAGGTTTTACTTGCCAAGTGTCAGTTATATAGGTCTTCAAGATTATTGATGTTATCCATTTCAATAAGGTGAATAACATCAATATCAAAACATCAATATCAAAATGTGGGTTAGACAACTAAGAATGGTTAGAAAAAACACTGAAGAAAATTCAGAAAAATACTGTATTAAGTTGCTTCTTAATTGTCTTTAAATTGTTATTTCACTCTTTAAAAATGAGAATGACAATTATATATGATAAATTTGGGTATGCTTTATGCAAGACATAAAGCTTACAGGTTCATTTTTACTCTAGCAGAAATATTTGGTCCTACATAAAAGAATAGTGAATGAACATGAGTGTATGCTTTTAAAAAATACAATGTCTAAAATATATACCAAGTTTTAATGTTTTGCTACCTTAAGTAATTATCTCAAATGACTTAAATTCCTATTAAGTTTTAATAGTTCTGTCCTTTAACTACTTGAATCAGCTAATCACTATTCTCCTATATATAGTACAAGAGGGCTTCAAGCATACTGTCACATACAGTATTTCAGCCAATTTTAATTGGATCAATTTCAAATGAGTTTTACATGTATGTTTGTTTTCAACAAATAGCCATACTCTGTACACCAATTTTGATCCTTTGACTGGAAGAAGTAATTTATTATCTGAAAGGAAAATGGTTTAACTTTTGAAATAAAGAAAGATAAATGTAGATAAAGGTGTTTCGGATCAGTGTCCACTAAGTCTCTACTCTTCCATTTCCTAACCCAGCTTACTAGAGTTCCTGTGCACTCATTTAGAAAAAATACTCCTCATTACACAAGGGCATTGGTAGATGACCATCTAAGCAATCATAAAACGACAATAAAATTGCACTTCTTTTTTTTTTCTCTCTCTCTCTGAAGTACTTGCCCCACTATATGGAAATTCTGGAAGTCTGGTCCTTTAAATACCTGATAAAAATAATGGAATGACAGCTTTTAGAACGTGACTCCAAGGATCACAGTTTCCTTGTAGGCATGTTTCTGACAGTGTCCCTCCAACCACAGTATATAATGTACTATTTTTTCTTATGTAGAAGATAGTTATAGTCAAATTCATCTTGAACGTCAAAGAGCTACATATCTCCTACACTCTGTTATGAAAGGTTTGCTATTTGCAATATTATTATAAAATAGTCAACATAAAAGTATTCAACTGTACTATAGAAAGGAGAGAAATATATTGTTAAGTAAAGCTCAAAGTTTAAAATGATATGATAAGAAAATGTTTATTTGAATGATCCCCTAATAATATTGTTCAGTTTCCTCAAAAGTCATGGCTACTGGGTTAATCTCTAAGCATTTTCTAATAATCTTTTTAAATTATCATATTCACTTAGAAATGAATGAAACTGAACTATATTATTGAATCAAACTATTTAGTGGTTTTAAATGTCCACAAGGAACTTCTGACAAGACAAGAATTGTTAGTACAGTATATCATCTAATGCAAGCTTCTCAGCCTTGGCACTAATGACATCTTGGGCCAGATAATGGATTTGTTGGAAGTGAAGGTGCTGTCCTGTGCATCACAGAAGGTTTAGCAGCATCTTTGACCTCTACATATTAGATGCACTAACAGCTCCCTTCCCCTCCCCCCAAAAAATGCCTTAGTTTATAACAAATGTCCCCTGGAGGAAAAAAATAATCACCCCCAGGCAAAATCCAATGATGTTCTTAGACCCTTGAGAACAAGAGTTCTGAGTCAATAAAATTGCTTTTACAAAGAGGCAGGGTCTGAATAAAGAATAGAAAATAATTGTCAGAAATGCTGTTTTGATAATGGTAGAAAATTCAGATTAATCATGATGCTTCAGTTTTTAGGCACACATTTTTAAACCTTATGAATAATTTAATTAATCATTGTATATGTTAGAAAAGAGAAATCATGACTTTACTGCACCTCTCTTACATCTTATATTCAAAAGACATGTTGTCTCTCATGCTGGAATATAACTACAAAAATATGGGCCCTAATAGACAGCAAAGACTCGTGGACTTAATATTATTCCTTCCCTCTTTCTGCTGTGTGTGATAATGCTAGCGCACAGTTGTCTTTATCAGCTACTTGTCATTTTTTTTCTGCCATTGAAACATCCTTATAATTGAAATCATAAGAAAGAACTGTACTTCTGCCTGACTTATTTTTTCTGGCCATGCTGAACAAACTTTATATTTTACTTGACTGGCATTCATTTCTATACCTGTAAAAAGAGTTTAACGTACAGTTTTTCTTATTTGTTCACTGAGAAAAATTGTGTCATTGGAACAATCTTTCACCAGTATGTTTGTAGTAGTCTCTAATTTTATATTAAATAAAATGTATATTTTAAATATCTATAATCCCACAAAATAAAATCCTGAAGAGGAAATAGATGATTATCTATATTTATAAAGATGCAAAATATGAAGATGAAGACATGTCTCATCACACAGTTTATCAGAGAGACTAAGTCTTAATCCTAGTTGCATATGAGAAACACCCTGGAGATTTTACACCTACTTATGACTGGATCTCTCTGCAAACCAATTAAATCAATCATTCTGAGGAATTGTCTACAGCATCTATATCTTTTCAAGGCTTACTCCTAATTGTCATGGCAATCAGTGTTGAAAACCAATTATCTAAGTCTCACAGTGTGTTCCTGGGACCCCTAGGGATTCCTTATTTGCTTTCCTTGGTACATAGATAAAAACTATTTTTATTCTAATATTGATATTTTATTTTCTCCTTTTACTGTCATTTTTGACAAGTATAAGAGAGTTTCCCAGAGTCTAAATCATGCCACATATCACAGAAAATTGAGAAAGCAGGTAAAATAATAAAGTTATTTTCTACTAATACAGACATTAAACAGATTTGGAAAACTATAAAACACCACCCCTCCATTTCAAAACTAATTTTTAATTTTGAAAAATGTATTTATTTTTACTTTTTAGAGATGGAGTCTTGCTCTGTCACCGAGGCTGGAGTGCAGTGGCATGGTCTCAGTTCACTGCAACCTCCACCTCCTGGGTTCAAGGCATTCTCCTGCCTCAGCCTCCCCAGTAGCTGGGATTACAAGCGTGCACCACAATCCTGAGCTAATTTTTTTTTTTTTTTTTGAGACGGAGTCTCGCTCTGTCACCCAGGCTGGAGTGCAGTGGTGTGATCTCGGATCACTGCAAGCTCCGCCTCCCAGGTTCACGCCATTCTCCTGCCTCAGCCTCCCGAGTAGATGGGACTACAGGTGCCCGCCACCACACCTAATTTTTTGTATTTTTAGTAGAGATGGGGTTTCACCATGTTAGCCAGGATGGTCTCGATCTCCTGACCTCATGATCCGCCAGCCTCGGCCTCCCAAAGTTCTGGGATTACAAGCGTGAGCCACTGCACCCAGCCAAAAAAATGTATTTTTTATAAAAATATAACAGTTTTCAAGCATATATTGTACTTATTGCTTTTATTTTTAAATAAATCAATATATAAATATGCTAAATTTTATTTATTTATATTTAATTTATATCTATGTTGTATTTTAATTTTATAGAAAGTTAAGTATTTCTTCCATTTCTAGTCAGATAAAAATATAACTACATTAAAAAGTAATTTTTCTGGTCCTCTAAAATTTTTAAGAGTAGAAAGGAATTCTGATAATAAAATGCTAAAAAGCACTGATCTAATTTTATATGTGTAGGCCTAATAGGGTAGCAGAAACAATACAGTATCCTCTAATCCCGTATTTCCTCTTGTCCTTCATGATTTCTGGAAAGTCACTTACTTTACACAGAGATCTGTTGCCTCCTTTTTGCTCTGATTGCTGATTAAATTCCATGAGAATAAGTTTTTTCTTTTACCTCAGTTTTGTCTACAAATTATAATTTCTCTTATAGTTTTATATATAGCTTTCTCCTATATAAAGGAGACCAACATTCTAAACAATTGACCTGCTCTAGCATATGCAGCATTTTAGTCTGTTGTTGTAGGTCTTTTTAGCATTACTTGAATAGGATATGATTAAATATAATTAAACCTGATTCGTGTGTGAAAGTTTCATGAATATAAGATGCTCCTAAAATTGACTTTAATAAGTAGAAATATTTATACAGTTTGAAGGCCGTAGATATGAAACCCAAACATAAATAAAAATAAAACAGGATCTTAATATTTTATTTACAAGTCTATAATTTGAGATCAATAAACAATGCCACAGCATTTTGGACGATACTAATTATCTGAAATTTATAGAGCCAGTCTGTTTTTTTCCTGTACTCTTCACTGTTAATTGGAAGAATTTCATAGAACACAGAAAATATTTTTATAAAAGCAAAGTCAATGGAAATTAGTTTGTCTATTTGAATTATACATTTTTTTTATAATTCTAACATGTCAGTTCTGAGTTGATAGTTAATATAGAAATATCCAATATGAAGTATAGTTTTTTGGCGTGAATTTTTTTAATTTATTTATTCCATTAAGATTTTCTTAGGCCATTCATTTAATTTCTTTTGTTTCATTTTAGAAATAACAATGTTTTAAGTGTAAAAGATACTGGGACAAATTATTTGCTATCATTTGCAATTTGATTAAAGATGTTTTCTACTCATTTTGAGAATTTTATATCTTCTTGGTGGCTTAAGACGCTTTTTAATTTTTAAATGTAATTGTTCTATGCTGTTTTATAATGTTGTATAGTGGAAATTAAATTCAAAGATAACTGGATTGAATTGTAAAATTATAATGCAATGAAAGCACAGCCGGGAGGAAACCAAACTTTGAGTCACCAATTTAATGGAAAACTGAAATGGGTATCATTGTTTATAAGCATAGTCCTACTAAAATAACTAGTGCAGAAATTCCATTAATATTATGGAGGCTTAGAACAATACAAATAATGTATAATGAGACTCTAGAATTTGTATGAAGGTAATTCAATACATTTATACTGAACAATCAATGTTGTCTCTGCATAACACCAAGCATCAGGAATCCAGAAATAAATAAAATGTTATATTTATCCTCAGTTTACTGTCTTTCTTTGTAATGATTTGTTATCTAACCCCAGAAATATATTCACAACTTCTCCTAGCTTTCTATGGAATTTTTAAAGATGGAATAGAATAATAATCTCAATTCTTCATCATATATAGTTCAAATATTTTAACTTATAAAAGGAGAAAACATGTAGCCACTTTCTCTCTTGATTCTTTCCCTCACTGGAAAAAATAATCATTATTAACTGAAGGTTGCCAAGAAATAGTATATCCAATCCTTTCTGCTTCTTTTAATAACTTTTTTTAAAAACGAGATTTAAAAAGTCAAGGAATTAATCACTCAACTAAGTTAAATAATGTGCAAACTTCCTTATTAGCTATCTTAATTAAATAAATTGTGGAATAGTGGGTGAAGAGAAAATTTCTAAAGGCCATTCAAGATATAGAGAGGAAAAATAGTATCTAGTAAAGAGGGTAAACAGTGAAAATTGACATTATGGGCCACTTTATGATTTGATAACAAAATTGCTCTTCAATTATTTTTTAGGCATTGTTTTCCATAATTTGCTAATGTGTAATGGAGAAATAGACTATTTTTAAACGTCTCTCGACTTCTAAAATTTGGGTAGGAAGTTTTTTTAAGGAAAACCTTCAAATCTAAAATAGAATTTTAAAAACCAGGTATTGCTTTAAGAAGAGTGGGATTCTTGGAGTCTGGCAGTTTGAGGGGCAGAAGTTGTACGTGAGAAAAGGTATCACTTGTACTTTTTAGGCTAAGGCAGCATCAGAAAAATAGAATTCATTTTTTTTTTTTAATTACAAAGACAATCCTGGGTCACTAGAATATCCAATGTATAATCCTCAATAGTGAAGCCATCTTCCACATCAGCTGGTCTTGGGGATCTGGTTTACAATTTTACTCTCTAATCCATTATTTTGGTTCATTTAAGGCTGCTGTGACAAAATGCCATAGACTGGGTGGCTTATAAACACAAAACATATATTTCTTACCTCCCTGGAGGCTGGGAAATCCAAGATCAAGGCACTGGCAGTCTCTGCCTGGTGAGGGCTCACTTTCTGGTTCATAGATGACTGTCTTCTTGCTGTGTCCTCATGCCAGAAGAAAGAGGGAACTCTTTGGGGCCTCTTTTAAAAAGACACTAATCTCATTTATGATGGCTCACTCCTTTATCTAAACACCTCCTAAGAGTTCCATCTCTTAATACTATTACCTTGTGTGGTGAGATTTTCTGGATACCGTTAATTCCAAGTTACATAAATCTAATACAAATTCAATTTAGTGCCAGTAATAATACAAATTAATTTTATAGTTAGGTTTTATTATAATAATGATGATGATAGAAAGGAAAAACATGTTAATAATATTTTTGTTGTCATTCTTGCAGGCTTTTACTGTGTACCAGAGATGATTGCTATACTTAGCTCTGATATAATATCTTTATATTTCAAAATTATTGAGGGAAAATAATATATGTTTTGCTTTCTAACTGAGAAGGAAATAGTTTGTCATGATTTAAGTTTTCTGGGTAGAAGGGCCTTCCATAATTAGTAGAGATAACAAAGAGAAGGAGAAATTTTCTAAAAGATAGGACGGTGATATTATCACACAAAAAAAGAACAGATACAGGAAAGACAGAAATCTCAGAGATCCGCTTTATAACACAGCAAGATTACTTATTATCCCTTGCTTTCTATTACTCCTATATTTATGTTGAAATATCATATGTTTCCACATTCCACTTACTTAAATTACAGTAAAATCTCCTTCCCTCTCTTGACTTTTCTCTTTATCTCTCTCATCTCTTCTTTTCTTTTCTTTTTTTGTTTTTTGAGACAGAGTCTCTCTCTGTCGCCCAGGCTGGAGTGCAGTGGCGCAATCTCGGCTCACTGCAAGCTCCGCCTCCCGGGTTCACGCCATTCTCCTGCCTCAGCCTCTCCGAGTAGCTGGGACTACAGGCGCCCGCCACCACGCCCGGCTAATTTTTTGGTATTTTTAGTAGAGACGGGGTTTCACCGTGGTATCGATCTCCCGACCTCGTGATCCGCCCGCCTCGGCCTCCCAAAGTGCTGGGATTACAAGCGTGAGCCACCGCGCCCAGTCTCATCTTCTTTTCTATTCTCTTTCCTCCACCCATATTCCTCAAATCTATAATTTGGCCTTTTAATTTATATGTCAAATCTCAGTTTGAGTTATTACCTCATCTGCGAAGCCTTCACTGAATCTCTCTCTGTTTTAACTGGCCTTGTTCTACATTCTTGTCTTTTAATGGATCTATTTTTCCACTATATCCCCTTTATTTTGTATGGAATAAACATTATGTTTTTAACTTTTTAATCTCACAAGTATTTCAAAGTATCTGGGATAGTGGTAAGTAAGAAATAAATAAATGCTCACCAATCACATAAAGCATAGAAAGAAGCAAATAAAAGTCATTAAATTGAGAATCTCAAGGCTCTTCATGGGTAGAAGGAGTTACAGGTAAAAGAAGATGGCAGGAGTTAAATGGATATCAATAACACTAATAAAATTATTATGGAGTTACTATGTTGATCTAATCACAAGGGAGGAGGCTGGATGGACTACAACACCAGGTACAGTCAGGAACTAGATAAACTGTCTCTTGAAGAAGTAGACTTGGCTGACATATCTGTTAAGGAATGGTAAGACTAAAGAAACATGTTTTTTTCCCCTGAGGGAATCTTCCAAAGTATTTTTTACAAATGTGACTGAATATTCTGTAAAACTGAAACAAAATTAAAGCCTTTTACTGTGGAATATTTTACAGCTATGCAATAGGCACTGGGAATCTCTAAAACAACAAAACAATCATCCCAAAAGATTAATTAACACCCCACAAAATATTGTTCCATGAATGCACTTTTAAAAGTTTCTAGATCTAATAACTTCAGCAAAGTTTCAGGATACAAAATGAGTGTACAAAAATTAGTAGCATTTCTTTACATCATAACCTTCAAACTGAGAGCCAAATCAAGAACACAATCCCATTCACAATAGCCACAAAAAGAATAAAACATCTAAAAATATATCTAACCAGGGAGGTGAAAGGCCTCTATAACAAGAATTACAAAATACATCTGAAAGAAATCAAAGATAACCCAAACAAATGGAAAAACATTCAATGCCCATAGATAGGAAGAATCAACATTGGTAAAATGGCAATACTGCCCAAAGCAATGTACAGATATAGTGCGATTCCTATCAAATTACCAATGGCATTTTTTTTTTTACAGAGTTATATAAAGCTAGCCTAAAATTTATTTGGAACCAAAAATGATTCCAGATAGCCAAGGCAATCCTAAGCAAAACGAACAAAGCTGGAGGCATGGTATTCCTGACTTCAACTATGATACAAGGCTACAGTAACTAAAAAGCACGGTATAAAAACAGGCACATAGACCAATGGAACAGGTTAGAGAACCCAGAAAAATTGACAATAACAAGAATCCAGATGAAACTGGCAATAATAAGCAATGCAGAAAGGACTCCCTATTAAATAAATGGTGCTGGGATAACAGGCTGGCCATATGCAGAAGATTGAAACTACACTCCTACATTTCACCACATAGAAAAATCAACTCAAGATGGATTAAAGACTTAAAAATAAAACCTGCAACTGTAAAAATTCTAGAAGAAAATCTAGGAACTGCCATTTTGGACACAGGCTCTGGCAAAGACTTCATAAGGAAGGCTTCAAAAGCAATTGCAACAAAACCAAAATTTGACAGGTGAAACTTAAGAGCTTCTACATAGCAAAAGAAACTATTAACAAAGTAAACAGAAAACCTACAGAATAGGAGAAAACATTTGCAAACTCTGCATCTGACAAAGGTCTAACATCCAGAGTCTGTAAGGAATTTTTTTTTTATTAATTGTTTTTGCACACAAAAACAATAAACATTTTCTAAAAATACATACAAACAAAAAGATGGGTATCAAACACATTAGGAAGGTTGCACATGGGAAGTCAGGGAATAAAAATGGGGGGTGGGAGTTAAAATAAATGAGAGAGGGACTTTATACGGATCAGTGATAATAACTCAATCCTCTATTTGACAAAGAAGAGGGAGAAGGAAGAGGAAGAAAAAGAAAGTGGGATAAAGGATCAGAAAGGGAGGAAAATAGAAAAAATTAGAGTATGACTCCAGGGTAGACCTGTTTTGTTGTCACTGAGTTGGTTGGTTGGTTTGTCTGTTGTATTTTCCATGTTTTGCCAAGTTGGCCAGACTGGTCTCGAACTCCTAGCCCGAAGTGATCAACCCGCCTCGCCCCCCAGAGTGCCTGGACCACAGGCGTGAGCCACCACGTCCAGCCCCTACATTGCTTCTGGCCTCCGTGGTAGACCTCCCAGACGGAGCGGCCGGGCAGAGGCGCTCCTCACTTCTTCCCAGACACGGGGCGGCTGGGCAGAGGCGCTCCTCACCTCCCAGACGGGGCGGCCGGGCAGAGGCGCTCCTCACCTCCCAGATGATAGATGGCCGGGCAGAGGCGCTCCTCACTTCCCAGACGATGGGTGGCCGGGCAGAGGCGCTCCTCACTTCCCAGACGATGGGTGGCTGGGCAGAGGCGCTCCTCACTTCCCAGATGGGGCGGCCGGGCAGAGGCGCTCCTCACTTCTTCCAGACGGGGTGGCCGGGCAGAGGTGCTCCTCACCTCCCAGACGATGGGTGGCCGGGCAGAGGCGCTCCTCACCTCCTAGACGGGGCGGCCGGGCAGAGGCACTCCTCACTTCCCAGACGATGGGTGGCCGGGCAGAGGTGCTCCTCACTTCCCAGACGGGGCAGCCGGGCAGAGGCGCTCCTCATTTCCCAGATGATGGGTGGCCGGGCAGAGGCGCTCCTCACTTCCCAGATGAGGGGTGGCCGGGCAGAGGCGCTCCTCACTTCCCAGACGGGGCGGCCGGGCAGAGGCGCTCCTCACTTCCCAGACGATGGGTGGCCGGGCAGAGGCGCTCCTCACCTCCTAGACGGGGCGGCCGGGCAGAGGCGCTCCTCACTTCTTCCCGGACAGGGCGGCCGGCCCGAGGCGCTCCTCACTTCTTCCCGGACCGGGCGGCCGGGCAGAGGCGCTCCTCACTTCTTCCCGGACGGGGCGGCCGGGCAGAGACGCTCCTCACTTCATCCCGGACGGGGCGGCCAGGCAGAGGCGCTCCTCACCTCCCAGACGATGGGTGGCCGGGCAGAGGCGCTCCTCACTTCCCAGACGATGGGTGGCCGGGCAGAGGCGCTCCTCACTTCCCAGACGGGGTGGCCGGGCAGAGGCGCTCCTCACTCCCAGATGGGGCGGCCGGGCAGAGGCGCTCCTCACTTCCCAGATGGGGCGGCCGGGCAGAGGCGCTCCTCACCTCCCAGACGGTGGGTGGCCGGGCAGAGGCGCTCCTCACCTCCCAGACGATGGGTGGCCGGGCAGAGGCGCTCCTCACCTCCCAGACGATGGGTGGCCGGGTAGAGGCGCTCCTCATTTCCCAGACGATGGGTGGCCGGGCAGAGACGCTCCCCACCTCCCAGACGGGGCGGCGGCTGGGCAGGGGCTGCAATCCCAGCACCCTGGTAGGCCAAGGCAGGCGGCTGGGAGGCGGAGTCTGCCGCGAGGCCAGACCACGCCACCGCACTCCAGCCCGGGCAACACCGAGCACCGGGTGAGCGAGACTCCGTCTGCAGTCCCAGCACCTCGGGAGGCTGAGGCGGGCAGAGCACTGGGCGTCAGGATCTGGCGACCAGCGTGGCAAACATGGCGAACGCGTGCGCGCAACCAAAGGAGAAAAAGCAGGCAGCGGTGGCGCGCGCCGGCAGTCCCAAGCAGTCCGCGGCGAGGGCAGCAGTGAGCCGAGTAGATTGCAGCCTGGGCCACAGAGGGGAAAGAAAAGAAACAAAAGAAAAGAAAAGAGAAAAGAAAAGAAAAGAAAAGAAGGAAGGAAGCGTCTGTAAGGAATTTAAGCAAATTAACAACCAAAAACCAAATAGCCCCATTACAACATCAGCAAAGGACATGAAAAGACACTTCTCAAAACACATACATGTGGTCAATAAGCATATGAAAAAATGCTTAATATCACTAGTCATTAAGGAAATGCAAATTAGAAACAAATTGTAATACCATCTCACACTAGTCAGAATAGTTATTACTAGAAAGTGAAAAAATAACAGATGTCTGTAAGGTTGCAGAGAAAAGGAAGCACTTGTATCTTGCTGGTAGGAATGTAAATTACTTCAGCCACTGTGAAAAGCAGTCTGGAGATTTTTGAAAGAACATAATTTAGAACTACTATTCAACTGAGCAGTCTCATCGCTGAGTATATACCCAAAGGAAAATAATCATTCTACCATAAAGATGCATGCTCGTGTATGTTCATTGCAGTACCATTCACAATAGCAAAGACATGCAATCAATCTAGATCTAGATGCCCATCAGCAGCAGTCCACATAAAGAAAATCTTGTATATATACAGAACAGAAAACTACACTGTCATAAAAAAGAACAAAATCATGTCCTTTACAGCAACATGGATGGAGCTGAAGGCCATTATCCTAATTAAATTAACACAGGAACAGAAAACCAAATACCCCATATTCTCACTTATAAGTGGGAGCTAAAGATTGATTAGACATGGATGCAGAGAAGGGAACAGTAGACACTAGGACCCACTTGAGGGTGCAGGTTAGGAAGAGAATGGATACTGAAAAACTACCTATCAGGTACTATGCTTATTACCTGGGTGGCAAAATAATCTGTACACCAAACCTCCACAACACACAATTTATCCACGTAACAAATCTGCAAATGTATCCTTTGAAACTAAAATAAAAGTTTGAAAATAAGAGGAAGCTTTCTACTATCGTAGAATAACAAATTAATTATTAAAAATATACGTAAAATTTAAACAAATTTAAAATGTTAATGTGTTTGAATGATAGTGGACTTTTTTTTTATTTTTTATTTTTTATTTTTTATTATACTTTAGGGTTTTAGGGTACATGTGCAAATGTGCAGGTTTGTTACATATGTATCCATGTGCATGTTGATTTCCTGCACCATTATCTCGTCATTTAGCATTAGTTATCTCTAATGCTGTCCTCCCCCTACCCCACCCCAACAGTCCCGAGTGTGATGTTCCCTTCCTGTGTCCATGAGTTTCATTGTTCAATTCCACCTGTGAGAGAGAACATGCGGTGTTTGGTTTTTGTCCTTGGATAGTTTACTGAGAATGATGTTTTCCAGTTTCATCCATGTCCTACAAAGGACACGAACTCATCATTTTTATGGCTGATAGTATTCCATGTGTATATGTGCCACATTTTCTTAATCCAGTCTATCGTTGTTGGACATTTGGGTTGGTTCCAACTCTTTGCTATTGTGAATAATGCCGCAATAAACATACGTGTGCATGTGTCTTTATAGCAGCATGATTTATAGTCCTTTGGGTATATACCCAGTAATGGGATGGCTGGGTCAAATGGTATTTCTAGTTCTAGATCCCTGAGGAATCGCCACACTGACTTCCACAATGGTTGAACTAGTTTACAGTCCCACCAACAGTGTAAAAGTGTTCCTGTTTCTCCACATCCTCTCCAGCACCTGTTGTTTCCTGATTTTTTAATGATGGCCATTCTAACTGGTGTGAGATGGTATCTCACTGTGGTTTTGATTTGCATTTCTCTGATGGCCAGTGATGATGAGCATTTCTTCATGTGTTTTTTGGCTGCATAAATGTCTTCTTTTGAGAAGTGTCTGTTCATGTCCTCTGCCCACTTTTTGATGGGGTTGTTTGTTTTTTTCTTGTAAATTTGTTTGAGTTCATTGTAGATTCTGGATATTAGCCCTTTGTCAGATGAGTAGGTTGCAAAAATTTTCTCCCATTCTGTAGGTTGCCTGTTCATTCTGATGATAGTTTCTTTTGCTGTGCAGAAGCTCTTTAGTTTAATGAGATCCCATTTGTCGATTTTGGCTTTTGTTGCCATTGCTTTTGGTGTTTTAGACATGAAGTCCTTGCCCACGCCTATGTCCTGAATGGTATTGCCTATGTTTTCTTGTAGGATTTTAATGGTTTTAGGTCTAACATATAAGTCTTTAATCCATCTTGAATTAATTTTTGTATAAGGTGAAAGGAAGGGATCCAGTTGCAGCTTTCTACATATGGCTAGCCAGTTTTCCCAGCACCATTTATTAAATAGGGAATCCTTTCCCCATTTCTTGTTTTTGTCAGGTTTGTCAAAGATCAGATAGTTGTAGATATGCGGCATCATTTCTGAGGGCTCTGTTCTGTTCCATTGATCTATGTCTCTGTTGTGGTACCAGTACCATGCTGTTTTGGTTACCGTAGCCTTGTAGTATAGTTTAAAGTCAGGTAGCGTGATGCCTCCAGCTTTGTTCTTTTGGCTTAGGATTGACTTGGCGATGCAGGCTCTTTTTTGGTTCCATATGAACTTTAAAGCAGTTTTTTCCAATTCTGTGAAGAAAGTCATTGGTAGCTTGATGGGGATGGCATTGAATCTATAAATTACCTTGGGCAGTATGGCCATTTTCACGATATTGATTCTTCCAACCCATGAGCATGGAATGTTCTTCCATTTGTTTGTATCCTCTTTTATTTCATTGAGCAGTGGTTTGTAGTTCTCCTTGAAGAGGTCCTTCACATCCCTTGTAAGTTGGATTCCTAGGTATTTTATTCTCTTTGAAGCAATTGTGAATGGGAGTTCACTCATGATTTGGCTCTCTGTTTGTCTGTGATTGGTGTACAAGAATGCTTGTGATTTTTGTACATTAATTTTGTATCCTGAGACTTCGCTGAGTGCTAATCGTAGGATTTCTGAGACAATGGTTCTAATATACAATCATTCATTGCAAACAGGACATTGACTTTTTTCTATTGATATTTTATTTCTTTCTGTATTTCTATTCCAGCATATGTTTGAGGGTTGTCTTGTATTTTCAGAATGTTCAGTTTTTATTATATTTGTGTATATTTAAAGTCAATGAATCCACAATCAAATTGGCATAACCTTTTACAGCTATTTTATCTCTCTAAGCAAGTTAGATTACTTATCCAAAAAATGGCCACAAAATATGTATGTTTCAGAATGCAGTAATATTTAATGAGAAAGTACATTTTATATTTTGAATCAATAGTGGAAGGACTAGATATTATATAAAGTAAATTTACTGTCTGAGGCAGAAAAGGAAATCAACTAATATTGTTACAGAAATGTCTCCCAATCTAGATCCCTAGAGAGGGTTCTTTGATCTCACGCAAGGAAGAATTCGGGGCAAGTCCTCAGTGCAAATTAAAAGCAAGTTTATTAAGAAAGTAAAGTGGTGAAAAGACAGCTACTCCATAGACAGAATAGGATGTTTCTGAAAGTCAGAGGAGGAGCGCATCCACCCTGGGTACAATGCTTGTCTATATGGAGAGATGAGTTCTGCTACAAGGGTTTGTGATAAAGGCTTAATTATTTAAATTACTACATTTTGCAAGAATCAATATCATTATCGTTAAAGCAAAATTAGGAATGCCTTTCTTCTCCAAATATTGGGATACCTGCACACTCCCAAGTCTGGGTTTAGTAAACGTTATTAATTTGTTTCCTTAACTGTAAACATCTAGAGGCTAGGAATGCCTAACTTTCTGAAAATGCAGCCTGGCAAGTCTCAGCCTCATTTTCCTAGCCCTCACTCAAAATGGAGTCGCTCTGGTTAGAAGGCCTCTGACAATATAGCTGAGGACCAGAGATAGGGTAGCCTCTCCAGTGAAGGCTGAGCAATGTCTAGACAACTACTCTGTAATCCTTACCATAATATCTCATTAGCCTCCAATGTTACTAAATTTTCCAAACAATGGGACACGTAAGTAAGTCTTTCAGATATATCACTTAAATCTTTCAGGCTCCCTTGGCATAGGCAACATTTCCTTCCTCATAAATTAATAACTATACCTTCCTAATTCCCCTAGAAATATGCCTTTTTCATCATTTCCTTTCTCTTCACATACATAAACTACAAAATCTACAGCCCAAAGTATTAGCAAGCACAAGAATAAGAATAAACCAAAACAGAAATTTATCTTCCTTGGAGTCAAAGAAGGAATTGCTCTTTAAACACTTTCAAAGCAATGAGAAATAATATAAGCACTTAATCATGAAAATAAGTCCCCGTATTAAACAATATACAATTTATTACTTTTTCACACATGGAAATAAAGTGGTTATTGAGGTAGGACTAGTTATGTGAGTGGAACTATTACTGTGTATAGATAGAAAGAGTCAACAAATAAAGAAATAAACTTGATACTAACTTCTGACTCCTAAACCATAGTTCTCATCTCTCTCTACTCCTTGAAGTTAACAAACCTGCGGAGCTTTAAAAATGCCAGCAATCAAGACAACACAAGTAAATTAAATCAGAGTTTCTAGAGATGGGATACCAGAATTGGTATTAAAAAATATATATATCCTCAGGTATTTTCAACTTGCACTACTATAAACTAGGGTATGCTCTAACTACATTCCAAGTAGTTATTTTACTGCCAAAAGTTTGTTTAGAAGAGGGGTGGTATGCAAATTAAGTGGTCTAAATAGCACAACGAACAAAAGGTGATACTACCTTTTGTAGAATCTCTTTGGGGAAACAAGAATTGGGATCAGAAAAATGGGAGTAGTCTTGAATTTTCTACTTACAACTTGTATGAAAGCGATAATCATTTTAAGTTCTGTATCTCAGTTTTCTCTTCTATAAAACCAGGATAATAATAAAATCCCCTTCCTTACAAAATGATCTCAAATAAACATAGAACATATGCATTATAAAAATGTTATTTGAAAGCAATAGTCATTTATTAGTTATGTTAATGATACTCACACACCTATAGTTTGACTGTATTACCAGGATATTAGGCCTTTTTCAATTTCTTGTAATCTCTGATCGGTAGTCTGATCCTTTAGTTAATGACAGAAATGGGATGACATGTTTTCTAAACAGAGTTATAAACAAAAGAGTATTTTATAATTCATATACACTCTTTCTAAAGTGCCAACAAATATAAACATCTAGAGCATAAATTCAAATAATAATAAATCTATTTACTCAAAACAAAATAATTATGTATTTTAGGCATGCCTCCCAAACATTCAAATGCCTCAAAATTCTCAAATTCAGAGTAGCAGTATTGACAGGTTTTTGTTGTCATTGTTGTTGTTGTTGTTCTGTTTAATTATTCCTCTTGTCTTCTGGGGTGGGGTTCAATTAGTAGGCAGAGATGAAACAGCTCTCATTGTAAAAGTCAATAGGTATATAGGAAATGGAAGCCAGAATTTTTTTCCATTTATCTTTTCCTAACACATTAGATAAGTACTTACATCTCTTCTATTAAAGCCATCAGACAAGTTTACTGATTGAGAGCCAAATGTAAATCAATAACAGAAATACTTTAACTTGTTTTAATAAACGAAGTCCTTTAAAACACACAAACCATGTTTAGAGCTATTAAACATTGCAGATTCCCTTCATTTATTCTTCACTTGGCTGTCTCAGAAGAGTTAATTAGGATTATTTAAATTCCTGTTATTATACCTCCTGCTAGCTAAGACTTTGAGAAAGTACTGTAACCCGACCAGGCCATACTTTCTCCACAGTGAAATTAAAACAATAATATGTGCCTTTTGTTGTCTCTAACTAGAAAACAAAATACTCTTTTTGAAAGAGCATGGCAAACTCTAAAGTGATACACTAATGTGACACTAATGCTTTGTTTTCTTTGCTGCTTGTCTCTTCCTTTTGTAAAACAAAATAAATGTTGTTATAGACAGCTTTTCAGAAGGTATTAGCAGGGCAACTGACAAGTACACAGCATCTTTGGCTGCAATGTAATGCCATATAACATGCATAATTTCACCTTGAAAATTGTTCTTATTCTTAAGAAAATAGAAAATTTGAAGATTTGTTCTTACAGAAATAATGATTCATTACCCTGACATTTATACACATCTGCTATAGATTATAGGTAATAGGTTTTCTTCAGTCAACTACATGAATGTATATATTTGTTAATTGTGAAACAAATTATTCCTTAACATTCACTACAGAGTTATTGGCTTTTAATACACAGGTATGAAAGAAAACAGGCTTTGGCTTGTGGTTAGGACGTAGAATGTTTTAACAGATCATCATTTCTACTAACAATTAGAACAAAGTGAGTAAACCTCAACATCATAGTTATTATTTCTAAATTATGTTTAAAATCAAATAGCTGACAAAATGCAAGGAAACATAAATAAATGAAATTTAAGAAAGTGACAACCTCTTTCTAAGAGAGAAGAACCCAGTGGACCTCTCCATTTTTGACAGAGAGGTGAACAGAAAAGAAAAGTACCATAGAGAGGTTTAAGGAGAAAGCAATCTAATTTTAACGAACATTCAGCAGTCATGCGTGGGGGCGCTGGTGAATTAGAACACTAACGATCTCTACTCACAGTGTGAGTCTGAACCCAACCTGCCCACTTTTTCCTGCCGGTGTTAACAGAGCTCCTGAGGATAGTGGGCTAAAAGCCAAGGCAGGCTAGGAATGTTGACAGACATCACTGAAAGGGACCCTTGGCTTTACCCAAGTGCCCAGCTACATTCTTCCAACAGCCTGGTGCAAAAGAGCACGACAAAAAAAATCTGGGCTGAACTGGAGAACAAGGAGAACATTCTGGTGACCATCAAAACTGGCTGACTGGCTGGAAAGCCTAGTTCTCTCCTGATTTAGGATGCTGGCAGGTGAACTATAAAGCATATAGAGATTTCCATAATCCAGCTTGTACTCAGATCCCAAGCCCTTTTGAAGATAAGCTCGTAATAGTGTCCTCAAAACTTTACTATTACTGGTAATTATTTCTAAATAGTTGCCAAAAAGCCAAGATCCAGCTCAACTATAGATTAGATTAATAGTTCTCCTCTATAATGGGAGCCTGGTAAAAAAACAGGCATCAAAGTTTAGCATTCAATAAAAGGTAACTCAATTGAACGAGAATATAACCTAGAAAGAAAGATGAAAAACCTTAAATCAAGCTCATTCAACCCACAGTCTGCAGGCCACATGTGGCCCAGGACGGCTTTGAATGCAGCTCAACACAAATTTGTAAACTTTCTTAAAACATTATGGAATTTTTTTTGCAATTCTTTTTTTTTATAGCTCACCAGCTATAGTTAGCATATTTTACATGTGGCCCAAGTTCCAAAGTGGCTCAGGGAAGCCAAAAGATTGGACACCTCTGCCTTAAACTATAAAAAATACATGAAGGGATCTAGTGGAAAAGATGAACAATATTTGTGAAAGCCAAAATACACTCGGCAAAGAAATGAAAATTCTAAAAAGAAACTAAATAGAAAAGTCTGAAATAAAAAATATAATGTCAGAAATGAAGAATGTGTTTAATTTATTTAAAAATAGACTAGATAAAGTAGGGGAAAGAATCAATGACTTTTAAATGTTTAATAGAATACAAATTCTACCTAGGAGGTAGTAAAATTTTTAGGTGACAAAAGCATGAGTTACTAAGAAAAAGCATATATTAAATTTCAGCAAAATTATATATGGTCGTTTTCTAAAAAAAACCTTAAAGAATATTAACAGGCAAGTGAGAACAAATATTTGTAGGCATATTAACAGGCATAGAAGAGAACAAATATTTGCAATACATATATCTATTTAGAAATTGTATCCTAAATATGTCAAATAATTCAATTAAAATATGCAACATATAAGAATGACCAATAAAAAGGTTCCATTACTAGTTTTCAGGGAAGTAAAAACTACAATATGGTTCTATTTTATAACAATTAAAATGTCTAAAAAGAAAAAAAAAAGACTGACAATACAAATGGTGGAAAAAATATGAAAAAAATGGAATTCCCTTATATTTTTGATGGTAGTGTACGGTGCTTCAATTGCTTTGGGGAACTCTCTGGCATTTAGACATACATTCATCCTTTATTCCTGCAGTTTCAATGTCAGGAATTTACCCAAGAGAAATAAAATGAAAGTATGTTTATATCATCTTTGTACAACAATGTCCCAAAGTGCTTCATTTATAACATCTTAGAGCTTAACTCAAGTGGCCATTATCAGAAAAAAGGATAAGCACATTGTGATATAATTATACAATGGAATACCACTGAACAAGAAAAGATAGTGAATTACTGGTGCATGCAAAAATATGGATGAATTTCCAAAACATTTTTGGGTGCAAGAAGTCAAATACAAAAGAATATACACATCTGATTCAGTTTATATATGGTCTAATTATAGGCAGAAATAATCTAGATTAGAAAAATCAGAATGTAATTGTCTTTTCAGAGGATTGACTGAAAAGAGGTACAAAAGAATTATTTAGAGTTATGGATATAGTCTGTATCTTCTTTTTGGGGGGTTAGTGCATGAATGAACATAATTGTCAAATCTCTTTATGCTCAGTTTTTTTAAAAGACCAAATATAAATTCAGTTTAAGATATATTTTTCCCTGTTTTCTTCTTCATATAAATATGTTGAAGAAAATCCTATATTATTAAAAATAAAGGCAGAATACAGGGGCATAGAGGATTAATAATGAAAAGACAGAGGAAATCTATGGCTGAGAAAATCAAAATACAATAATATAAACAGAACCTGTATTAATTCAAAGGTTCAAATCAAGTTTGAATTGGTAAATAGGAAGCTACAAAGCCTGCTTTAGGTCAAGCCATATCATCTTTTCCCTGAATTGTGAAAATATGACCCTGACCTCAGATTTCCTTAAATAGGCCCTCCAAATTAACCTTTAAACTTTGGCAGCGTGATGACGACATGTCTAATGCCTAACACTTGTCATTGAATCTGCAAGGTGCAAGGGGTAAAATGAAATTCTCAGGTAATATCAGGATATCTCCTTCATATGACGCTGCTTACTTCCAGCTTCATCTCTCAGATCCTTCTGGGAATCTTCTGTTCTAAGGAAAACCAATTATTTGTTGTTCAATGAACACATTCTCTCTCACACCTGTTTCTTTGCTCCTTGTCTGCTTTCGTGTCTGCTCCAAAAAAAAAGTCATCTCATATTTTATATTTCACGTACTTACAACCTCTTGTAAGCTGTAGTAACCTCTGCTGGTGTCTCCAAGTAGAATGAATAACTCTCTTAGTTTTGTCCCATTCTTTCTTGTAACTATTACAATATGTATGTATATCTTCCCTTACAGTAAGGCCCTAAGATCCCTGATGATGGCAACTGTGTGATATTTATATTTAGATCCTCAGCACTAAGCAGGCTTCACAGAGAAAATCAATATTTGTTGAAGGAAAGATGAAAGAAAGCAGTGGGGAGAAAAGGAAATAACTGTTGAGCCATATGGGGAATATTTGATATTGCCTATCTAGAGAAGGAAGAGGATAGTATCGACTATAGACTATTGCTTCAGATGACACATAAAACACTTACATTTTTTTAAAAATATGAGTTAATTTAATTAATGTATTTATCTATAAAACGCTAAGATTTCAAAATAATCACTAGGCTAGCTAGAATAATGATGGAGGAAGAACTGCAGATTCAAGTTCTCATTGATTTGTTTTTATGTCTCAGTACCAAATTCTAAAGTCTTGGAAAAATTTTGACATCCAACAATCTCTAATTATTTTTCTCTTTATTTATATCCTTAATCTCTATCAGAGAGATTAACGCCTTGACTTTAAAAGATAATCAAAGAAATAAACAAATTAGTAAGTTTCCACTAGCTCTAAATTTTGAAGGTCGTAATTATAAATAGCTAGATTACTTTAGATTAAAAAAGACTCCAATTTAAAGATTAAGCATATCACAATAGGTCACAATGCTCATTTTTTGACAGATATCTCAGTGAGCTTTCGTTTTTCTTTATCTTTTCATCTCTAATCTTGAGATAATTTTAATTTCTAGTTCTTGGTCAAAGTATTTATTTTTTCTATTTGTAGCTTACGCAAGTAGGAAAAACACTGAGTTTGCACTTTATCTCCTCCCTCTTAAACTACGTTGAGGTTTGGAGTTACTCATCACAGTACAATCAATAAATGAGTGGTTTCTACAGGGAAAAATATGGCAGTAAATGCGTAATATGTGTGGATGCTATCATCCCTCACTTTTTAGACAAATATTATCCTTAACCCCAATAGTTACACCCCATCTTTCTAAGAAACTCTTACTCTGAAAACTACCCACTCTAACTCCTCTTCCAGTCACATTATTGCTGAATTTAGTGTGGTGACTATCACTCTTGATTCATATCTTACTTTCTAACTCAATATAACCATTCTCCTTTCTTACTGTCAAGGGTGGAGTCTTTTAGACTTACAGCCCATAACTTTTTCCCTATCCTCTGAGGTTTTATCTACTTTTGGCTCACTTTCTTTTTTCCTATTATCAATATCTATATATTTCCCTGATTTCTCACTGCTCTTAACTCCTTTTACCAATTATTTCTTTGAACCCTGTGATCTGGCTATTCCATGGCCCAAATTCCTTCTGATATTAATCTATATATTTGTGTCGAGCCAAGACTCTTAGGTAGTACTGACATAACAAATCACTGACCTTTTATTTTCATACCTGCCTTATGTCAAAATTAGAGAGAAATTCATGAAGATCTTAAAAAAGAAACCATCTGGCCACTCAGACACTGATCAGGATGTGGTAATTTTAGTTTGAGCCACTCAAAGCAGACATACAAATTTATAAATTCAATGGGCTCAGGGTTTAATACATTTAAGGGAACTGACTCATCAACCAGACATACAATATGTGAATGCACAAACTGGAAGGTGAATTATTAAGTTAGAGTGAGAAATATAACTGAAAGGTAGACTAGGCAATTTGTGTCTCTATTCAGCTCATTCAGTCTTGATGAGTAAGTAAAAAGTCACTAAGACCTGTTTGATAACCATAGAATCAGGACAAGGGAAACAAACTAGAAAATACTTTTCTCCAGATTTAAAAAAATTGCACACATTTAATGTACACATCTCGATGAGCTTGAACATATGCAAATACTCATGATACCATCACCACAACCAAGGTTGTGTATAATCTTAATAGTAATTACCTTCAAGTCACCATAGTCTGATGTATATGGATCTGTTTAATAGAGATATACAAAACAAAATATTTTGTCAACTGAGTGGTCTCTCCCTCTAATAGTAACAGAGATACATCGATTGAGGCTCTCTAGATTATACAAGCATTCCAGCCATCAACAAAATTTCCTCAGGTCAAAGAAATGACATTAACTAAATTTTAATTTTTTAATAAATGATTTTTCTTTTTCTTTTTAATTTTTCTTGTTTTTTCCTTCTTGAGGCTACACTTAAGTCGTTATGGTTGCATGAATGTCATTCTCAATTCTACTCAACCATCTGTTTTTGGACCAATTTAATAATTAAATATTCACCTCAATTGTGTAAAAAATAAGATCACTATTTTACCTTTGAAAATAAAATGTGTATGGGATAGGATTCATAACAATTTTACAAACATTTGAAATATTTGTGGCTTTCTAAATATCATAACAGCTGTAAATATTTAAGTCTGATCTGTCTTTGGTTTCAGAACTGAATGAAAATAAATTTGAATCAGGTGACCTTATTTTTGGTGAGCTATTTAAATACAAATTAGAACTCGCTACTCTACTCCCCACTCTCAGAAAATTACCAAAAAACAAAAATTCTAATTCACATATACACCATAATTTTGAATCTCTCATATTCTTTGAAAACTGATATATTTCAGCATAGGAGTATATGCCACTCTTTCCTCTGCCTACATAACTTTACACATGAATCTAACAAAGGTAAACCTAGATTTTGATGATGAACATACAGCATTAATAAAATACCCTTCAGAGAATGTACATTTTCTATAGAAATTTTATGTCAGATGTAACTCAACTTTAGTATTTCTCTTTATTGAAAGTAACTTGTATGCTAGGGAAAACAAGATTAACACTTGGCTATAGGCTACATGCTTTGCAACAGAGAATTTTATCGCAAGACAATCTCTAGCCATGAGGTGTAAAAGCCTCTGAATACTGAGAATACCTTTGTTGTTAATGTTATTAAAAATCCTGAAGAGAAGGGTGAAGGTGAAGGGGAGAGGTGGCAGGAGGTATCTTCTTCAAGTATACATTTAACTTTATCTGAATTTTTAAAGATTTTGTTACAGAAATATTTGGTAGGTAAAGATTTTGTTGGTAAAATGAATAATATATTATGCTATATATATATATATATATATAAACTTCTAAAGCAAAAGGAAGAGAGAGAGAGAAAAAGAGACAGAGAGAGAGAGACACTGTTATTTCTGATCATATTTATTTCTGGATGGTAAGCAGGAAATTGGAAATTATGGAAGCTCCATTGAGCTTAATTGTGCTTAACTGATCCACTCTGTTTAACTGACACTCTTGCAAGACCCAAATGATGTATGATCATGAATGGAGAAGGGTCATTAACCCAAAGAATATTGATGTTAAAAGAGACTTACAGAGGTCTAACTCCTTTCCAAAATAGAAAAACATTCTATGACATCCAGGAACAACTTGAGCTCTTCTTCATTATGTTAACTGGAAAAAGCAAACATGATAGATTAGATACATAGATAGATAGATAGATAAATGCATACATACATACATACATACATAGAGTTGCTCAAATTAAGTTAGAGATATTTAGGCTTAACTCTTCATCATGATGATGAATAACAAGAGGAAGAGGAGAATCAACTATCCTTTTTGGTTACAATTCAGTGTTTCTAATTCTAAATTTTTATATTTATTACAGACAGAAAATTTCTTTTTCCAAATTCATATACATGAGCTCTGTTTCTTTCCTCTGGAACAATTCTGAATTAAATAAAAGCTGCCTACAAAATGTAATTTCTGAAAACAGTAAAACCAACTAAATGTACTTCTTTTTTTCTTTCATTTATATTAAATTTCTTTTGTTAATTTCCAGCAAACTTGAACAATATTTCTCACAAATAGGCAATGTGATGGCAATTTGGCAACCTCTTTAGAAAGCTCACAATGGAGATTTATCTATTTTAGACTCTGAGTGGATCTCAGATTTTTATTGATTCCTTCCTCTCTGGAACAAAAGGTAACTTTTTCTTCTTTTGGGCCTATCAAATAAAAATAAATATAATACTGGCAACAACAGCTACAATTGCAATGATCAAAGAAGATTAATTACTTTTACTTATAATAGACATTTGTTACAGTCAGAATATCATGCTGCTACTGGGTTTGCAGGGGGAAAAGCTGGGTTTTCATCAGTGCTACCACAAATGGCTGCCAGAATGCACACCAGAAAGAAAAGTCAGAAATCAGTTCTTTTGCAGTAAGGGGACATAAAGACTTGTGATCCCTGAATTGATCATTACGATAACTTGGTTGTTGTCTGGCTCATAGTTTTGCCAGTTTGTCCTTGTCAGACTAAACACATGCTATAATGTTCCACTGAATTCTATCAAGAGTGAGGGAGTGGTAAAATCAGTTATAGGCTTAATTTCAAGCATCAAGGAATATCTAACACTTACTGTGGGCTGTACAATATATATGGGCATCATTAAAATCAGGAACTAGAGAGTTACATATACTGAGAGATATCAGTCAGGGGAAGTGTTCTTGAAACATAGTCCCTGGACAACTTGTATCAGAATTACCTGGTGTCCTTGTTACATTTGAAGATTTGTGGTCCTATGACTTCGAATGTCTATAGTAAACCTCAGAACGTCTATAGTAAAGCTCAGCATTATCAAAAGGCAATTTATATTCATCAAATTGTTTTCACTGAATTATGAGAAACATTAGTTTCCAACAATATATGTTTTTGCTCATTGTTTTTCCTTTCAGCTCAAACCACTCTGAAATAATTTCGTATTCAGAAACATGGTCTTTACACTATTGAGAGATTCTCTCTTGGTTGGGAAAAGCTCAAGATAGAAATGCTATCAGAAGAGACTTTAATAACCCATGCCTTCTTTTATCATATGTGCCTATACACAGATGCAGATAATGGCTAAAAGATACTATAGAAAAATCACTGTGTGCAAGCGTTGACACTGAAACATTTTTTCACTTGTGAATGATGGAACAAAGAAAAACATAACTCACAGGCCAACAGAAAGACTATAGAAATTGCTGAATTATAATTTGAAGCTTCTTTTGATACTTCTAACGCATGAGACTGCTCATCAGAAATGTGAAAACTAACATTGTTTTAAATAAGCCAAATTAAGCCAAACTCTATACTGTATGTAACCACTTTATAAAGTTATTGTTTAAATCATCAAAAGAGATTTTTTTGATAGGCTTCATGAATAAATACTTACCTATTCTAGAAATATTTGGAAAGATAAGTTTATGCATGCAATTTTTGAAAAAATCAGGATTTGACCAAATAATTGGAAGATAACTTGCAACAAAATATTGGGTTTTAATATTTACTATTGAATGTTATAATTTTAAAGACGGATATATACACACATATATTTACCAGTGTCAATAAAATGGTAATTCATTTTATTTTATATAAAATATGAATTCCATTTGATTACTTATTAACATTCTATTACTTTCAAGCAAATACATGGTGGTTAAAAACAGACTTGCCTGCTGTTCCTCTCAGTTATTAGCTCTCTTAGTCTCTGCATGCCTCAGGTTCCACACAGCTGCAAGGGAGGAAATGACAGTACCTATTTCAGGTGTCAATTAAATGAATTTATATATTTATATATATAATGTTTTATATTTAATAAATTATTTAATAAAATAAATATAAAGTAAATATTTAATAAAAATATATATTTATATATATTTAAAATGGTTAGAGAAGTGCTTGGCACATAGCAGATGTTACATCACTTTTCATCTTTATATTTTGTAATTTTTTCTGAACATAAAGAGGCTATATTTTTGTGAACAATAAATACAAAAGTGATAAAAATGATAGCATACTCATATTAACCCCAAGAAAATAAATGGATGTAGAAATAATTTGCTTTATTACACTTTGCTTTATTGCACTTTATGGATATGGTGTTTTTCACAACTTGAAGGCTTGTGGCAACCCTGCATTGGATCAAATTTATCAGAGCCATTTTTTAGCAGTATGTGCTCACTTTATGTCTCCATGTCACATTTTGGTAATTCTTGTAATATTTCAGACTTATTTATTAATATTATATCTATTTTAGTCATCTGTGATCAGTGATCTGTGATGTTACCATTGGAATTGTTTTGGGGTGCCACAAATTACGCACTTTAAAGATGGCAAACTTAATTGATAAATGTTGAATGTGTCTGACTGCTCCACCAACTAGTCATTCCTCTCTCTCTCTCCCTCTCCTCAGGCCTCTCTAATACCTGAGACATAACAATATTTATATTAGGTCAATTAATAACCCAACAATGGCCACTAAGTTTTCAAGTAACAGAAAGAGTTAGGTCTCGCACGTTAAATCAAAAGCTAGAAATGCGCTGGTTGTGATGGCTTATGATGAATCCCAGCACTTTAGAAGGCCGAGACAGCAGGATTGCTTGAGCTCAGGAGTTCAAGACCAGGCTGGGAAACATAGCTGAGGTCCTGTCTCTACAAAAAAAAATAAATAAATAAATAAACCAAATTAAGTGGGTGTGGTGGCACACACCTGTGGTCACAGCTACTCAAGAAACTAAGTTGGGAGGATCGCGTGAGCCCAGGAAGTCAGGGCTGCAGTGAGCCTTGTTCATGCCACTGCACTCCAGCTTTCTCAACAGAGCAAAACCCTGTCTAAAAATTAAAATTAAAATTGCGAGTGCTAGAAATGGTTAAACTTATTCAAGAAGGCATGTGAAGGCCAGGACAGGATTTCGACATGGCTTCCTCAGTCTTCTTTGAGTTTTCAGGCTGAAAGCTAGGCCTCTTGTTTCAAGCAGCAAAGTTGTGAATGCAAAGGAAAAAATATTGAAGGAAATTAAAAGTTAACTCCAGTGAACAGACAAGTAATAAAAAAGTGAAATAGCCTTATTGCTGAAGTGGGGAAAGTTTCAGTAGTCTGGATAGAAGATCAAATGAGCCACAACGTTCTGTAAACCACAGCCTAATCTTGAACTCTCTTCAATTCAATAAGGCTGAAAGAGTCGAGCAAACTGCAGAAGAAAAGTTTGAAGCTAACAGAGGTTGGTTCATCAGAGTTAAAGAGAGATAGAGACACAAAAAACCCTTCAGAAAATCAATGAATCCAGGAGCTGGTTTTTTGAAAATATCAACAAAATTGATAGACTGCTAGCAAGACTAATAAGGAAGAAAAGAGAAGAATCAAATAGATGTAATAAAAAATGATAAAGGAGATTTTACCACCGATCCCACAGAAACACAAACTACCATCAGAGAATACTATAAACACCTCTACATAAATCAACTAGAAAATCTAGAAGAAATGGATAAATTTCGGGACACATACACCCTCCCAAGACTAAACCAGGAAGAAGTTGAATCCCTGAATAGACCAATAACAGGCTCTGAAATTGAGGCAATAATTAATAGCCTAAAAACCAAAAAAAGTCCAGGACCAGACGGATTCACAGCCAAATTCTACCAGAGGTACAAACAGGAGCTGGTACCATTCCTTCTGAAACTATTTCAATAAATAGAAAAAGAGGGAATCCTCCCTAACTGATTTTATGAGGCCAGTATCTCCTGATACCAAAGCCTGGCAGAGAAACAACAAAAAAGAACTTTGGACCAATAGCCCTGATGAACATCCATGCAAAAATCCTTAACAAAATACTGGCAAACTGAATCCAGCAGCACATCAAAAAGCTTATCCACCCCGATCAAGTTGGCTTCATCCCTGGGATGCAAGGCTGGTTCAACATATGCAAATCAATAAACGTAATCCAGCATATAAACAGAACCAAAGACAAAAACCACATGATTATCTCAATAGATGCAGAAAAGGCCTTCGACAAAATTCAACAACACTTCATGCTAAAAAGTCTCAATAAATTAGGTATTGATGAGATGTATCTCAAAACAATAAAAGGTATTTATGACAAACCCACAGCCCAATATCGTACTGAATGGGCAAAAACTGGAAGCATTCCCTTTGAAAACTGGAACAAGACAGGGATGCCCTCTCTCACCACTCCTATTCAACATACTGCTGGAAGTTCTGGCCAGGGCAATCAGGCAGGAGAAAGAAATAAAGGGTATTCAATTAGGAAAAGAGGAAGTCAAATTGTCCCTGTTTGCAGATGACATGATTGTATATTAGAAAACCCCCTCGTCTCAGCCCAAAATCTCCTTAAGCTGATAAGCAACTTCAGCAAATTCTCAGGATACAAAATCAATGTACAAAAATCACAAGCATTCCTATAAACCAATAACAGACAAACAGAGAGTCAAATCATGAGTGAACTCCCATTCACAATTGCTTCAAAGAGAATAAAATACCTAGGAATCCAACTTACAAGGGATGTGAAGGACTTCTTCAAGGAGAACTACAAACCACTGCTCAATGAAATAAAAGAGGACACAAACAAACGGGAGAACTTTCCATGCTCATGGGTTGGAAGAATCAGTATTGTGAAAATGGCCATACTGCCCAAGGTAATTTATAAATTCAATGACATCCCCTTCAAGGTACTAATGACTTTCTTCAAACAATTGGAAAAAACTGCTTTAAAGTTCATATGGAACCAGAAAAGAGCCTGCATTGCCAAGACAACCCTAAGGAAAAAGAACAATGCTGGAGGCATCATGCTACCTGACTTCAAACTATACTACAAGCCTACAGTAACCAAAACAGCATGATACTGGTACCAAAACAGAGATATAGACCAATGGAACAGAACAGAGCCCTCAGAAATAATACCACACAACTACAACAGTCTGATCTTTGACAAACCTGACAAAAACAAGAAATGGGGAAAGGATTCTCTATTTAATAAATGGTGTTGGGAAAACTGGCTAGTCATTTGTAGAAAGCTAAAACTGGATCCCTTCCTTACACCTTATACAAAAATTAATTCAAGATGGATTAAAGACTTAAATGTTAGACCTAAAACCATAAAAATCCCTAGAAGAAAACGTAGGCAATACCATTCAGGACATAGGCATGGGCAAGGACTTCATGTCTAAAACACCAAAAGCAATGGCAACAAAAGCCAAAATTGACAAATGGGATCTAATTAAACTAAAGAGCTTCTGCACAGCAAAAGAAACTACCATCAGAGTGAACAGGCAACCTACAGAATGGGAGAAAATGTTTGCAATCTACTCATCTGACAAAGGGCTAATATCCAGAATCTACAAAGAACTCAAACAAATTTACAAGAAAAAATCAAACAACCCCATCAAAAAGTGGGTGAAGGATATGAACAGACACTTCTCAAGACATTTATGCAGCCAAAAAACACATGAAAAAATGCTCATCATCACCGGCCATCAGAGAAATGCAAATCAAAATCACACTGAGATACCATCTCACACCAGTTAGAATGGCCATCATTAAAAAGTCAGGAAACAACAGGTGCTGGAGAGAGTGTGGAGAAACAGGAACACTTTTACACTGTCGGTGGGACTGTAAACTAGTTCAACCATTGTGGAAGACAGTGCAGCGATTCCTCAAGGATCTAGAAGTAGAAATACCATTTGACCCAGCCATCCCATTACTGGATATATGACCAAAGGAGTATAAATCTTGCTGCTATAAAGACACATGCACACGTATGTTTATTGTGGCACTATTCACAATAGCAAAGACTTGGGACCAACCCAAATGTCCAACAATGATAGACTGGATTAAGAAAATGTGGCACATATACACCATGGAATACTATGCAGCCATAAAAAATGATGAGTTCATGTCCTTTGTAGGGACATGGGTGAAGCTGGAAACCATCATTCTGAGCAAACTATCGCAAAGACAGAAAACCAAACACCACGTTTTCTCACTTATAAGTGGGAATGGAACAATGAGAACACTTGGCCACAGGGTGGGGAACATCACACACTGGGGGCTGTCATGGGGTGGGGGGATGGGGGAGGGACAGCATTAGCAGATATACCTAATGTAAATGACGAGTTAATGGGTGCAGCACACCAACATGGTGCACGTATACATATGTAACAAACCTGCACATTGTGCACATGTACCCTAGAACTTAAAGTATAATATAAAAAGAAAGAATGTATTTTCATAACATATAAGTGCAATTGAAGCTTCAACAAGTTATCCAGGAGATCTAGTTAAGATAATCAATTAATGTGGCTACACTATACAAAAGATTCCCAATCTAGACAAAACAGCCTTATATTTGAAGAATATGCCATCTAAGGCTTTCATAGCTAGACAGAAGTCAATGCCTGACCTTAGAGCTTCAAAGTACAGACTGACTCTCTTGTTAGGGGCTAATGCATATGGTGACATTAAGTTGAAGCCAATGCTAATTTATCAGTTTGAGAATCCTAGTGCCCTTAAGAATTACGCTAAATAGACTTTGCCTGCCCTTTTATAAATGGAACAACAAAACCTGAATGATAACACATCTGTTTATAGCATTGATTACTGATTATTTTAAACCCGCTGTTGAGACCTACTGCTCATAAGATTTCTTTGAAAATATTACTGCTCATTGGCAATGTACGTGGCTACCCAAGAGCTCTCATAACTGTAGATAAATAGATGATAGAGAGATAGATAACACTGTACATATATACAAGAAGATTAATGTTTTCATGCCTGCTAATACAACATCTATTCTGTAGCCCATGCATCAAGGAGCAATTTTGATTTTGAAGTTTTATTATTTAAGAAATAGGTTTTCCAAGGCTATGGCTGCCATAGATAGTGATTTATCTGACGAATTTGAGCAAAGTAAATGGAAAACATTCTGGAAAGGATACACCATTCTAGAGGTCACTAAGAACATCTGTAACTCATGAGAAGAGGTCAAAATATCCACATTAACAGGAGTTTAGAAGAAGTTGGTTCCAACCCTCATAGATGACTTTGAGGCATTCAAGAGTTTCATGGAGGAAGTCACTACAGATGTGGTGGAAACAGCAAGAAAACTGGAATTAGAAATTGAACCTGAAGATGTGACTGAATTGCTGAATCTCATGATAAAACTTGAATGGAAAGAAATTGCTTTGTATAGATGAGCAACAAAAGTGGTTTCTTGAGATGAAATCTACTCCTAAGGAAGATGCTGTGAACGATTTTGAAATATCAACAAAGGGTTTAGAATATTTCATAAACTTAATTGATAAGGCAGTGGCAGAATTTGAAATAATCAACTCCAATTTTGGAAGAAGTTCTAATGTGGGTAAAATGCTATCAAACATTGCCGGCTACATAGAAATCTTCTGTAAAAGGAAAAGTAAATGGATGTGGAAAACTCCATTTTTGTCTTATTTTAGGAAATTGCCACAGCCATTCCACCTTTCAGTAACCGCCACTATGATCAGTCAGTAGCCATCAACATTGAAGAAAGACCCTCCACTGGCAAAAAGATTAAAACTCTTTAAAGGCTTAGATGATTGTTAGCATTTCCTAGCAATAAAAGTATTTTTAAATTAAGGAGTATAACTTGCTTTTAGATATAAAGTCAGTGTAGACTTAATAGACTATAATATAATGTAAAAATAACTTTCAGATTCACTGGGAAGACAACACATTTTTGTGACTCATTTTATTGAAATAATTGCTTAACTGCCATGGTCTGGAACCTACCCTACAATATCTCCGAACTATGCCTGTAAATATGTTACAAGCAGATTTGTTTCACCCTGTATTCCTTCTTAGTCATTGTACAAATCTTTTAATGTAATGTCTAATGAATGAAAGAAATGTGAAAACATTTTCTCCATATGGTATTTCTACAGAGCAACTTCTAGGAAGAGATTTGTTCAGTAATAGCACAGATGTTCCAATCTCTGTTTTCATGAGATGCGAAGATATGTCTGCTGGGAATGAAACCGGGGGTAATTTGTGTAAATCATTGTATGTTAAGTGCATTATGTATTAAGTATTTGTCTATTAGCGCTGGAAAAATAATGTCTTTTAAACTTCTGCATCCTGTTGTCTGCCCCATAGCAAGAAAACTGGATTACCCTAATAAAAAACTAATGAGCAACTTAAATTCTGTGCCACACTTCAACAAGAGGTTTTGCAAGATAAATGTTATCTGGCATTTAGTTTTCCCTTAGAAGCAGATAATTTGACTTTCTTTTTCTATTAAAGAATGTATAATACATACTGCTATTGCAGCTTAAAGCAACCACATTATCTGCCATGCTTGCCACATGGGCATTTACATTGTGATATTAGGCTACCAACTTACAT
Organism: Nomascus leucogenys; assembly: GCF_006542625.1. Classification (NCBI taxonomy): domain Eukaryota; kingdom Metazoa; phylum Chordata; class Mammalia; order Primates; family Hylobatidae; genus Nomascus; species Nomascus leucogenys. The sequence goes on along the minus strand of NC_044383.1, from coordinate 63,491,540 downwards.
TAAATATTAAAATATTCACAGTAATGGTGCAATCAAATGTAAGCTCCTCCACAAATTACTATATCTTTAAGTCCTTAGCAACACATATATCGTCATAGAGCATCGTGAATGCTAGACATGCTTGATCTTTAGGGTAAACTAGCGTATTCACCATCTATTTTCTTAACACTCTTATGCCTCCTCAGTTATTGAACTTGCATCACTAATTACAACAAAATACTCCCTTGGTGTTCTGAGGTTATTACTTATATGATTCTAATTTAACTACTCACCTTGGCATTCCACTAGCTATATGAAAATAGATTTCATATAACATGTCCTGCAGCTACTACTCCAGAGATGTCCCACGCTGCTGTAAAATTATTCATTTGTTGCCTTATTTGTTTTCTGTTTGGGTCCATTTCTAGTTTCTAGACTAAATAGATCTGACGTTTATTATTAAAGTGGCTAGCTTAAATAAATTACATCTTTTTACCTGTGATTTTTAAAAAATTTTAAACAATGTAAGATGCCTTTTTGGAAAAGTCTTCTCTTTTTCAGATTTTTTGTTTGTTAGACCTAATTGTGAATTCATACATCAGATGTTTTTAACTCATTTGACTTATTTATTAAGTTGTGATTAAAATACTACTTAACGAAATACATTTACACCAAGAGTGACCCAGGAAGAAGTCATTTCCTCAGAAAATGTGAAAACTATATTGTTTCTCTCTAAACTTTTTTTTCACTTTAAAGAAGATGAAAACTTCCAATATTTTGAATACACAAAATATATTTAACAACAAGATTGCTATTCATATATATTTTTTCTTTGATTTTATCCTTCAACTTTCCTCTGAGAGTGGGACCTAGATTTGAAATTGATGGATTCCTAAGAAATTCAGAGACCATTTTGACTCCTCTCTGCGTGTCTCCTCAGTCTTTCTTGTCTAAATCAGAAGCTCAGCATTATCTTCACCTGTTCTTCAAATACAAGTGGAGAAGAGAAATTAACTCTATTTTTAGCATCAAAGGGAAGCTGCTAAACTATCACATGATAAAGATACTCTATTATTTTATTTTCACCTTACAAATAGCTATGATAATCCACACTCTTCCATGTGTTTATTGAATTATGTATGTTTAAATGATAATTTTATTATTAATTCACTATATCTTATTACTAATTCTGGAAAGCTAATATTTACTCTGTTTTATTTTTATGAAACCATATTTGGAAATACCTTTAGGAAGCTTGTTACTGGTTACTTTGGAGTATTCATTTTATTTATATGTCATTTTTTCTTATTTTCATATGTTATATAACTACTCAAATTCCAGACAAAAAAATAGATAATTTACACAATCTGTTTTTTTAGATATTCCTTCATAATTTGAATTTTCATGTTTAAGTAATGTTGTCCAATGTTAAAGTAATTCTTTTGCCCTGTGTATGTCTATTTTCCTGCTTCTAAGTATGCACAAATAAATTATAATGAACAAAATTACAGCTCATATGTCCATTCATTAATATTGTTCTTAGATTAAATATTTCCTTGATCAATGATGAGTAACATTTATTGAAATGTGAACCAAAAAAAATGAAATACTTCTAATCATGACCTGTTACAAAAATTTTAGTGAAATACTGTGTGATGAATATAAGATAATGACTAGTGATTTAAGTTACCACCTGTCTCAATTTAATCAAAAAGAATGCTCAAGTCAGAAAATGAATATGGATTATATTATGATGAAAATGCATCTATTTTTGTTATACTGGAGACTCTTTGTGAAGTATGTCCAATTCAGAGACAAGGCTTTTGGGAAACTTTGTTTTCCAGTATGGTACCAGCCTCAAAATTTAAAATGAACAATTAAACTAGGCCAATCACTGTGGCTCACGCCTGTAATCCTAGCACTTTGGGAGGCTCAGTGGGGTGGATCACGAGGTCAAGAGATCCAGACCATCCTGGCCAACACGGTGAAACCCCGTCTCTACTAAAAAAAAATACAAAAATTCGCTGGGTGTGATGGTGTGTGCCTGTAGTCCCAGCTACTCCAGAGGCTAAGGCAGGAAAATTGCTTGAACCCGGGAGGCTGAGGTTGCAGTGAGCCGAGATCGTGCCTCTACACTCCGGCCTGGTGACAGAGACTCCGTCTCAAAAAAACAAACAATAAAAACAAAAAAATCAAACGAAAAGCACAAAGATCTTTTGTAATTAAAAATGCAATTTGTGAGCAATGAATTAAACAATCAAACAGAACCAATAAGCTAAAAGCCCAAATATCACATATAAGAGATGAAGTATGAAATTTTTCATAGGTAAAAATAAATATTGGGATTTAATATGTACAAAAGTTAGCCCTTTTTGGTGGAAAGTAAAATATGCAGGAGAAGCAGCTGGAGATGAAAAAGAGATAATTAAAAATATATATTGGAATGAAGTCAACTGAATAAAGGGAAAAAATTTAGCAACAAAATTATACCAGCAAAGTTAGTCACTACTAACCATGGCAATAGTGGAGATTCAGGCATATAACAAAATAGAAAAAAAAGAAAAAGAGGATTATTGCTGAAAAGCAAGAGAGAAAATTTTCTATCCATGCAGTCTGGGGATGCAAATCATCACATTTGAAATTATGGAACATGGCTTATGTGCTTGAGTGTGGGAGGATGGAAGAAGGATAAAAAAACAAAATCCTGATGAGGAAATATGTAATGTTTCCTCTGTGCATCTGGAAAAGGGAAGAGGCAATAGTCACTTGTACTTTAGCCTTTTCATTAAAACCTTAAATATAGTCATGTGATTTATTAAAGAAAAGTTTAGCCTAGGCTCTAAGACAAGAGTTTTATAATGCCAGCCATTTACAACTAAAAACAGTATAACAAGAATGGGATCATTATAGAGACCACTGAATACCAATTTAAGGGGAGAAAATGAGTGAAGCTGAAAGCCAACAGGATCATAAGAACAAAATCAAGTATATGTTATTTGGTTTATGTAAAAAGCTCCATTTGAACAGACTTTTAAAAAAATGTTTTTATTAAGGAGTCACTTAATCCTTCCATTCAGGTATACATTCATATTTAGAGGTTACATGAAATGATGTCTTTAGGTATAACTCTAGTTTATCTTATCTATTGTGGTCTATTTTGGACATTAGACTTAAAGTATCACTATTAATAACAGGACAGAAAACATATGATGTAGGTAGAATGCTTCCCCCGAAAATTTGTATGTTGAAATTCTGACCCCCGATGTTACTGTATTAGGAGATAGAGCCTTTGGGAAATAATTAGGTCATGAGGAAGGAGCCCTCATGAATGGAATTAGTGTCCCTTATAAAAGAGTCACAAGGGAGATTCCTTGCCCCCTCTGCCATGTGAGGACACAGAAAATAGAAAACAGTTTTTCATGAACAAGGAAGCAGGCACTCACCAGGCACTGAATCTGTCTGCTCTTTGATCCAATACCTCTCAGCCTTCAGAAAGGTGAGAAATAAATTCCGGTGGCTTATAAACTAACCAGTCTATGGTATTTTTTGTTACAGCAACCCAAAAGGACTCACACAATGTGTCAGTTTGTTATCATTAGTTTTAAAATAACACAAGGAAAGATTTTCAGATACAGATAGTGTTGACCTGATAGTCTATCTGTACGGTTTAAAAATTGAGGGAACACACAAGAAAGAAAGCTTCAAGAGTATTTCTTGAGTTTTTTGAAGCATTTTGGGTTCCAGAATTTAGTGCATAATATAGACTATTTCAGTTACACAAAATTAAAGATCCCAAAGCAGAGGGAATGCCATGATGTCAGTGGTACTACAAAACAGCTTTGCCTAAGGAAACCAATCACATCCATGGTATTCTCTGCTTACAGTCTTCTTGCCAAAGTATTCTATATTCTGAAGCTAACACTTTCAGAAATACATTATTCAGACCTATGATTGAAGCCTTATATAGAATCAAATCACCAATGACCAGAAGAATTCTCATAACCTGAGTTGGCCTCTCTGAAATCAATAAAAGAAGGCAAAGGGGCTGAGCATAATTAAATAATATAAATCACTGAGTAATAAACTGAGCTACCATTAGGCTTTGAATTGTTCTAAGACTAGCTAGTATGTGTTAAGCATGCAATTGATGTCAAACCTCTGAACTAAACATCTTGGCATTTTGGATGACTTGGGAGAACATGGATTCAGAGTAATGACGTTGAAGAAATCGTCATAAAAATGACACACAGGGCCACATATACAGTTTAATTCTGAAATAGCTCAGCTGAACATGACTCTGGGAAAAATGACACCATCCCGATTTAAAAAAAGGGTTAGAAATAGTGATGATAGTAAAACCTTGACCAAAGCACTTCCCATTTTGTTTGTTTCCTTGTTTGTTTGTTTAACATGACACAGTGATTATTGTGGGGCAACAGAACCTTCCATCAAACTGCTGAATGAGCTAATTTTGACTGGTTTTTCAGAAAATAAGCCGTTTGGCCATGAAACTAGAGTCTCCTGTTGACTTCTTTTATAGACAAAAATAATAAGGGCTGGCTTTTGTAATTAATAAAGGTCTCTGCCCTTTGCCAATCTAGGCAGAGGAAAATTTAGACTCATTTTGATTGATATATATATTCCGAATGACAAAGTGAGACAAGTCAGTTATACTTATAATGGCACTGTCATATGTAAATAATTATTTTTATTTAAATCATTATTTGAATGATTTCTAAACAGCATTGTGTTTCATGTTGTTGAAAGGTGTTTGTAATTTGGAAAACACAAGTAGTCATAAATTCTAACAAATAGATAACACTAATTATATTTCTTTTCCTAATGTTATCAAGTGACCCTCTTTAATAAACGATATAACTATCTAGGACCTTCAATAAGAGCTGTTATTTTTATCTTGTTTCTATTACCCTTGTTTTCTTAACATGCATACTGTTACTCATTTCAAGCAAATTCAAGTACTGTCTTTAGTCTAGGTGGCATAAATACTATTTTCTACACTAAAGTTGTTTTACACTATAGGAGATACTTATAAACATTGATCCAACAACTTGGGAAAATAAAAATAAAAATTTTTAAAAGCATACTAAAATATTTTAACTATGCATGTGCAAAATTATATCTTTATTTTCTGCTTACTAGTACCTACAAGTTTTGTAAAATTCTAGGCCAAGATGCTTGACCTACAGCCATGTTTTTATTTCTGGATTTTATTGTGATTCTTTTTGTATTCATCAAGAAACATATATTTTTGTTTACAATTTGACATTTCCAAAATTTGAATGTATTTCATAGTAATGGTGCCTTAGATGATAAAATTAAGTAAGAATAATGTTAAATGTAAGCACCATTTTTGTGTGTGCCTTTTTTGTATGTCATGTAACTTAAAAAGCATTTCATTTAATAAGAACAACTCTTAGACATAAGAACTATTATTATCTCTCTATGCAGTTGCAGAATCTGAGGGTTGGAGCAGTTGAGAAATTAACTCAAGGATATCCAGTAGGTAAGTGATAGAGCAGGTGATGCTTCAGGACACATTGACTATAGAGTCTGAACTCTTTCTCTAGAATGATGATTCACACAACTACAATTACAGCAGTGACACCTTATATGCAAAAACCAGCTGAAACCTAGCAACACTATGTACTCAGAAACATCTTTTTAAAGTTACATAATTGTAACAGAAGAAAACACAAGGTGATATCTTCATAATCTTACAGAATAATCTTATAATAAAATATTATAATGTTGCTCTAGAATTTTATAATAAAAATTTTGAAAAACTTATTTTTTTTTATTATTTATTATCTCTCTTACCATTCAAGAGCCAATGTAGTGCTAAATGTATCCCTCCCCTTCCTCCTCACTTTCATTCTTTTCCTCCTCTTTCTGCTTCTTCTTGCTAGTTAATGTGCATAAAGTAAGCGTCATTTTTCTTCCCAGATATGTTCTGCCTTCCCAGCCTAGTTCTTTACCAGATCTAGTAACTAAATGAAAACTATTTTATGGGACTTAAACCTTCCTCAGAAGTAAGTGGTTAATATGATAGAGTGAAGCGTTTATGAACCAATCAATTCCCATAACAATTATTAACAATTCATTCATAGCACTCTGGCTTAATCTTTTATTTTTTTCAAGGGATTTCTTCATTTTCTCAGGGCAACTGAGCAAAACTGCTATTTTCATGGTTGAGTCTATATCTAGAAGATTCAAAACAATCCCTCATTTTAAATTGGACACTAGCCATGCACAAATGATCAGTGCTTCTCACATTTGGTTTAGGGCTGCTTGAAATCCTTTGGTTTTTATTCCATTGCTTATTAGGGGTTTTAGGTCCAATTTGTATTGAACTATTCTCCAGAGTGCTGGAAGGATTTTTGTTTTAAATAAACAAATGCTGTTGAAAGTTTGCTAGAAAAAGTTGTAGATGTGTATATTTACATGTATTTGTGTTTGAAACAGAATTCAAGAAGTCAATGCCGTGTGTTTCACTTTTAGGTTTGTTACTAGGATCAGTCTCAGTTCCCAATTTTGATATGTATAGCCAAATAATGATACTCTTATTTTTATAAATATAGTTTACATTGTTGTAAACAAAGTGTTACCAGCACCACTACAAATCATTATCTTCTTTGTGGGGGGATCATCAAGAAAGAAAGCAAATAATGTCAAATCTTTTTAAATAAGCCATTGACAAGCTTTCTGGTAAACACAAAAATGCAAAAGCCTTATGCAATTTATCAGTAGAGGGTCCGCTCTATAGGGTACACTTTCAGCAGGATTTCTTGTGCAACTACCTGGAAAATATCACAAAAGCTAAACTTTGAAGTATAAAACACAGATGCTTTATGACCAAAATAGCTTCCTTCTGTGTGATGTCTATATACATCACTTACAGATTGCATATGCTAACTTGGACTAAAGTATATTCTAATGTGGAAAAAGAGCACAGGGAGCTACTTTGACATTCTCGACCACTTCCTGTGCCTTGTGATTAAATGTATGCTTGAAATTATTAGCATAGATTGATACTCAGTAAGACTGCAATTCTTATGAGTCTGATTTGACCATCTTATTCACTGAGGTATCTCAATTTCTAATGCTAATACTCAGCCACAAGTGAGTGCATAGATGTGAGACAAATATAAGGGGAGAGTAAGAAGAAAACAAACATAGCTAATGTAGCTTAAAGGCACGTGCATGATATATGGAATTTCACTGTGGACATTTATAAAATTCTGAATAGTCAATTGGAAAAGGATAATTGTCCTTACTATGTTTTTATAGTCTGGTTCTCTGTAAACCAATATACACTGGTTCTATGTAAAACAAAAAAAGTTATGCTTTTCTTATAAGTGGACAAGTGAGCTTGCATGTGTCTGTATACATGTTAGTTAACGTCCATTTTAAAAACCGCATTATTTATTATTATTATTATTATACTTTAAGTTTTAGGGTACATGTGCACAATGTGCAGGTTTGTTACATATGTATCCATGCGCCATGTTGGTGTGCTGCACCCATTAACTCGTCACTTAGCATTAGGTATATCTCCTAATGCTGTCCCTCCCCCAGAAGGCGATATTTCCTTAGAGAGGCAAATAGTAAATATTTTCAGCTTTACAGGCCATCAGGTCTCTGTCTCAAATCTACTCTACTGCTACAATCAAAAACAGCCGTTCACAAGATGTAAATCCACGGACATGGCTGTATCCCAATGCAACTTTGTTAACAAAGGCAGCTTGACCACGGGCAATAGCTTGCTGATTCCTGCATAAAGTTTAACATGCCCTTGAAATTTCATTTGTCTAATATTTTAACCTCAAACTGTGCCTAATTTTGTGGTAATTATTATTTCACTCAATTTAACACTTGGATTTGAGAACTTCTTTCATATGCTTTGTTTTGGAAAATAAACTTGATGATAAATTGGCTCAAAGTATGGGAGTTTAAATTACATTGTGATCCTTCTTTATCTTCTAGACAAATATACGATTTCTTCAAAATCAGATTTGTCATTTCTTCTTTTAAGGTTTTATTGTTACATCTTAGCTTCACTGGCAAATGCTTTGCTGTAGCTGCAAACATAAAACAAGGAACATTTCCTGACTGCTCCTTCATTGTTAGGTTTTGGAAAAGTGTTAGGAATTGCTGTTGTTTTTTAATGTTGAGCTAGATTGTGTGATGACCAGAATATTTTTTCTCCCTGCTCTACTGTTCTGCATTATTTTCATGTTATAGCAAAATTGATTGCTAGCTGAAAAGATTGCAATTCCCACCTTGATTTTGTAATAGCCATGTTAATTTTGATGATGCAGGTTTTTATTCTGACCTTTGATGTGAATTCAATGTAGATGTATTGGGGAACATTTTCCTATTTTACCTTCTTCAGACTATCTTTGAGCTCCTAAAAACTGGCAAATTTAGTTGACATTTTCATAATCGCCTTACACACACAATGTTCAAACATATCTTCAGATTTATAAGAACGCTATTAGGCATTGCTGCAGTAAGGTTTAAGAAATTAATTCTAGCACTGAAATAAGTAATTTTAGTAAAACAACAATAATTATAAGTAAGTAAATATGAGCTATTACAGGGACATAATCATAAAGATACAACTTTCAATGAGAGTGAAAAAAATGAGTTGTTTGTAATTTGCCTTTCTTAAGCAGGCTATTAATAGGGAGATTAGTATTGATTATAATTTTAATTACTTTTCAGGATGTTTCTCTTTCAATGTAAAATATCTAATTTTTCATTATATACTGGACAATTTCAATAGTCCATACTGGACATATTAGACAATTCCAGGAGTCCATACTGGATATTATGAACAACTACAGTAGTGCCATCATTCAATATTTTACTTAATCTAACAACTGAGGCAGGTTGCCTAAGGAAAACTGGTTTAGTCTATGTTACTGCTACTCTCTCGGTGAAGGTTGAATATTACTTAGATTGCCATTTTGTTTTACCAAGTCTTCTCTGAATGAAACTGAAACTCCAAATTCTGTGTTTTCTAGGAGAAAATATACATTTTTCTTTTCTTTGGTAATAAAAGAGCTTAATTCTTTTCTCATAGTTATTGATACTGTGTATATATATTAGTTTCCCCTTATCTGTAGTTTTTGCTTACCCTGATTTCAATGACTTGTGGTCAACTGTGGTCCAAAATATTATAGGAAAAATTCCAGAAATTAACAATATGTTTTAAATTGCAGGCCATTCTGAGTAGCATGATGAAATTTCACAGTGACCGTCTGCGTCTTCCTCAGGAGGTGAATCATCCTTTGGTCCTGAGTGCCTATACTGTATATGCCACTCACTCATTAGTCACTTGGTAGCTGACTTCATTATCAAATCGGCTTTTTCAGTATCACATTGCCTGTGTTCAAGTAACCCTTATTTTATTTAGTAATGGCCCCAAAGTGCAGTAATAGTGATGCTGGAAATTTGGGTATGCAAAAGAGAAGCCAGAAAGTGCTTTCTTTAAGTGAAAAGGTGAAGGGTTTTGACTTCATGAGGAAAGAAAAAAAATCATATTCTGAGGTTGCTAAGATCTGTGGTAGGAACAAATCTTCTACTCATGAAATTGTGAAGAAGGAAAAAGAAATTCATGCTAGTTTTTGCTACCTTAAACTGAAAAAGTTATAGCCACACTGCATGGTAAATACTTAGTTAAGATGAAAAATACATTAAATGTATGGATGGAGAACATGAACAGAAACATAAAGGCCGTTGAATTTACTACCATCTTTGATTTCAGACAATCACTAGCAGTCTTGGAACATATCTTTTATGGATAAGAGGGGATAGTTTTAAATGAAACTTCTACACCAATAGGTATAATTGGCCACATTATTAACTTCTAACTATGCTGTTTACCTTTATATATGTGCATATGTATGTGCTTGTATGTGCATGTGTGTATGTATACATGTATGCATGTTTAAGAGTGGAGCAGGGCAAAACAAAATGCTATATTCAGCAGATATTATTGCATTCAGCATAAACATATTTTTCAAATCCATTAAAAGGGATTTTTTTCAAATCCATTAAAAGGGATAATTTATTTTTCTTTTATTATACATGAAATTTTAAAACTAGTAATTTTAAACAGTAAAATGCATTTTTTTTCAGAGGAAAGAAGCTTAAATTATCAGCTGTTGAAAGTTCACAGATCTATTGAATCTCCAGATATGGAAGCCTATTGGAGAATCTTCAGGCCTCCTTTTTATGTTATGCATGTATTGTGTCTTTAATATATTTTTGCTCGATATATTTCTTGCATTTTCTTCAGTGATTAGGAAATCACTGTTTCTTAAGGAAGCTCACCTCATTTTCTGAGATTTAAAATTTATCTTCTCATAACTTTGACGTGTCGATTTTAGTTTTGCCCTGCACAGTTGCCTTGGTCCAGTTTAATTATTTCTCCACATGACAGCACTTTTATATTTAAAGACAATTAATCGTATCCACACTAAGGCAGGGTAATCAAATGGGGGTATTTCAGTTGTTTCTCCCTGCCATGGTTTGCAATTTTTCTCGTTATTATGGTGTCTCTCTTTTGGGTAGACTTCAAGTACTTACTTTATTTCTTAAATTATTAAGTGAATACCAACAATATAACCAGATCAAGCTCTTGCCACAGTCAAACTCCTGTATTAAAAATCATATACACGATTTCCTCTTTGGAAATCAATTAGTAATATGTATAGATTTTCAGTGACATGCACAGTTACTGGAACTCCTTCAGTAGCATACATACTTTAAATAAATTGGCTTTATTACAATTAAAAAGACAATAATTATATAGGCTCATTTTTATTGTGTTAAAATATGCATAACAAAATTTACCATTGTAACCATGCTAAAGTGCTCAGTTGAGTGATATTAAGTGTATATAATCATTGTGCAATCATCAACAGTATACATTTCCGGAAGTTTTTCATCATTCCTTTCTGTTGCTTTCTTCTTTTGTTTCTGCGATTCATCTTAGCCTTTCATATGAAAAAAGATATTAACATTTAAAATACTATGAAGACTAAACTGAAAAGAGCAATTTAAGAGCTAGTAGAGAGAGGGAGTTCTTTTATAATTTTATTGTTTGCACTTATTCATGGGGTACAAAGTGATGTTTCAATACATATATATTGATCGGATCTGGGTAATTAGCATATCCATAATCTCAAACATTTTTCATTTCTTTGTGTGCAAGTATGTTCTTCATGAAAAAATGTCTTGAGGAGCATTGATGAATGGGATTCAAAACACATAGGGAGAAAGTAATGCTGGACAGGAAGAAATATTGTTTTATTCAGGGATCAATGATAAACTAATCAGGTGGTATTGATAGATTAATCTTTTCACATTACAGTATAAATTCATGTATTTTTTTTCACCAGAACAAACTCATTTTCAGCTATGTGTCAGGCACTATGCTAGACACATAGGAATATAAATGTGATAAAACCTCACAAATCCTAATATCAAAGAATATGTGGTTTTCCAAGGGATGTACAAAAATAAAAAAAAGTACAATGAATGAAATTTAAAGAATATTTATAGGATATTTAGGCAGAAGTTGAAAAATATTTTAACTGTGGTTATTTTTGTGGGAATCCAAGGAGGAGATGAATCCAGGCAATGGAAATGCCTGCTCTACATATTACTGTATTTCACATGTATACTGCTTTGCATATTGTTGTGAGAGAGAAGATAGAGACTAGAGTGCTTCTAAAAGAAAAGGGCACATTTAAAATTACTAATTTCCCATACTCCTGGATGATGTTGAGTCACATAATTAACCAATAAATAATTGCTGTTTTTCCATCTTTTGGGTTCATACCCAAATTTAGCAGAATATGAATGAACCCCAGGAAATAATTTTAAGAACTTACTTGTTTTCGTCCTTCTCAGGTTTTCTTCTGGTATATTAGGAGGAATGTATTACAGACATGAACTTTCACATGCTGGATCTAGGTATACAAGAACACAGAGAGTTTTCCCTGAAAATATGACAGTGACCAAAAACATGAATTTGTTCTGTCAATAATAGGAATATTTGCTTCCTGGTGAGGAGATGGTGGAAGGAGAGTTAAAATAATCACCAATTCTTAAAATCAGAATATCCATATGACATTAAAAAAAAGATGCTGTGTTTCTCAGGATCTAATTTTATTGAAAGGAACAAAAATAACCATAGATAGTAATCCAAAAGAGCAAAATATATCCTCCCATTACAGTCAATGACAAAAAAATTAGAATGTCAATTCAGTTGCATAAATTATTTCAAGGTAATCAGTATTTGGTGCCAAAGGGAATTTAGGAAAATGTCTCAGCAGATTTTTGTCTATGATGGCAAAGTAATTAATTCAATTTGGAGGGCATATGCAATATGGAGACTTAGGGATTTTGATGTAGAGGTTTTCTATTTTTCTTTGTTTTGAGTGTGGGGAGGAAGGATAATTTCAGATTGCTAATGCAAAATTATTTTCTTCACCCAAATTTTCATTTTGCTCAAGATCATTTGCATTGCCTTGCTGAAATTCTTTCACTTGAAAGAGGTGGCAAAATGTATGTGTTTCTTAATGATCAGGTCCCCACTACATGAGTACTATTTGAGTTTGAGAGAGGCACAACCAGCAGATACTTTTACTGATGCTTATTCAAAGTCAGAGAAATCTATAACCAAGGGGTGAAGTGGGTAACCTCGAAAGTCCATTCCTGCCATAAAAGTTTATAAATCTATAAATTGGTTCTTGAATGATACTTCCGAAGTTCCCTGTAACAAGAGAAAAGCAGACAGAAAGGTGCATCTGAGTGGTTTGCAGAGGAGTATATGCAATGACATGCACCAATAATTCCATTACTTCTTATCTACACAGACCCTAGTACAATTTTCTGATGGTACATATCTTTGCTTTGAATTGTGCTTCTAAAAAAAGTATATATGTATATACATGTATACACATATATATATATATACATATATATGTATATATATGTATATATGGCATTTAATTCTATATAAATGGCATTTAATTCTATTAATTTCAGTTCCTTAATCACAATAAGAGCTCAGTCATTTTTTTGTTTTGTTTTCCAAGTGAATACAGAAATTTGAATGCTAGTAACTTAATAAACATCAAAGTCTATTATTCTTAAGCTTCCACTATTCCTGCAATTAGTGTTGGTTACTGCTTCATTCCTACATAGAAACAAAGGTTTTTCTCTTTCTTTACATAAATCTCCTTTGGTCATTCATCAACAGTTTTGCCATAGATTCACTATAATTTCCACAGAGGATTGAGCCAGGTTCCCTCAATTTTTGTCGAGTTACCTAAACATTCAAGTCTCTCTAAAGTATTCCTATGGCTTGACATTCATTCTATCTCATACCTGAGGAACTGGATTTATTTACAGGAAACTGAAATCAACCTCTCATCCTCCTTTAATACTGCTTCCAATATAATTTTCCTCATGCATTTATAAACACATCAAAGCCCTCTAAAAGATGCCAATGGCTTCAACTTGTTTCTAAATCCAAATTAAGTTTACGAACAATAATAAAGGTCCTTTTTAAAGTTATGTTCTTGGCAGCAACATAGATGGAAATGGAGGCCATTATCATAAGTGAATTAATGCAAGAACAGAAAACCAAATACCACACATTCTCACTTATAATTGGGAGCTTATCATTGGGTATACGTGAACATAAAGATAGGAATAAGACTGCTAGTCTTGGAGACTACTAGAGGCAGTAGAGAGGGATGGGGCAAGGGTTGAAAAGCTACCTGTTGGGTACTCTGCTTTCAACTTGGGTGATGGGATCATTTGTACCCCAAACCTCAGCACCATACTATATCCCTGTAACTAACCTGCACATGTGTTCCTTGAATACAAAATAAAATTTGAAATTACATTTTTAAAAAGTTGTGTCTAAAGCACAATGTAGCTGAACAGTTTTAAAATCATTCTAAAAGTCACTTCAATGAAGTCAACCTACTGTACATACACATTGCATGACCTTACTTTTAAAACTAAAGATTCCAATCACAAAGACTGTTAATTCATTTAATTAAGTATTTAATTAACAAATATTTATTTAGGGTTTACTATGTACCAGCACTCTGTTAGAGCTAGGAATAAGCACTGCTACAAATAAGATGTTTGTGTTTTCTATAAGTATTTCTCTAGCAGTTTGTTAAATAACAAATCTTTTTAAAAAATTGTTAAGGTAAAATGAACACTTTCAAAAGAAGGGCAAACTGCTAATGAATCTTAAAAGAGGAAGATCTATCATGGCAAGAGATTTATTTCTACAGGTAATGGTAATGCAGTTTTGTCCAAGTGATAATAACATAAAGATTGCATTTATCAGTTAAATCTCAGCTTCTTTAAGAAATATAACTGCTTTAATATATACCTTTTCCTTATTCTCTCTCTGTGTCCTGCATTGTTATTGTTAAAATATAAAATAATAAATTCTGATTAAATTACAGAGGAAATATGTGTACTACAGCATTTCAATAGAATAGTCTGAATTTTTCATTAGCTACTAACTGACAGATACAGCACATCCTTTATATAAGTAATCCAGTTAATTTAGTGTCACTTGGGTCTTGGTTCGATTCTCCCTATTTAGGGTCACTTGGGCCTTGATTCTATTCTCTCTACTGTGTGATATTGTAAATTGGCAATTTCATTTTTCACATCAATAATTGTTTTTTGGTTTTGATGGTGGTAGGGTATAGACAAAGGTGTGTTGATATTATTATATTGATTTTTCTACATGTAGACAATCTTATTTGTACATGTATCTTAGTATTTTTTCTCTCTTTTTCTTTCTCCTTCCACCTCTCTTTTCATTAAAATATTTAAAGCAAAATTATGAGAGTTTGTTCTGTGCCAAGAATTATGGTAGGAATTGGAGAAAACATGATAAAAAACAGAAAACATGGCCCTTAACTATTAGAAGTACAGTGTTTTATCAAGGAATGGTAGCAGACTACATTATAATCAACTATGTATGTTCTGTTTTAAAAATTAATGGGCTCTATCCTAGACATATTAACTCAGTGACACTGAAAGTGGGGCCTTGAAAACTGTTTATAGAAAACATTGCCAAGTAATCATGGTAATAGTGGAACCATTGTCTAAGTGAAAAATCTGTATGAATTTAAGGATTTATGGCTTTTATAACATAGTCTTCAACACACTTCACTTTGGTTTAATCTCACATTTTTTTCTCTGTAATAAAATAGTACTAAAGAATATTAATATAAACCATAATTTCTTAAGCTTATTAAGCATAAAGTAGTGCTTTCAAGATATTTATATTTGTTAACTCATTTTATTCTGACAACAGTCCTGTGAGGTAGATACCATTCTCATTTCCATTTGAAGGACAAGGAAACTGAAATGGGGAAGGTTACATAAATTATCCAAGATTTACTCAGCTAGAAAGTGAAGGAGCAAACTTACACCCAGAGCAGTCATGTAGTTTACGTTTGCATGCTACAAATCCCAAAATATATTGCCGTTTTTTCTTTAGATTGTCAGTTATCTGTTAGAGCAATTAAAATAAACATAATGTTTACCTTCACTTTTTGCAGCTTTTAGCGTTCTTCATTTATTTGAGTAGATTCGAGTTTTGTTGGGTGCTGTGAGATTTTTGCTTGTAGAACTTACTTGAGTATTTCTTATAGTTCAGGTCTTCTGGCAACAAATATTCTCAGCATCTGCTTGTCTGGAAAATCACATAGACATTATTTTTAAGATACCTTTTGAATACAGAATTTTAGGTTAGTTCTTTATTTTTCCTTCAGTACATTATAGATGCCTCTTCTGTGCTTCTAGATTGTTCACTTTCTAAGTTTGATGTAACTATTTTCTTTTTAGATTCACCATATGTAATATCCCCCCATGTTTCCTGGCCCCTACCACTGCTTCAAGATATATTTTTATGGAAACTTCTATAATATTACAATGTTTTCTCTTTCAATCACACACACACACACACACACACACGTCCTATACAGACTAAATAGCACGCCTTAAACTTTCTGTGCCACACTCCTTTCCACATCAATGGAGTTTATTCCATGCATTTACTTATTCTAACCTACTCTCCTCTGTTTCTTCCGGCCCACATGTCTTATTGCCTAGATTTTGCTTCTGATTCTTATTTCACATGCCCTCTTACTTGATACACTCATGTAATCTTTCTCTTTCAATCTGATCTAATATTCTACCTCAGAAAGAATCTAATTTTGATATTAACCCTCCAACAATACCAAATAGAGCCACAGGTAAACGACAGAGGAGTTCTTCTGGCTCTCCATTTTGATCTGCAGAACTAAGCAAATAATTTTACTTATGGGGTTCCATTCTTGAAATAGGATGGGCCAATAAATTCCTATGAAGATTCAGTTGAAGGACTTATCATTTCCATAGATGCATGATATTAAATATTTTAAATCTAGTAAGACTGGAAATATTTACCATTCTCTTAAATATAAAAAGAAAATATAGCTTAACACACAGTTCTAAGATTTTGGAACACTTTCAAATTCTCATTCGAAATCTTATAAAAATGCATACTTTACAGCATTTCTATCAGTTTGAGGTCAGACAACCTCCAATATATTCTCCTTAAGTACCTGTTGCAATGTAGATCCCTGGATACTGTGCTGGCTTCTAATCTTAAAATCGGTACAGATAGATATTTGTCTTATGCATGGTAACAAGTTTCTTATACAATTACTAGGCACTGAAAATTTGAAACTCAACATTCTATATTCATTAAGATTCTTAAAAATATTGAATATTATTTAAAACATAATGCATTTTTATGGTGTTTGGGATTATCTGTTGATGGTTTAGAATTTTCATACATTATGAAAAATGATGCATACATATTATTTAGACAAAAACACATATCTTCTTACCTAAACATGTTATTAAAGTTAGTGTGTTGGTGGAAACAATGACCACATATATCAGCAGAATAACATTGTTGTTAACAATAGGTACATGAATCCATAAATATATGTCATAGAAAAAAACTAAATAATGAATTGAAAATAACAAATAGCCACAGTAGTTGACATGGTTAGGCTTTGTTCCCCCACCTAAATCTCATTTTGAATTGTAATCCCCATAATCCCCACATGTCAAGGAGGAGACCAGGTAGAGGTAATTGAATCATGGAGGTGATTTCCCCCATGCTGTTCTTGTGATAGTGGGTGAGTTCTCACGAGATCAGATTTATTTTTTATTTTTTTATTTTTATTATTATTATTTTTTTTGGGATGGAATCTCGCTCTGTTGCCCAGGCTGGAGTGCAGTGGAGTGATCTTGGCTCACTGAAAGCTCCGTCTCCTGGGTTCATACCATTCTCCTGCCTCAACCTCTCGAATAGCTGGGACTACAGGTGCCCGCCACCACGCCCGGCTAATTTTTTGTATTTTTTTTTTAGTAGAGACGGGGTTTCACCCTTTATCTCCAGTTTATTCATTGTATACCTCTGGGTCCTGACTCATATAACAAAATACACTTTGTATAGATAATTTTTTTGTCTTCTTAACAAAAGTATTTTAATGCACATATTTAACTAAAAATTCTCTTCTCAGTGGATTTATAATATGCTACTGAGAGTTCAATAAATGAGAAGCTTGCTATTCATCAAGGTAACCTCATTTTTTTCTTTTTTTTTTTTAATTTTACTTTAGCACATGGGATACACGTGCTGAATGTAAAAGTTTGTTACATAGGTATACGAGAGCCATGACGGTTTGCTGCACCCATCAACCCATCATCTAGGTTTTAAGCCCTGCATGCATTAGGTATTTGTCCTAATGCTGTCCCTCCTCTTGCTCCCACCCCCTGACATGCCCCCATGTGTGATGTTCCCCTCCCTGTGTCCACGTGTTCTCATTGTTCTACTCCCACTTATAAATGAGAACATGCGGTATTTGGTTTTCTGTTCCTGTGTTAGTTTGCTGAGGATGATGGTTTCCAGCTTCAAAAATGTTTGTGCAAAGGACATGAACTCATTCTTTTTTTTTTTTCTTTTTGAGACAGAGTCTCGCTCTTTCACCCAGGCTGGAGTGCAGTGGCACCATCTTGGTTCGCTGCAAGCTCAGCCTCCCAGGTTCACGCCTTTCTCCTGCATCAGCCTCCCGAGTAGTTGGGACTACAGGCGTCCATCACCATGCCCGGCTAATTTTTTGTATTTTTAGTAGAGACGGGGTTTCACCATGTTAGCCAGGATGGTCTCAATCTCCTGACCTCGTGATCCACCTGCCTCGGCCTCTCGAAGTGCTGGGATTACAGGCCTGAGTCACCAAGCCCGGCCGAACTCATTCTTTTTTATGGCTGCATAGCATTCCATAGTGTATATGTATATGTGCCACATTTTCTTCATCCAACCTGTCATTGATGGACATTTGGGTTGGTTCCAAGTCTTTGCTATCGTAAATAGTGCAGCAATAAACATAATGTGTGCATGTGTCCTTATAGTAGAATGATTTATAATCCTTTGGGTATATAGTTAGTAATGGGATTGCTGGGTCAAATGGTACTTCTTGTTCTAGATCTTTGAAGAATTGCCATGCTGTCTTCCACAATGGTTGAACTAATTTACACTCCCACCAACAGTGTAAAAGCATTCTTATTCTCCACAGCCTCGCCAGCATCTGTTGTTTCCTGATTTTTTAATGATTGCATTCTAACTGGCATGCAGTGGTATCTCATTGTGGTTTTAATTTGCATTTCTCTGATAACCAGTGATGATGAGCTTTTTTCATATGTTTGTTTGCCACATAAATGTCTTCTTTTGAGAAGTGTCTGCTCATATCCTTTGCCCACTTTTTGATGGGGTTTTTGTTTTTTTCTTGTAAACTTGTTTAAGTTTCTTGTTGATTCTGGATATTAGACCTTTGTCAGATGGATAGGTTGCAAAATTTTTCCCCTATTCGTAGGTTGCCTGTTCACTCTGATGATAGTTTCTTTTGCTGTGCAGAAGCAGTTTAGTTTAATTAGATCCCATTTCTCAATTTTGGCTTTGTTGCAATTGCTTTTGGTGTTTTAGTCCTGAAGTCTTTGCCCAGGCCTATGTCCAGAATGGTATTGCCTAGGTTTCCTTCCAGGGTTTTTATGGTTTTAGGGTTTACATTTAAGTCTTTAATGCATCTTGAGTTAATTTGTGTATAAGGTGTAAGTAAGGAGTACAGTTTCAGTTTTCTGCATATGGCTAGCCAGTTTTCCCAGCACCATTTATTAAATAGGCAATCCTTTCCCCATTGCTTGTTTTTGTCAGTTTTGTCAAAGATCAGATGGTTGTAAATGTTTGGTGTTATTTCTGAGTCCTCTGTTCTGTTCCATTGGTCTATATGTCTGTTTTGATACAAGTACCATGCCGTTTTGGTTACTGTAGCCTTGTAGTATAGCTTGAAGTCAGGTAGCATTATGCCTCCAGCTTTGTTCTTTTTGCTTAGGATTGTCTTGGCTATACAGGCTCTTTTTTGGTTCCATATGAAATGTAAAATAATTTTTTTCTAATTCTGCAAAGAAAGTCTATGGTAACTTGATGTGAATAGCATTGAATCTATAAATTACTTTGGGCAGTATAGGAATGCTGGTGATTTTTACACATTAATTTTATATCCTGAAACTTTGCTGAAGTTGCTTATCAGCTTAAGGAGTTTTGGGGCTGAGACAATGGCGTTTTCTATGTCTACAATCATGTCATCTGCAAACAGAGACAATTTGACTTCTTCTCTTCCTATTTGAATACGTTTTATTTCTTTTTATTGCCTGATTGCCTTGGCCAGATCTTCCAATACTATGTTGAATAGGAGTGGTGAAAGAGAGAATCCTTTTCTCATGCCAGTTTTCAAAAAACATGCTTCCAGGTTTTCCCCATTCAGTATGATATTGGATATTAGTTTGTCTTAAAAAGCTCTTATTATTTTGAGATATGTTTTATTGATATCTAGTGTATTGAGAGTTTTTAGTATGAAGGGATGTTGAGGCCTTTTATCAAAGGTCTTCTCTGCATCTGTTGAGATGATCATGTATTTTTTGTCATTGATTCTGTTTATGTGATAGATTACGTTTATTGATTTGCGTATGTTGAACCAGCCTTGCCTCCCAGGATGAAGCCAACTTGAATGTGGTGGATAAGCTTTTTGATGTGCTGCTGGATTTGGTTTGCTAGTATTTTACTGGGGATTTTCGCATCGATGTTCATCAGGGATATTGGCTTGAAATTTTCTTTGTTGTTGTTGTGGTTGTTGTAGTTGTGTCTCTGCTAGGTTTTGGTATCAGGATGAGGCTGGCCTCATAAAATGAGTTAGGGAGGAGTCACTTTTTCTATTGTTTGGAATAGTTTCAGGAAGAAATGGCACCAGCTCCTCTTTCTACCTCTGATGGAATTCGACTGTGAATCTGTCTGGTCCTGGGGTTTTTTTGGTTGGTAGACGATTAATTACTGCCTCAATTTCAGATATTGTTATCTAGTCAGGTCTAGTCAGGGATTTGATTTCTTCGTGGTTTATCCTTGCGAGGTTGTATGTGTCCAGAAATTTATCCATATCTTCTAGATTTTCTAGTTTATTTGCAGAGGGGTGTTTATAGTATTCTCTCATGGTAGTTTCTACTTCTGTGGGATAAGTTAATTTTCAAGTCTAAGGTCCTACTCTTATTAGATTTCAAAGCAGAGTGTTTTGAAACCATAAATCTTCTACAACAGATAAGAATTCTAGCTTTTCTCTAAGATTTTCTTCATCGTAAATGGTTTCTATGAATCCTTTGAACACTGTGATAGGCAGAATAATTCCTCCCTACTCCAAAGGTGTCTACATCCTACTCTTCAAAATCTCAGGAAATGTTACTTTACATGGCAAAGGGTCTCTGCAGGTGTGAACAAGGTTAAAGATCTGGAGATGGGAAGATTATCTGGGTTTATCCAGGTTGGCCAACCTAATCACATGAATCCTCCAAAGGGAAAACTTTTTCTGGTTTAAGTCAGAGGAAGATCCAACATATCTGGCTTTGAAGATGACTAAAGAGGGCCTTATGGCAAGTGATATGGCTTGGATATTGGCTCCTGCAAATTTCATGTTGAACTGTGATCACAATATTGGAGGCGGAGCCTAGTGGGAGGGCAATTGGATCATGGGGGGAAGCCCTAATGAATGGTTTAGCACCATCCCTTTGGTAATAAATGTGTTTTTGCTCAGTTAGTTCATGCAAGGTCTGGTTGTTTGAAGGAGTTTTGGAACTCTGTCTTTCTCTTGCTCCCTCTCTCGCCAAGTAACATGCTCATTCTCCTTTACCTTCAGGCATGATTGGAAGCTTCCTGAGGCCCTCACCAGAAGCAGATGCTGGCACTATGCTTCATGCACAGCCTGCAGAACTATGAGCCCAAATAAACCTTTTTTTCTTTATAAATTACTCGGCCTCGGGTATTTCCTTATAGTAATGCAAGAACAGTCTAATATATTAAAGACGTGGGTGCTTATAGAAATCAAAAAGGGAAGGAAACTCATTTCCTCCTACAGCCTTCAGAAGGACCATGGCTTGGCTGACACCTTGATGTGTCACTATACAGTGAAACCTGTATAGGACTTCTGTATGTGTAAAATAATAATTTTTTATGCCACTAAATGTGTAGTGATTTCTTATGTCATCAATAGAAAACTAATAAGAGCACCTATAGACACTACATATCTATGTTTGTATTTTCTTATTGCCTCTCCTTTCATACCCTCTCCATGTTGCCAACTGAAGCTATCAAACCACTTAGCAGAGCTTCTTAACCTTTAACTCCAGGCAATTGGAACTCTCTGTACTTTTTACTTCACATATGAATCCAGCTGCTTCCCTTAACTTCCTAGAAGTTTTGTTAAGGTCATATTGCATATTTAAAACATTGTATAAATTTCTGAAATGATAAAAAATAGAAAGCTGAGCATAGCTGCCTGTCCTATTATCCCACAAACATATTCCAGTCAGGATTTCATTAGGAAAGCAGAACCACCACTGATGATAAGGAAGAAAGCATGTTTTATAGAGATTAAGCTTTGTACGGAAGAAAAGATAGGCAAAGAAAAGCATGGCAGATTGTTGCTGCTGAAGTTGCAATAAGCGCGCACAGCTGCCAGTTGGAAAGAAAAGCTGGACCTGAATTGGAGAGAGCAAAAACAACCTGAAACCCTCATTGGCTCCTAGCTGCCTCTAATGTCGATGGAATGAGTGAATTGTTCCTGACTTCTATCACATAGCTGAACATACATGTCACTTAGAAACTGGTATATCAGAGATGTCTGTGAACTTCAGTGGCATTCTATGCCCACACCAACCCTGATGGCATAATGGCTGCTAATTCCTTCTACTTTCCAAGACCTGCACATATTTCTTTTGTTGCCAATTCTAAACCAGAACTATTCAGTCAAGGGAATTTTGGGGAATGTAGTTTTGCTAAGATGACAGAGTACAAGCCATCAAACGGCCCTAAAATCTTAGGCTTACATCTTTATTAGTTTGAATAAGTTTTTATGTGTGAGGGCTAGCTCACTCCCCCTAATAAGAAATGTCCAGGGGCTAGCCCTCATACGCCTTAGACATACTTTGCTTTATGTGAAGCACTCACTTTCTAGAAGTAAAACATCCTTTCTTCCTTCAATCTGAGATCCAGCAGGAGTAGGAGTAAAAAATGACAGTGCTAACAGTCATGAAGCAAGGAGAAATATATTACGAATACATCAGTGAATATTCTTATATCCAGCTGTAGGATGTGGTTAAAACTCCATGCCCCAAAATAAAGTAACCCTAAAATGTTAGAATAAATTGTTAGATGTTTGAGTTTTTCAAAATTAAGGTAAATTTATGTGAATGAAAACAATAATCTAGTCCAAATCTGTTTTGGAGAGAAATATACTTCTAATGTTTCATATCAGAAATTGCATATAAACACAATTTACTATATTAAAAATGATTAGTTCAGTTTTCAGGTTCCAGATTGTCTTTGCACTGTTTTTCAAATAATAAAACACTGTGCTTTTGGCTTCTAAAGTGTAATTTTACCAAAACAAAGTCACTTCCAAAGCTAGTAAAGCTCCTTTCCCCCATAAAAATCCACTTTGACAACAGTAACATATAAAATAAAATAAAACAAAACAACTTCTCCTTACTGGGCACCTTGTTAGAGAAAATGAATATATTCCAGGGTTTTTCATGAATTTATAAGATGCCTTAAAATTAGGCCTAAAAATCGAAGGAAATAAAAGGTGTATAGCACAATCTATTTATTCTGCATTCATTCTGTGACTTAGAAAAAAAATAAATAAAAAGTTAGCACATTTATAGTTTTACACACTGAGCGCTTTCTGAGAATGTTTTTGTTTTTTATTTGCCTACTGGTCATCTAAACTTTTTAAGCGCATGCATTTTATTTTAATTGGTAGAATAAAATTAGAAAGAAAGACTAGATTAATTTACATTTTAAAAAACATGGGATTCTTCTAGAGCACACAAAATGGATAATGAATCAGGAAGAGACTAAGTTATATAGAGAAAAATATAGCATAAGTTACAGTTTAACCCAGAGAGAAACAATTAGTATCAACACGTATGCTTTGTGGGAATTTGGAACAAGATAGAAAATATTATATTTGGAAAGCTTTGCTGTATGTTGTGTGGAATTTCTGCTTCATCCTTGCCTTTAAGAGACTTCACCAAAGACATACATTTCAAGACTTGTATCTAGTTTTATATTTGGTTGAGGTTATAATGTCATACTGAAATTAGGCATGAAGCAGTCCAATGTTAGGCACATTAACATCTAATATTATTATTTCACTTAATATGTATGTATTGAGCATCTTTTTGCTGTCATCGCTTGTGGGTGAGTAAGCATTTCTCCTTCTTCCAAAAAAAAAAAAACCAGGTAGACAAAATAATTATTAAGATTCAAATCTACAAATATCTTAATAAAGCTATACCAAAGTTGCTATGGTAGCAAATACAAACAGGAAAGTCAATGTTTAAGAAGATACTATATTAGTTAAGTGACAATTCATTAAAGTATGTTTTGCTTTTAAAAATAGCATTATTGCAGTACTAAGATACTTATAAGTAGAAATATAGAAGTATGAGCATGTGCGATTTGAAATGAATAAAATAAATGAGAATCACACAATTTTTAAAAAAAATATGTGTGACCAGCAGCCTCTGGCATACTTTTCTCAATTTGCCTTGAAAATAATTATTAAAATATGCACAAAAGTGTATTGTGTGTGTGAGTGTCTGCGCGTGTGTACGTGTGTGCACATGTATGTGCTGAGAGGAAAATGCCTTAGACATATAGATAAAAGGTTACAGATACAAATATTACTCATTTTGGCAGGCCTTGCGTGTCTTCTTGATAAAATAGTCTATGGAATCTATTACACAGATTTATTTATTTCACATTTCTTCTTGGCGGACAAATAGAGGGTTTTGAAATTAGGTATGACTGGATTCACATATCATTTCAGCCACATAACTGACTATGAAATCTTGCGTAAAATAGTAAATCATTCTGAGGCTCACTTATTTTACCAAAAATAATTAGTAAACCACAGGCAATATTTCTCTTAATCTGAATTCCCATCAATTGAAAATTAACCAGAATTGTATATCCCATTAAGAAAGAAAAAAAAAAGCTGTTGTCAGTTATAATTTTAATTTGCATCCTGAGCTGAGCATCAATAAAATGTTATAATATAAATATAACACTTGTTAAAATACAGCCACTCAATAGATTTTGTCTCTGATGATATTCTCAATTTATATTACAGGGAAAAAAAGAAAGCAAGAACCTAACAAATAAGTGTATAGTTTTACCTTCCTGTCCTATTCTTATTCTAGGTTTATGAATATTTCCATAGCTGTTATGATAATAATGGTGTCATTTTAGTTTAAAAATTATAATTAATATATCATAAGAATTTTCCTCATTCTGCAGTCTTCAGAATTCTTTTTAAATTACATATATATTGAATTTATTTAAAAGTACATTTTTGCATGTATCTGTGTGTCCCAAATTTTAGCTAGTATCAATTATATTGGCATGAGTATATTCGCTGATTTTGTTACTCTGCTTATTATATTTCCCATTGCAAATGTTAATACAGTGAAATTAGTGGATCAAGGCATAGAGGCACTTGACAGCTCTTAAAATATATTGCTCCAAGTTGCTATGAAGAACTTATTGTAAGCCTATTATTAGTGCAAAATTAAAAAAATTTATATATGCAAATATAAAATTGCTTTATTGTATCGATTTAGTACTTTCATTAATAAAATTTGTATCTTTTAACCACAACACTATAAAAGTATGCAATATTTTAAATTTAGTATCCTAGTATTGAGAGTTTTAATTTTTAATTTTTGATAACTGGTCTATTTAATCTTTTCTTCCATGCTCACTAAAAATGCATAAATCCTTATTTTTGGAATTGCTTAAATAACAACATTTTTACCTTGCTATTTGAACGTCTAATCTTATTAAGCCAAATATTGAAACTCTTGTTTATATTGAGACATACAAAATTTTGATTTTATTTACATATGTTAAAAATTGCCTGTGAGAATGAGCTCTGTTGTATTTTGTTTACCAATTCAATTTCTCAGAGAACTTTCTCATTATGTCATTTATAAGAAGAAAGAAAATATTCCATAAAAACCCTAGAAGAAAACCTAGGCAATACCATTCAGGACATAGGCATGGGCAAGGACTTCATGTCTAAAACACCAAAAGCGATGGCAACAAAAGCCAAAATTGGCAAATGGGATCTAATTAAACTAAAGACCTTCTGCACAGCAAAAGAAACTACCATCAGAGTGAACAGGCAACTTACAGAATGGGAGAAAATGTTTGCAACCTACTCATCTGACAAAGGGCTAATATCCAGAATCTACAATGAACTCAAACAAATTTACAAGAAAAAAACAAACCCATCAAAAAGTGGGCAAAGGATATGAACAGACACTTCTCAAAAGAAGCCATTTATGTGGCCAAAAAACACATGAAAAAATGCTCATCATCACTGGCCATCAGAGAAATGCAAATCAAAATCACAATGAGATACCACCTCACACCAGTTAGAATGGTGATCATTAAAAAGTCAGGAAAAAACAGGTGCTGGAGAGGATGTGGAGAAATAGGAACACTTTTACACTGTTGGTGGGACTGTAAACTAGTTCAACCATTGTGGAAGTCAGTGTGGCGATTCCTCAGGCATCTAGAACTAGAAATACCATTTGACCCAGCCATCTCATTACTGGGTATATGCCCAAAGGATTAGAAATCATGCTGCTATAAAGACACATGCACACGTATGTTTATTGTGGCACTATTCACAATAGCGAAGACTTGGAACCAACCCAAATGTCCAACATTGATAGACTGGATTAAGAAAATGTGGCACATATACACCATGGAATACTATGCAGCCATAAAAAATGATGAGTTCATGTCCTTTGTAGGGACATGGATGAAGCTGGAAACCATCATTCTCAGCAAACTATCGCAAGGACCAAAACCAAGCACCGCATGTTCTCACTCACAGGTGGGAATTGAACAATGAGAACACATGGACACAGGAAGGGGAACATCACACAGCGGGGACTGTTGTGGGGTAGGGGGAGAGGAGAAGGATAGCATTAGGAGAGATACCTAATGCTAAATGACGAGTTAATGGGTGCAGCACACCAACATGGCACATGTATACATATGTAACAAACCTGCACGTTGTGCACATGTACCCTACAACTTAAAGTACAATAATAATAAAATTTTAAAAAAAGACAAATATTCAAAAGATAATATGCTAGGCATAGTGGCTCACACCTGAAGCTGAGGTGGTAGTATCACATGAGACAGGAGTCAAACAAAACAAAACAAAACAAAACCAAGATAATATTTGGCAGCTCTGTTTTCTGAACCATCTTAACATCACAGGAAGGCAATATATTTTTTCCTTCTGATTTTATCTGGACACTTGAAACTCAGTGACTTATTTCAAGTCATGGAGCTTGCTAAATGCTAATGATGAAATGTAAACTAGAAAATAAATGAAGATTTAAAATGTATTTAGGTAAAAGTACATATATAATAATTTTAACGTTGGCAAAGCTTATAAAGTACAGAACGTAGTCAGCTAAGTATTCTGGCTCCTGATTACATGAAGCCAATTTGAGAACTTAGACTTTGAAGCCACGAAACAAGTAGATGTAAACTAACATGTAACATGCAAGTAGATAAAAATTCTATGTAATAAGATACATGGATAAGTTTTATTGATAATTTAAAAAATTCTTTTATACATTCGATGTATATTTAGTATTACTGAGAGGATTTGTAAACACATTATTGGGAAATGATGTTACTAAATATAATATCACTATGTAGAATATGTCTCACATGGTTTTCTTTAAAGTTCATAGTGAAATGAAATATACATACAGAGAAATACACATATAAAGGTATAGAACTTGAATATTTCTACTTCTCAAAGTGATTTTTAGTTTTTATTAAAACTAAAGGTAACTCTATGCTTGAAGGTAGGCAGAAATTTTTGGTACCAAGAGACAGAGGGGGTTAAAATGTGTTTAATTTGCTTTGAATTGTTTTGTATTTGCTTGTTACTCTGCACAATTATTTTTTACTCAAATAACAATAAGCAATGTTAGATTTTACCTCACTGATATAAGACCTGTTTCTCAGATTTTTCCTTCTCCTTCTCCTTCTCCTCCACTTCCTCTTCCTTTTCCTTTAGTCTACATGTTTAATCTTCCACCTTTATAGGAGAGAACATAGACCGATGTTAAGGTACAAATTAAATATGGAGAGTCAATAGGTAAAACTCATTCCAAGGAGGACAAATTTGGGTTTGAAAATTTCAATTTCTTAGTCCAGCCTATGTTTTCAATGACAATCACATTGATCATGGAGTGTGCATATGTATTTGCATGTGTGTGTTTGTGTGTGTATGTGCATGTGTGCACACACTTGTGTCTTTCCATTATGAAAGGAGATGCTGGTGCTCTGGGCTACATAGTACTAAACACCAGTTTGTTTTCTCCCCTCTCTGCTCACATCAAAGTAGAACATGGGTTTGTAAAACCAAATCCTCCTTGTAAGGAGTAGGAAGAAGTATCCTTTTCCTATGCCAGATATGTTTAAGACCACAGATAATATTCATCAGTATATATGTGCATCAATCAACAATAATTAGTACAATTTGTCAGAGAATGCTCAAAAGCAGATTAAAAGAGCAAAGCATTGTGACGTGAACTTATAGGACTCATGTCATTTTTTACATCCTTTACATGGAGTCTGTATATTATAGAGGAGTTTTTCCCACTGTAAATTTTAAATCAATTCAAATTAGGGTAAAGATTTTGGAAACTTCTGCAGTATATGTTTCTATAATTCAAAAGATATTCTTTGCCAGCTCAGTTTTCTCGGTTTTCAAAAATTGTGATGGAAATGACTACCACTTAGGATGCTTATGTTTTTTTCTACTTATGATTTTATGATGGTGATTTGTTTTCTGAGATGCAGATGAAAATATACAAAATATGCATGGCTTAAATGACTAAATTGTTGTGGAGATAAACATAATATTTGTTATATTTAGTAATGTTTCCTCCATGATTATTATTAAAACAGATATATTAAAAACTACTAAAATTTCATCCAGACATGAGAGTAAAAAACACACTCAATCAGGGACCACTGAACTATTCTAAAAAGCAAAGGCAAAATGAAAGGTACTAGTCAATATCTGGGAAATATGAGCAAATTATTTTCCTAAACTTTCCAAGGGATTGAGAAAAATAAAGATCCGATTCCTTCAGTAATCAAAATAAAGACCTGATTCCTCCAATAATCCTAATCTAGATTTTAAAAATATAAACTTGACAGGAGATATATTAAGGTTAGATAAATGTGCTCAAACTTCATATGCAACATAGAATACAGCAAATGTTTACTAATACCTGCTTGATCAAGTCTTATAAATGTGAACAACAGCAAATAGTGGAGAAGGCTTCTATTCCAATAAATAATTGGATCAATGATATTACCTGCCAAAAATATGATGAAATTTAATGTTCATGATCTCAAATACTCTCAAATATGAACATATTTTACTGTACTTATTTCAAGTATTTTATTTAAAATACATTAATATGTTTTATTTTTGAAATTTCTATGTATTGGCTTTGATCTGACTTGTAGTAATGCCCCTAAAGTCAGGATTATCACAGTGTTATAAATAATGCATATTTCCAATCTCTCTTTTGTCAGGAAATTAAACCAAATAGGGACTAAATAGACGAAGATGAAAGACACTTTATATTTTGGCTCCTTCTATCTGAGTCACTGCCATAAGTTGAATGTGTGCCCCCAAGTGCTGTGTTGGAAACGTAATCCCCAAAGCAACAATATTGAGAAGTGAGGCCTATGAGAGATGGTTGTGTCATAAGGCATCTGCTTTCATGAATGGATTAATGTATCTCAGGAGAGAGTTCATTATTGTGAGAGTGGGTTTGCTTAAAAGCAATTCTGCCCTCTCCTTCTCTCACTGCTCTCTCAGCATGTGATGCCTTCCATTATGTTATGGTGCAGCAGAAAGCCCTCACCACATGTAGCCCCTAGATCTTGGACTTCCTAGACTCAGAACTACAAGAAATAAATCTATGTTCTTTATAAATGACCCAGTTTTAGGTATTCTGTTACAGCAGCAGCACAAAACAAACTAAGACAACCCTTAGTATGTGTTTGCTGAATATATACATTTTCTGTCTTATGAGGAGCAAACATGACCCTAATCACAAAGTTTCTGATGTATGTGTGTTCTACATTCAAAATGTTTTTTTAATTTTCTTCTCTAAAATGACAAACTCTTTTAAAACATGTTTGTAATTATTACTATTTGTGTATTGACTTCCTTTATATAATAGCAATAATGTTTCTCTTGGTTTACCTGGTATCACATGTGGCTGACAAGAAGTTTACCAAATATATGTTGAATCAATGGATGGATAAATAAAACTGATCTGAAAACATACAATAGTAAGTTCTAGTGATGAGAGATACAACTGTTAGAACTAAGGATTGATATCAAAATAATAATTAGAATAGGATTGCTGGCTAAATTTAGTGTCCTTTAAATCTTTTCCAACACATGAATGATTTTCAAAATTAGGAACACACACATACAATTCACATACACACACAAAATTGTCTATGTAGTGCTTTTATTCCTATTCTGATGAATGATAAATCTAAGGAATCAGCTAATTGAAAGAATGTGAAAGATAAAAAAGGATAAATTGGGAAGCTACGAATAATGTAAATACAAACCCCGGCTCAAAACATCTAGAGAATGAATAATGTCTTTAAGATCAAAAGACTCAAAAGTAACATTTAAAGGAAACAAAACAGTTGAACACAGACTGAAATATAAGATTTCAGAATTTCAATGTTTATAAATGTAGAAGCTGCTTCATCTTTAAAGGAAACAAAAATCCTAAGAATGTTACTTGATGTGAAATTGGGTTTGATTCCCTATCTTAATCATTGTTTGGTTTCCCTCTTTGCCAACACCAACCAAGCAAGGGAAGAAACCTGTGTCCCGTCAAAGAATTCTAGATCTCATTCAGGTGTGAAGAAACTCAGTGCAATGTAAATCCTACTTTTATCTCATATCTCATTTAAATCTTCACATTTCTTCCTCTGCTCTGGACTGGCCCAAGCTCCTGAATTTATGGTGATAATAAATATCAAATGACCTGTCCTTTTTTTCTTGTTCATTCATTCCTTTCCCCCTACTGTTCTCGTTTCTTCTGGTTCCCCCAAGGACAGGATATAACAGAGAGGGAAAAGGGAAAAACTAGGTCCCATTTGACAAGTGATTCTATAGTCTTGAACAGTGTTCTCCACATAACGCCCCCACCCAAGATGCTGTCTCTTTCTCTTACCGGATGTTTGTTGCTTCCTCAGAGTCTTGGCAGGTGATACTAAGTGAATAACCGCACCATTTTCTAAAGTGGGAAAAACATTTTCTGGATATCCTCTTGTGATACTTCTTCAGTTCTGCCTCTAATAGCACAAATCACTGAAAGATTTTCTTCATGGTTTCTTCACCAATCAGGCAGCCCTTTTGCTGAGTCCTGTCAAGATGGCTCAGCCTGGCCGGGCGCGGTGGCTCACGCTTGTAATCCCAGCACTTTGGGAGGCCGAGGCGGGCGGATCATGAGGTCAGGAGATCGAGACCACGGTGAAACCCCGTCTCTACTAAAAATACAAAAAATTAGCCGGGCGTGGTGGCGGGCGCCTGTAGTCCCAGCTACTCGGAGAGGCTGAGGCAGGAGAATGGCGTGAACCCAGAAGGCGGAGCTTGCAGTGAACCGAGATCGCGCCACTGCACTCCAGCCTGGGCGACAGAGCGAGACTCCGTCTCAAAAGAAAAAAAAAAAAGACGGCTCAGCCTGACTTCCTTCTCTGGTGTCCACTAAGGCCATTGCAAAATTGATAAAATTCTGAAAGAGAGGGTGATTTCTCTTTTAACCTAGTCTCCTCAGCAGCTCTAGACAGCTTCTAATCTTTAGGATTTTTCTTACTGAGAGTCACTCATAGTAGCTTCCAAAGCCTAGGGTGGGTGAATAACAGTCTTAAAACACTCTCAGCTACTTAGCTAGGGTAGTAAATTATTATGGTGTACAGGTTTCTACAGCTCAACATCCATGCAGAGACTAGAACCCAGTCCCATTTCCTAGACAAATCCAATGTTTTTGAATTAAACAAACTCTTAAACTCATCTTTTTGAGTTAAACAAACTCTTGAAGCGAACCACTGCTATATTTCTACCGTGGAGAGAAGACATTTTATGCTAAAATTCTGTGAAAAAAGAATTGACCTGCTGGTGAATCTTTAAAATCTTCCCATACTTAAAAAAATGTTTTTAATTGACACGTGATAATTGTATATATTTATGGGTTACAGTGTGATGTTTTGATACATGTACACATCGTATAAAAATAAGATCAAAGTATTTAGCATATCCATTACATCATGTATTTACCATATTTTTGCCATGAGAACATTAAAAAAAATCTCTTTTCTAGCTATTTTAAAACATACAACATTGTTAACCATAGTCAACCTTACTATAAAACACCAGAATGTGTTCCTCCTATCTAACAATTACTTTATATTCATTGACCAATCTCTGTATCCTTCCTATTACCCTCCCAAGACGCTAGTAATTATTATAATACTGTCTACTTCTATGGGATTCACATCTTCAGATTCCACATATGAGTGAGATCATGCAGTATTTTTCTGTGCCTGGCTTATTTCACTTAATATAATGTCCTCAGGTTTCATCCATGTGTTGCTGCAAATGACAACATTTTCTCCTTTTTTATGGCTAAAATTATTTTGTTTATATGTGGAAATGTGATATATATAACCACATTTTCTATAACATTCATATGTTGATGGACACTTAGGGGGATTCCGTATCTTGCTTATTGTAAATAGTGCTGCAATAGAAATGGGAGTGCAGATATCTCTTTGACATACTGATTTTCTTTCCTTGTGCGACAACCCAAAAGATTGTGAATAGCAAAAACAGTCTTTTGTAAAATAAACAAAGCTGGAGGCATCACGCTACCTGACTTCAAAGAATGTTACAAAGTTATAGTAATCAAAATTTCATGGTACTGGCATAAAAATAGACACATAGACCAATGCAATAGGATAGAGAACACAGAAATACATCTGAGGTAGGAGGCAGGACTCCACTGAAAGCTGGGGCTCTGACATTGGATCAAACTGAGGACTAGCTGAAACAGGTCCAGGGCAGAAGCGCCTCCCCATAAGGCATGCCCACCAGTGTGCCATGTCACTTTGCCATTGTCATGCCAATATCCAGAAGTCCCCATCCCTTTCCATGGCAATGACCCCACAACCTGGAAATTACTACCCTTTTCCTAGAAATTTCTGCATAAACCACCCCTTAATTTTTATGTAATTAAAAGCGGGTATAACTATCACTGCAGAACTGCCTCTGAAGTGCTACTCTGGGCACACAGCCTATGCGGTGGCCCTGCTCCATGAAGAGCAGTACTTCTGCTGCTGCTGTACAGTGACACTTCAGTGAAAGCTGCTGTTTAACACCACCACCAGCTTGCCCTTGAATTCTTTCCTGGGAGAGGCCAAGAAATCTCCTGAACTAAGTCCCAGTTTTGGGGCTTGCTTATCCTGAATCAAATCCATAACTAACTGATTTTCAACAGAGGTGCCAAGAATGTGCTACAGAGAAAAGACAGTCTCTTCAAAAAATGGTATTGGGAAAACTTAATATCCACATGCGGAAGAATAAAGTTAGACTCCTATTTATCACCATGTACAAAAATCAACTCAAAATAAATTCAAGATTTAAATGTAAGACCTCAAACGAGAAAAAAAAAAAAACACTCTAGAAGAAAACACCAGGAAAAATAATACATAACACGGAGAAGGATGTTTTGGATTAGACCTCAATAGTATGGGCAACAAAAGCAAAATATAGAAAAAAGCAAATTACATCCAACTAAAAAGCTTCTACACAGGAAAGGAAATAATAAACACAGTGAAAAGACAGCCTACAGAATGGGAGAAAATATTTACAAACTATGTATCTGTCCAACAAGAACTTTAATAGTCTCCTTACTTTTGAATTACTTTTTATTTTCATCTTCTTTTTCTCCTAACTAGAAAGTGGGTGATAGGCTAAGAATCAGATAACTATCCAATGGATCCTATGCATCACTAACCAATCTCATGAAAATATGATCATGAATGGGTACTTAACACTCACTGTCTTCAGCTTTAGGACCTCAGAAAAGAACTGTGTGATAACAGAGGTCTTCTATGCCATTCTGTTTCAATTAAATGATATAGAAGTGCTTATAATAGATATGTATAGTCTTCAAACCCACTCTTCTGCTCTTTAGATTTACTTGATATACTAAATATTTTTTAAAATTTCCATTTCTACTTATTTTTATTTCCACTGTAACTTAAATAATATGCATTATGTCTTTTTTAAATTTAAAAATATCTATCGCTTCTCACTATGAAAAAAGTAGGATTTTTAAGATGCAGCATGCCGTCTTTATTTCTACTTCATTAGGTACATTTTCCTTGTGAGATGACTATCAGTTAACTCATATATTGATTTTTTTCAGTAAACATTTTTAATTTTAAGAGCTTTTACTTGCCCTCTAATTAAATTATTCTTTTTCTTGTTAATCTCCTGATTTTTTGAAGACAATATCTTATAAAATTTAATTTGGTTTTCTAATAAATGATCTTTATATTCTCTTAGATGTTACTGCTTTTACTAATATATTAAATAATGATAGCCTATGCTGAGTATTGTGGCTAAATCTTATAGACTTTCTTTTCTTTTGTGTATTTTATCTTTCCCCACCATAGATCTCTGAAGAGAAGGCTAGCTAGGGCCATCTTGCACATTGGTTTAATCTCATTTAACTTCAGCTCTTTTTCAAGTGTTTTGATGGGGAGATGGTTTTCTTTTGTTAGAGTACTTACTTTTTATCAGAAACACCACTTCCCTCTTGGCAGCACTTTCAAATTATTAATACCTTTGGGGTTTTGGCTGGGTTAAATGCAAATGCCAAGCTGCCTTTCACTCTACATTGAAGTGTTGAGGAGGGGTGTGGGCAAAGAAGACAACAGACATGTAACTACTAAGTCTACATGAGTTCTTAGTCAGACTGGCTCCCACCTCAACCACAGCACCTTCGTGTGCATGAAATCATCTTTTGTGTCTTCTCCTTTCCATTAAGCAAAAGCCCCATATGTCTCTGCGTTTTGTAAATTTTGGGAGTCACTAATCTATTGTTATGCCTCTTACTCATTTTTCTGTTACTGTAAGTTTATTATCATTTTTAATTCCATGCTGTCAAATCAGTTGACTCTTGGGATGAAGAATAATAAAGCATGGGTGCTCAGGTCACTCTCATGTCCTCCATGTCCTAGAGATGTAAGAAGGGGTCAGCTTTCTTTCTGCTCAAACCACTTTCAGATCCATAAACTTACACCCTTGGGTAACATTCAAGAAATGCTGTTCATCTGAAATAAGCCAAGCTTATTTTCTGATCACAACTTTTTATCCTTCCATTTATCTTCTATATTGTATCAAATACACTGTTTACCTTTTACAGAATTATGACTGCTTTGAGTCTTGCTTACTTATAAATTTATTCGTATCTTCCCTTCCATCTGTACCTAATTTCAACTTTAGGGTTATTTTACTTGATTTATTTTTATGTCAGTATTGGAATCTCCCCTGCTCTCTTGTCTCTGACCTCACATTTTTTCCTCCTATTTGCCTGGGAAAATACCAGTTCAAAACCAGCCGGTGATTTCCTTTTCTGTGCTCGTAGAGAGGCTGCTGATTCTCAACACACACACACACGTTAATATAAAGATATCTCTACAAACGTGTAGCCTCACATCATAGCCAATCAATCCATGATAAGGAACTATGATTTTTCTTATTTCTATTTAATTGTCCCCTCTTCTACATAGTAGTCACGTCTGTATTTTCTACTCTCTTCACATATGCACTATGTTGACCTTCACCCTGCAGATAACTTCATCCCCTAAATAATGAGAAAATGGAATTCCTCACCTTATTACAACAAAACATCATAAACTATATGTCTGTGTCCTTTTTTCCAGTAATGAAAATAAAGATGCATGTAAAGAATAATCGGTTAAATTGTGGTAATGAACATCTCTTGATTCTCAGTCACTTAAAACAATAAAGTGGGCTAAGTTTCTATATCTTTCATGTTTTTTTTTCTTTTCCTAGACACAATTCTGAAGCATGATTACTTATTTGCTACTTTGGGCCTGTAGCTTAGTAGCAGATACCTTGTAAGCATCTAAAACAATAGACTTTGGAAAAAAAGTGGAATTTATTTAACATTTCGTCCAACTGAAAAAAAATTAACAGGAGGTGCTTTTATTTTTTTAATTCAACACCTTTTATCACCTCATGATTTGCCAGTTAGTTTTTAGAGTGCATTTTTTAAAACAGAATTTCTGGTCAATCTACTTAATTTCATTTCTATTAACAAACAGTTTGCCCTAGCTCGTCTTTCTGTAATTCATGGGAAGCAATTAATATGTATTAACATTATAGCTTTCAGTTATTTCTTCTAGAGCTACTCACATAGCAGGCACTTCATCTTTTACATTATTTTAGGGCTCAGTTTTACCATGTATTTTATATAATACAACAGTCATCTTTTGGCCTTCCATTTTTTAGATCTTTTTCAGGTACTACCACCTGACTTCCAAGCCAAAGCTACATACGTTAATGTTTTGTTATGAATGGGCTCACTGCCCAGTAGTAAATTGTCAATTAGTTATTTTAATATGTGCTGTAGTAACAAATAAGCCTTTAAAATTCAGGTGTTTTAAAATATAAAAGTATATTGTTGACTGATCCAATAGTCCAATATGAATATTCCTGCTCTTTGACAGGGAGGCTGTGCTCAGTCATTTGGACTCTGGAGGTGCTGCAGTCTTCCAGGTGTATGTTACTGGGTTACCTTGGAATGTGTTACCCAGATTTTTTGAAATAAGTGTGTGGGGAAGTTTTTATGGGCCAGCCTTGTAAGTTTCCCACATAGATTGAATTCACATTCTGTTGATTTAAAAATCAACCATATGTCCACATGGAACCTGGCAAACAAAGAAAAATAATCTCTGACTAGACATCTTTCCAGGAACCTTTCTCCACTATATAAGGGGGAGCACATTTTTCATAGCACAGCTAAATTTTTGCTGGAATATACAATGAATTGGTTTTAATAATTATTCCTTTGGCAAATTGAAACATAATACTAAGTATACCTAAACAAGATAGTCTGGTGGAGGAATAGCTGCTAATCAAATAATCAATAATTTTGAGAGTAAAAGGATAGTATTTGCTGGTAGTATTTTATAGTGAAGTTGAAATATAACATCAGACGGAGCTGGCTGAACTGCTTTCACGCCACAATGACAGAGTCGAGTAATTGTGACCGACCCTGTGTCCTACAAAGCTGAAAATAGTTAATATAAGTTTTTTTTTTTTTTTACAGAGAAAGTTTTTGAAAACTGTTCCAGAAGATTTGAGGATACCAATTAAATAAGAATAAACAATACTTGTTGAATACTTTCTCTTCAGTGTTAGATGAAGTAAGTGAAGTTTTCCATGACTAATTAAATAGAATTAAGATGCAAACCTAGGCAACTGACATTAGAGCCTACATGATTGACCACATTCTAATTCACAGCCATTGATTGATTTCAAACCATTTTTATTTTGTTAATTTCCCCTTCAGAGTTGTTTATTTGAAGGAAACAAAAGTTACTTTGGTTTGTTTGTTTGTTTCTTAGTTAGTTTCGTCCTGCTTTAATTCCTAAGATACTTTAGTATTATAGATGTAGCCATTATTATTATTTATTTAGAATAGCTTAAATGTTCACTTTAATAATCAATGAGTTTTTCCAAGTCCACAGTGAAAATGCTTTTGGTACCATTTTTATAAGTGAAGTTAATGATCCTTTCTATCAGCTGCTTTTCTTCAATATATACATCTTGACTGGCCTTTTATAGTTTATAGACTATGAAGTATTTATTTCCACCCTACTGATGAAGAACTTAGTGATGATATTACTGCCATTATACAAGAGCAAACTATCCAGTAACTTTATTGCTGATATCATTTCATAGTAATTTATGCATACTAGTATGATTATTTCAGTCGTAGAAACATGCTATCCATAGACATTTTCTGTTAATATGTTTTTAAATAATAAAACTGCTAATAAAATTAAGCTCCATGAGCTCTTATTTTCAGTTTACATCATTTATCTCTGAAATATTTAGTGTAGCTTAAAACAGAGATTTTGCAAATATTTCAGATCTTACATAAAAGCTCAATAAAGTCAAAATGCTGTCTATGCTAACTAGCAAGCAATTTGTTTAGTGAGTTAGAATGCAAGTTCAAGGAGAAAAAGTTGCTCAAAGTAACTCTTCTTTGTTTTGTAAATTTCAGCCCCAGTTTTTGACCTACTGTTATCCCAAATATTTGTGCTGAAGACTGGCACCATTGTAGGTTGTTTATACTCATTCTACAACTTCAGAATTCATCTGTGTTAGATTAGATTATTGTATCCCCCTCTCTAGTCATGGTTATAACACTAGTATACATCCACACCCTTTGCCTTGTGAATTTACAATGCCTCCTACTAGAATAAGTAGGGTAAACATACTTACTTCATTAAATTTTGGGCTGTGATCTGTTTTCTGTAATGGACAGTGAGCAGAAACAAAGCACAAAGAATCTTGCTTTCACTGTGTGTGAATGATTTGGCTTGGCTTTTCAGTGCTTCTAGTCTCTGCCTGAGGGAAAAGCATGCTGTGCGTAGACATTGCCCCTTCATTTTGGATCATAGAATGAGACTACTTGGAAAAACCTAAGCCAGTGTTTCTCTACCTTGTTTTACAGTATTTCCTCCTCTCAAAGAAGACATTTGGGACATTTTTTTTTTAATTCTGAATTGTCTTCCCACTGCCCCAACACCATAAAATTTTGACTTAATAGATATACCATGTCTTTGTTTCTATACCATGGCTCTTCGGAAGACCAAAAGTTATATCTAATACTACACATGTGCCAAGAACCAATTTTTATCCTCTTGGGATCAATATTGTCTGCATTGACAATGCACAACTTAAACTCAACCGTAAATCAGTTGTGCCTATCCAAGACTGATAAGATCAATCAGACCACAGTTGATGTTTAGCCCCAGGATTGTGAAATAATGCTTTCGTATAGGCCACTGAGATTTTAAAATCGTTTGTTCATCTGAAGTTGGCCAAAAAAATACTGCAACTAATATCTCAGCGTTTATTATACTAATATGCACTTATTCAACAAGTATTTTTTGAGAACCACAGTGGATACTGTAATTCTTATCAATAAAGGGTATGGAAGACAACCAATGCCAGGATAGTCACCTGATGAATAAAGAAGGTGTTGGAGGATAACACTGACTTCAGCATCAAGTGGAGCATTTCACCTAACTAAGTAAACTGTACACCTTCTCATGTTAAATGAGCACTTGCATCCTTGTGCACCTCACATCTACTAGCCTACAGGAAGCTACTGGATGGTCTTTCCCACACCTATCCATCCCACCTTGTTTCTCAAAGCCACGTGACATATAATCTCTGCTCCATTAACATCAGACTTCTTATATTGTTGACTATATCCTGTCAAACTGACTGTGTCTTTGGGTCCCTCTGCCTGGTATTTGAACAAATTTATTTAATGTGTCTAACTCCTATTAATCCTCTGAAAATCTAATCAGACAACTTGAAGCTTGGTTATGATCTTCACTTCTATCCACTAGTAATAGTTTGTGTGTAGTTTTATGATTGAAATGAAAATGTTAAACTGCTTAGTTTTGATTTGTCTGCCATTTTCTCCCAACTATGATTACCTTAAGTGCAAATACCTTTTTAATTTATTTGTTTTTCATCTGTAGTGTACACTCTACTCCCTAGGAATAAGTATTCCCTACTTGTCTTGTTAAATGAATGAGTGGATGAGTCATTGTTAAAGTAACCTAATATATCTTTCCCGTCTTATTATACTTTTAAAATCCTACCCCATCTACATTAAAGTACACCTACTTTCAGTGGCTTTGCAGTTTCTCCTGTTGGAATCAACCTCTCCTTAACTGTAATCTATACTAGTACTTTTTACAGGCTGACCCTATACTAAACTTACTATAGTATAATTTGTAAAAATATGCATATATCTATATGACTACATAATATATACATAATTTTATAATATACGTAATTTTTCTTATTCACAATGGAAATTAAAAACATTACTGTCCACTGCTCCACAGTGCTTGACATAGAGCTTTTTAAATTATACAACAATCAAAGTTCAACTACGTAAATATATGATTTCCATGTGGAAATTAATCATATGTTAAGTTTGTGTGTTAAATTTTTTATAAAATTATTTTTGACTAACTCTATTAGAGTTTAAAAGACTGTATTATGACTTTGGAAAAAGTTCTGATTTATTTACCATTTGTAATTTGAATCCTGCCATGTCATTGAAAATACCATTCCTTTTATACATTAAGTTGAAGTTCTGGCATTGCCTATTTTCATGGTGGAAACTAGAGAACCAAGGAGATCCTTTCATTATTTCAAATGTGCTGGTTACGCGAATTGTTCTCAATATTTTAATCATAGTAAATGTTTCAAAGTTGTATTCCACATACCTATACTAAGAAATTTCTTTTAGTGAACTGGAATCATCCCAAACTTGCTGAGATAGTCTAACTGTTGCATTAAAGGCTTTTTCTGTTGTGTGGAGTTTTTTCTTGTGTCTTTGGTCTATAAGTCAATTTGTTCATACATTTCTTACATTTGGTACTTTGAAAACAAGTGAAATTTGGTACTTTGAAAACAAGTGAATTTCTCCCAGTAGGAAGCTGAGTTTTCCTGCAGTAAAGGGCCTATTCTATAACATTAGCTTTGTGAAAAATTTTTTTCTATAAGCTCAAACCATTAAATGAATAAAACATGAAGCTCATAAATAATGGTGCATTGCCCTTTAGCTAGAGTCTTCAAAACCATTGTTTAGAAGACATTGCCATTTTTTTTTCTAATCTTTTTGGAAACCTTACTTCTGCAAATCTATCGTCTCTATATCCCATTTCATTTCATTTCATTTCATTTCATTTCAACCATTTGTTCATTTAACTGCATTTTATTTTTATTCCATGAATCACAAATATAGTTATTGCTTTATATGAAAACTATAGAGGAAAGAAGAATCTTATATTTATATTTTTTAGTGTTCCATTTACCCTAGTAGTCATAGAAAAAGATGCTTTCTTAGGGAATAACTGAGAATGGTTTTGTGACCTATATGATACACTCAGTGACAAATCTCTGTCTTTTTGTTAGTAACTATTCACACTTAAATTTTAAAAGCATCTTAAAAACCATATTTGTGGCATGTTATTACAATGAGAACCCATCATTCCAGATACCAATTAAACTCTAGCAGGAGATAAAAGCCCCTAATTTTAATGTGTGTTTCTGCACCAAGTCTCTCTGGGCTCATCAACTCTGACAGTTTTACTAGGCTCCATTAACCATTAGTTAAATTAGCCATAACTTTTTAACATTATTGGCTAATTACTTTGTGATCCTGAGGTAACCCTAGAGTACACTAAAACTTCTTACGGATACAATATGTTTTACCTCCCAGTGTGATATGACACTATTTAAATCCTGATCAGTGACTGGCTTTCAGGATGCCATAGAACTTCCCTGCAGGATCACATAATAATAACTAGAGAAGTTGGTAAAAAGTTAATTATTTGGTTCATTATTCATGCAAACATTATTCTTAAGAGTGACATCCTGAAAAACATTATTTTAAAAACATCTTATGTTTACCTGCAGTAAAACAGCTGTTAATGAGAGATAATTTTTGTGAATTACTGTTACTATTGACTTTATTTCCTACATTTTGAAATTTGCCTATCAATTGGAACTCTACATAAGATAAATAAATAGACCAGAAATTATACTCTTGGGAGTTCAAGAAGAAAAATTGCACCAATTAAAAAAAAATTATTTGTTCATTTACTCATTTTTTTCTATAAATAACTATTAAAGGCACATTATACTATAGACACTAGTTTGAACCCTTTAGTTGTATTAATTGTTCCTTTAGGCATATGACATAAATATAACTTAATATTTTAAACTCTTTGGGAAAATGAATGCTTCCAAGTATGTATCTACTAGATAAATTAGAATGCTTAATGTTGAAGTGAAAAAAAAAACTATTTATAATTTTAAATTTATTCTTCTTCTCAATAATTTACTAGCCAAACTAGTTTATTTGTTCTTTTACTTATATATTTAACAAATATTTATTATTTATTACATACCAGAAAAAATTCTAAAATCTGAAAATAAATAGTAGTGACTAAACCA
Source organism: Nomascus leucogenys (assembly GCF_006542625.1). NCBI lineage: Eukaryota > Metazoa > Chordata > Mammalia > Primates > Hylobatidae > Nomascus > Nomascus leucogenys. Next base: position 63,449,358 of record NC_044383.1, on the reverse strand, counting down.
GGTTATTGGTCTCACAGAACAGTGGGAAAAAGCAATAAATACACAAATAAATCAATTTCTATTTAAATACTGACTGATGCTACAAAGAAAAATAAAAGAGGGTAAGTAAAATTGTGACTGCTAGTAGGGTGATTGGGAGAGAGGTACTTTTTGAAAGATGGTCAGGGAAAGATTTACTCTTAGGTTACTTTTCAGCAGAGACCTGCCCAGACACCTGAGGAAGAAAGCCTTGTAGAAAATTGAGGAAATAGATTTCAAAGCAAGTGCAAATGCCCTGAGGCCTGAATTTCTCAATTTTTTTTTAAATCAATGATGTTGGTTGATCACAGTGATCAAATGAGTGAGCAGAAATGAATGAAAGGGTTGGTAAGAAATGGCTGAGGAAAGGCAAGTGGAGCGAGGCAGCAACTGCAGGTGCAATGAAACTCCATTTTCTTTTTATAAGTGAAACGTAAAGACACAAAATTATTTTTTAATAATATTATTTTGAAATATATTTAGATTTACAAAGGAATTGTAAAGATAGAACATTTCCACGTACCTTTTATTGTTTTTTAATGTTAAATAGCCATGGTACATTTGTCAAAGTTAAGAAATTATGATTAGCATAATACTATTAACTAAGGTACAGACTTTATTCCAGTTTCTCAATTTTTTAATTAATATGTATTTTCTGTTTCAGGAAGCAATCCATTATATCATCTTGCATTCAGTCATTATGTCTCCTTAGTCATCTCCAAGCTGTAATAATTTGTCTGTTTTTCATTTTCTTTTATGACTGTGGTACATTTGGTAAGTACTGGTAAGATAATTTATAGAATGTCACTCAATTTTGATTTGACTGGTGTTTTCTCATTATTAGATCAAGGTTATGAATTTTGGGGAAAAATAACAGAGAGCTGATGTGCCCTTCTCATAGCATCATATCCAGGGACATAGATGTCAATGTGAGTTATTACTGGTATAACATTCACTTTGATGTTTGGAAGACAAGTGATATTACTTGACCTATGCTTAAAAATTATCTGATGGTTGCTGACTTGAGAGCAGATTTTAAAAGAATAAGGGTAGATCAGAGAGCCTAGTTTAAGGGCTCCTGTAATAACTCAGATGAGAAATTATTATAGTTTGTACAAGCATATTAGTAATGAAAGTGACAAGAAGTGGTTACATAGATTCCAGAATTAATTCTTTATGGATTCTTGAAGGAATATCATTTTTATTTGGGTTAGAAATATGTTTGTAGGAGTCATATGCATATAAATAATACTTTAAGGTATAGAACTACATGAGGTCACTTACAGAGTAAATAAACGGGTCCAAGGACCAAGATGCAAAAACACTCCACAGTTCTGTTTATTATTTTTTTATTAGGAAACAAAATGTCATGTAATGTTATCATGATACTAATATTAACGTTTACTTTTTTAGCAACTATTTGTGGACGGGCTACTGTGTATCTACTGATGGTGAACGAGTCTGAAAATGTCTCTGTTCTCATGGGACCCACATTCTGGTGGTAGAAAACACACAAGACAATGAGTAACATATTAACAGAGAACCAAAAATTACCATTTGTCCACAAAGGTCTGAGAGGGTGATGTTAAGCTGAGATCTCAATGCCCAGGACCATGTGTGAGAAAATTTGAGTGGTGTGAACTAGCACAAAGACCTTTATAATAAACATAATTTTTGGTCCCAGCAAATAAGCTTCTAGGAATTTATTCTGCGGATATGCTCAGGGCAAGGGTCTTCTATAAAGCATTTATTTTATTGAAGAGAAAAAAAACTAGAAACAAGTTATTTATATATAACTGGCTAAATAATTATGAACCACACTATAATGGAATACATGTTACCCATTAAATAGAATACAGTGTATGTGTATATATATTAATATAAAAATATCCTTGCGGTATAAAAAAAGTTAGTTTGACATTATATATGTTATAATTTCATCAACATTCCTGTTGAAAGAATAAAGACTTCTATATCCATACATTTCTCAAAGCAGTAAAGTAAATTATTAATAATGGTTATTTATGGAGAACAAAGGCCTACTTTTACTCTTTTTTTTTTTTTTTTTCTGAGACAGTGTCTGTCACCCAGGCTGGAGTGCAGTAGTGTCATTATAGCTCACAGCAGCCTTAATCTCCAGGGCTCAAGCAGTCCTCCCACGTCTGCCTCCCAAGTAGATGGGGCCACAGGGGCATATTTCCATGCAAGGCTAACTTTTTAAAAAATCTTTTTGAATATAATTCAAAACTTATTATTTTTAAAATTTTCTATGTTACATAATAATTGTACATAATTCTAGTGTACAACATGATGTTTTAATACATGTATAGATTGTGCAATGATCAAATCAGAGTAATTAGCATATCCAGCATCTTAAACATTTGGCATTTCTTTGTGATGAGAACATTCAAAAACTTCTAGCCATTTTGAAATATAAAATATTGTTAACTTCAGCCATCCTACTATGCAATAGAACACCAGAACTTAGTCTTTCTACCTAACTGTAGCTTTTTACCCATTGGTCAACCCTTTAAATAAGAAGTATTATTAAAACACACAATGTGGGCTCCTTCAACTAAGCACTGATTTCTTCTTTATATATTCTGTTTCTTTCTAAGCACTTATTTTTCTTTTCAGCCCAAATTCACAGGCCCAGTCTCCAAAGTAGCCTGTGGAAAGCCTCGTATCTTCACGTTCTTCTGTCCAACATGATCAAACTCTTTTTTATGTTTCTATCTGGATCTATTTTGCGTTATATCAATAATGCTAGGGAGAAGCAGTTTGTAATTGGTTAATGAGGGATGGAATGGGCTGAGAAGAGTAATCCAGGTGTGGGAGGGAGCGACTTTGGCCTAGCCATACATATTGAAAATAAAAACCAGAAGCGTGAGCAGTAAGTAGTAATTTGGAAAAACTGGGAGGGTTTGACAATAAGTGTTAAGAAGAGATTCAGACCAAATGAGGACATGGGTTACAGAAAAAAAGTAGGTTATTGTAAAAAAAAAAAAAAAAAAAGTCTAAATTTCACAGTGTTGGAGGTAGAAGACTGTCAGGGAACATTGCAATTCAATATTCAATGTGTAATCAATGTTCAAATGTGTGATTGCCAAAGTGGAATAGAGGTGGTTTTCTCTGTAATTCCTCATGAAGGAATTTACCATATATATTTGTATGTTACAGGTAAAATCCTCATTTCTCAGTGAAACAAAGTGAATCCTGTCATTAGAAACTTCCTAGTGAGGGCAGTGGGGCCAGAGAAAATTTCTCTCCTTTGGTAATAAGCTGTACAAGTCAGTTCTGCTAGCTGTAGGCAGTGAAATGCACTCTGTAGTTTCCCCAAGATACCCTGATGATTTATGCATATTGCAAGCTCTCAATCCATATGTCTGGGCCAGGGTCAGACAGTATACCTAAAGAACGTGAGCTGATGCTTTTAGCTAGGAATGTGTTGTAGGTTGCTGAGGTTCCTTGGATCACCTCTAGTGCAGTGGACCTGGATCTTCAAAAACCTTATGTTTTTATGTTTTCCTAGCTTCTTTATAAATGCTGAAGAGTACATGAGTATTGATATATAAATAACGGAAATTTTAAACTGATTTTTAGATAGTGATTATGATTTTTATGTTAATTCTATTTTTCTAATATTTTTTGTAGTATGTGGTACTTCACTAAAATTGTGTTTCTGTCTATGAAAAATATTGAAGGATGATCAATGCCTCATAAGAATAAATGACTGTTTGATAATATGGAGAATTAAGAGTAGCCACTTAAAGTTGCAATTAAATATTGGGAATTGTGGTGAAAAATGCAATCACACAGCAATTCTAAGATATTCTAATAATATATACCAGAACTAATAATATATTTTATTAATGTTTTATAAGCATTAATAAAAATTCTTTTTTTTTGGCTTACACAACAGAAATTTATTTCTTACACTTCTAAAGATTGAAAAGTCCGAGATCCTGGTCCTAGCATGGCCAGGTTTTGGTGCAGGCTCTCTTTCTGGCTTGTAAATAGCCACCTTCTTTTTGTAACCTCACATGTTAACAGAAATAGCAAACACCCTGGTATCTCTTCTTCTAAGTGATCAAATAACATCACGAGAGTCTCACTCTTATGGCCAAATCTAACGCTCATTAATTCTGTATAGGCCCTATCTCCAATGTCAGTATTCAGTTGCTTCTGGAGAAAAAAAAAGAATTAAAGCCTGCCACCAAAGTAAGTGTACATCACATAATCAGAACTACTGCTGAAGAGTAAACTGTTACAATGAGTCAGACAAATAAAAGAACAAGGTTACTTTTAAAAAATATTATTTAACGAAGTATACCTAATTCCCATACTTAACCTAAAATAACTTAAACAATACGCAAATAACCAACCTAGGTTCATGGAAACCTCCCTGTAAGATATAGCTCCATGGTAGCTTTGTTATATACAAATATGTATTGATGAGTTCACCACAGTCATTTTCTTTTTTCTTTTTCTTTTTGAGACGGAGTCATTTTCCTTTTTTTTTTTTTTTTTTGAGATGGAATCTTGCTTTGTTGCCCAGGCTGGAGTGCAGTGGTGTGATCCCGGCTCACTGCAAGCTCTGCTTCCTGGATTCACGCCATTCTCCTGCCTCAGCCTCCCGAGTAGCTGGGACTACAAGTGCCCGCCACCACACCCGGCTAATTTTTTTGTATTTTTAGTAAAGACAGGGTTTCACTGTGTTAGCCAGGATGGTCTCAATCTCCTGACCTCGTGATCTGCCCGCCTCAGCCTCCCAAAGTGCTGGGATTACAGGCGTGAGCCACTGTGCCCAGCCCCACCACAGTCATTTTCATTTAAAAGTAAGTAGAATTGTTTAAGTAATTTTTTTGTAAGAAACACTGGGTCTCATCTCTGAAGTCTAGGATATTTTAAAGTGGACAATTATATTTAGGCATTTTGATTTATGGATATATTTTTCTTATACACAGAGTACACTTTACTGTGTTTTTTTTTTTATCTAAAACAGAACTTCACCCAGCATTCCAAGAGAAAATGAAATGCTACATGAATTCACTGATTCTCCTAATCTAATAATTTATCAAAATGCAATTAAAAATTCATATATATCAAGATGCTGCAATTTCACTGAGGAATTAAAAATTAAATTGTTTAGTCTTTCATTTTCTTGTGGTGTATATTCTTACTGGTTTATACTTTGTTATGTGTATTCTAGAGTGGACAAATATAACCTAAGTGTCCGTCATTTTTTCGAGAGTATGTATTTATTTATTTAGCTATTATATTTACTTATGTTTCTTAAATAATGGCAAGATATTTGTAAAAATAAAACAAATAAAAGATAAGCAACCATTTATTAATAGAGTATATTAAAAATATAAAATATATTCCAATGATTAAAATCAAATGAGTATTTAACATGATGGAACATTTTAAGACTTCATAATTCACAAAGACCAACTATCTTCTATATACAAGATGATTATGTTCATATATGAAAAACACTCATGAAACGTATGTTGGGAATATTTCTACATTCCCAGATATAAAGAGGAATGGTGATGTCTCAGATCAGCAGCATTAGCATGACCTGAGAAACTGTTGTAAATACAAATTCTAGGCCCTAACCTAACTCTACTAACTTAGAAACTCAAGAAATAGAGGACAGCAAACTGATGCACTCTAAAATATAACAACTATTAACACAGAAGAATAAATATACATTACTACAGTTAGACAACTAAGGTAATTCAGAGGACAAAACCAACTGGACCTAAACAAGTTGACATTAATAGGAACCTTACTCCTAAAATAACAAACATTGTCTAGAACTGAACCAGGATTAAAGTAGGTAATACAGAGATTTGGCTATAGCAATCAAATCAATGTCAGTGTTCCATAAAGGTCTGTTTAGACTCCTTTACTATCTCCAGCTCTCAGAGTGCTTCTACTTTCAACAACCAGCCCCTATGTCTGTGTCTGAAGCTAGCACTCAGGCTGCAAGAACTTGCCTGCCTCATCCTAGTTGAAGATTTTTGGGAATTTAGAGCACCTGATCTTTCCCAGGGCTGGCTAAACCAGTAACTGAGTGCTGTGGCGTGTAAATACTTCAGCTCCTGCCTTTCCTATGAATCTTCTAAAAGGTGGCCCACATTATTTCCACATCTTTCCTGCAGGATTGAGTCAAACCTACCTTCCAGGAGACTTTGCTTGGTGCACCACCCTTCTATGTCCTTTCCTTTCCAGTCCTGCCTCTCTATTCCACTACTATGCTAGAAATAGTTCCTATTCTCTCCCTATCACGTGAACCTTCATCTCCATATCCACTCTTGAGGAGCCCAACCATAAACAGCTTATATTCTTACCTGCATAAGCCAATAACACCAGATTTTTGTATCAAAGTGGTTGGAGATATCCTCACATCATTTTATCTTTGGCTGTGAAACTGTATTTCCACCACCCTATCAGGTTCTAACTGAGGTCCAAGATGAGTTGTTGGGCAAGTGGCAGGTAGCTCAAGGAAAAATACTCAAGGAATCACAGATGGTTTTGACATGACTTTACTTTCTCTATGGGCATGAGCGAGAGCCATATGTACAGCTTAGGCAGGGTAATTATACCTTCTAGAGACAATAGTGGCTCTGAGCCAAGCATGAGTTCATATGGTGATCATCTAATTCACCTCATGTGGTGTGGTTACATAATGTGCCTACATGTTGTGGTTACATAATGTGCAGAGTTGTGTGCCTGCACTCCAAACCCACTGATCATGCTGGACCAGATGTCTGCCTTGGCCTATTCTTGACCACACTACTTCCATTTTTCTTACACTCTACCCCCTAGGCCAAGGGAGACATAGGCCTTGGACACACAAGTCTGACATAGAGGCCTGATACATAGGTTTTGGGCACACAGGCCCAACACAGGCTTGACACATAAGCCTGGGCACACAGGCCCAACACACAGGCTTAACACGTAAGCCTGACACATAAGCCCTGGGAACACAGGCCTGATACACAAGCTTCACACACAGGCCCCAGACACACATGTTGGACATATGTGGGTAACCACTCCATGGTGACTTTACCCCAATGTTGCTTTATATATTAAGCCAGGTTTTTTGTTCCCCTACCTTTAGGGGAGTTGGGGCAGGCAACAACAGTTTACTGTTTGTCCCCATACCTGGTCAAAGGAGGTCATCCTTCCCCGCGTAGGTCTTGCCACATGGCCTGGCCCCCCATGGGCCGGTGACTAACTAGCCACTTTTGTAACTTCTAAGTAGTTAAACACAAGGTTAAGCCTCGATAAACTTCCCAGCTATTGGTGCAGATTACCATAGGTGTCACCTCCTTGGTGATCACCATTCATATGGCTCTGAATTCAGCCAATTGGCTACTTTGTCCACACCTGGTTTCAAACCATATGGTAATTAGTACTAAGCTGGACTGCAACAGCTGTCCAGGCAGCAGTAGCACCTTGGCTAGACCCATCTGTGTACCATGCCCCATGGGGAATGGGGGGGACACCCTTCCTTAAATGGTGAAGGCTCAGGGTCTAGGGGTACCTCAGGTTCCATGACCTGAGGCCCCATGGCCTTAAATTGCATTAGGACTACAGGTCCCAAGACCTCTTGCAGCTCTGTTGCTAAAGGATTTGCATTCAGAGTATTTCACTGCTCTAAGTAGTGCCCTACGTTGCTCAAGTGGATGTCTGTGCTGCCCTAGTCCGTGGGGTCATTATCTATGGGCACCCCCATCCTGCTAATGGGTAAGTCATCCGAATGATAACTGTAGCCCGTTCTGCCATGCTCTCATGAGCCTGAAGGGCGGCGTATGCAGTTACTAACTGCTTTCCCAGTCCAGCGGGTCATTATCCATGAACGCACCCATCCCAGTATCGGGTAAGTCATCCGCATGATGAGTGTAGCCCATCAGGCCATGCTCTCATGAGCCTGAAAGGCAGCATATGCAGTTACCAAATGCTTCTCTTTCAATGAATACCAGAGCTCAGCTCCCTTCCATAGTTGGGACCAAAAGCCTACTGGTGTTCTTAAGCCCTCTGTGTGCTGCCACAGGCCCCAGCTGAAACCACCTGTGGTCACATGCACATCCAGCTCAAACTGGTGCCCCGGTCAACTACCTGTAGGGATTGCACCTGCTGAATAGCCCATTTGGCTTCCAGGAAGGCAGTCTCAGCCACACTATGTTAATTCTAGGCAAGGGGAATATTGCCACTTCTAAATCTGTAAGAGAATCAGAGGTTAGGATAATATCGTTAACAAGACCATAACATGGTGGGGCTATGCACATAGCCTTGCGGCAACACTGTGAATGTCCACTGTTGCCCTCCCATGAAGGCAAATTGTTCCTGGCTCTGTAGGAAAAAAAAATGCATTAGCCAAGTCCACCACATAGTGGTACTGTCCCAATTCTGTCATCAAGAGGTCCATTCAGTCCGTAATAGATAGCACAGCTGCCAAGTCATGTAAAATGTCTACTCCCAGAATATATCTGTGCTGGTGTCTACTAGTGCCAGCACTTGCTGTACATTGGTGAGGAACCAGTGGATTGCTAACTCCACCTGTGCCATCTGGTTGTCCAGTGTTTCCCCAAGCTGGGCACCTTGGCCAGTTCCCTTATCAAACAGAAAAGGCTTTACAACCCCACCTGGCTGAAGCACTTAGTCTTTGAGCTAGAGTGCCCAGGTGGGACTGGGTCATGCAGCAATGTTCTTCTCCCCCTTGGGCATTTTCTGGAATGTCACAATGAGCATGTCACTCATTGGGGCACCATTTTCTCCCATGAGGGGCCCTCCCTGTGTCTGGGACATCTTCACCCTTTTTATGGCACAGACCTCTTGTTCCTGCCAATGGCCTCCTCAGTATCAGACCGAGTGGAGGTCTCCAGCAGAGACAACGGACCCAGGCCTGCATTCACAGCAGCCTCTAATTTTTTTTTTCCATGCTCTGTAGCCGGTCCTCCAGGTGCCCCACCTGCACCTGGAGGTCCCCATTCACGGCAGCTTCTAACTATTTTGCTGAGCTGTATAGCTGGGCTTCCAGGAACTGCTCCTGAGCCTGGAGGACCCTTATCTCTGCTGCATCCCTTAGGGACTGGGTGTGTATTTCTCACAGTGCAGTCAAAAATGCCCACCCGGCTCCACCGGCAAAAACTCACTTCTACTCAGTGCTCTGTGCTTCCAGCTGCTTCAGCGCCTTCTCCATGCTCATGAGGGACCCATCTACTGCTGCCCAGGTTTCCACCAGAACCCATCCTCGCAGCACAGCTGCCACTGGGGTGCCACAACCCATGTTGTGGCCACATGGTTACTCCGGAATCAGTGGGGCCCGAAGGCTCACCCAGCTTGGGATCCTGCCAACTACGTCAAATGTCATGCCAAGTGTCAGGTTCCAGCTCAAGCTGAGGACTGAGGGGAGTGGGTGGATGAGTTGTGGGCAGCTGAAAGAACACTCGACGAATTGTAGGGAGTTTTGACATGGGGCTTTACTCTTTTCCTGGGCTCACATGCAGAGAAAAAAGTGAGTTAAAAAAGAGTAGGAAAAAAAAAGAGTAAAGCCATGTCAAAACTCCCTAGGATTCCTTGACTGTTCTTTCAGCTGCCCACTGCTCATCCACCCACTCCCCTCGGTCCTCAGCTTGGGCTGGATCCTGACAGTGACACGTCTTTTTTGCATTTTTATGTGACACTGTCTTGTAAGTAGGTGTTATTTTTTAGAACAGTTTTACATATACAGTAAATTCAGAGTATCTCTATGTCCCACACCCAGTTTCACCTTGTCATTAACATTATACATCAGTATGATGCATTTGTAACATTTAATAAAATAATATTGATGCATTATTATTATTTACTAAGGAGGAATCTATTTTTGGTTAGATTCTACTCATCCTTCAAGACTCAGCCCATGCCCAGTCTGGTTTATAATTTTGTCCTCACTCATTCACTTAAAATTCAACAATTTTTAAAGCGCTTAATATGTACACTGAGAATTATTTTCATTGTTGAAGATAAGGCAGTAAGACATAGATACCAAGTCTTGCTTATCATAAAAATTAAATTTTAATAGAGAGGGTCAAGTCACAAATAAGTAAATAAATGCATATAAATATAATTTTACAGAATAACAAAAGCTACGAAGATCTAAAAATAGTAAAATATAAAGGTCATGAGAAAACTGATAAACTTTGAAGAGGATGGTCTATTGCGGGATCTGGCCAGCAGCCCACAATGCAACAGGGCTCTCTCTTTGCTCCCAGGCAGATTGTCAGGTTGAGAAATAATAGACACACACAAGACAGTGAAAGCTGGGTCCAGGGGGGTCACCGCCTTCTGGTCCTGTGGTGCCAACAATGCACTTGATATACTAGCATTTATTATTAAGTTTAGTGAGGGCGAGGGTAGGTTAGTGAGGGATTTAGGGTCATTTGATTATGAGATGAGATGCTCACATGGGGATGAAGTAATTCTTTAACATAACATTTCCATGTAGAAGTACAGTACATTTGTATGTAGAAGTACAGTATACAGAGATAAGAATTTACAATATAGTGTGTGCATCAATAATTTCTAACAGAGCCTTAAAACAGAAACACAATCTTTCCATAACCTATGATTAGCAAGATACTAATCAGCAGTAACAATTGCAACAAAAGCTGGTTACAAACAATCCATGGAAACAGGACGTGAAGCTAGACAACCGTTCAGACCAGAAATCCTCAGAAGGGAGTATTCCTTAACCCTAAAGAGGCCTAGAAGAGCCGCGGCAAGATGAGGGCGTTTATAGCCCTATCTTATCCATATGGACAAGTGTCCCCCATGCATCCATTTATAGGCTTTCCACAAGGGTCACATTCCATTCCCAGAGCTATGAACATTTGCTTTTCTGGGATAGGAATCTTGGTGATGGAAACCTCCCTGACTGCACATCCATTCACAGGCTCTCTGCAGGGGGAAGCACATCACACGCTGTTGGCTCATTCTGACAGTCCAACCTGGCATTGTCTTTACACAATCCTGCATGCAATTTTGTATTTACAATAATTAGGAGCATTTCATCTTTTATTCCATAGCAATAGTTTCAGGGGGTCTCCCTACAATGGTCTATATAATAGTTCTGTGCAGCATCACTGGAACTGACATCTTAATGGTTAGAGTTAAAGGGCCAGTTGGCCATACGAAGATCTAAGAAATGGAAAGCCCAGGCAGAGGAAACAGCAGTTCCTAAGAGCATAAGGTATATTTGATGTATGTGAAAACAGAAAGAAACCCAAAGTCTCTAGAGGGAAAGAGGGAGAATAGTGTTAGATGAGGAGGGGAACTTATGCAGAAGCAATCTCATAAGGCTGTCAGGAGAGAGAAAGCAGTGTTGAAACCGTTTTAAGCCCAGTGAGAAATTAGTAGGTACTAATAATGAGGGGATGTAATTCAGGGAATGAAATAAGGTGATTAACTTTTAAAAATATCATCTGAAGAATAAAGTGGGTTATGCAGGAATGGCAGGAAGGTAGAGAGAAGAGATGACTGCCTGATGCTTATCTTTTAAACTTCCTTTAGCCCCTGTTTCTATTTTATAGGCTTATTATTTTACTTCTTCTTAGAGTGAGAGCTGTTTATGACAGGGGCCAACTCTAACAATCTTTGCTCTCCAACTGATAAGCATAATGTTTGATACATAGGAGGTACTAATTATTGAAAGAAAAAAATTAATGATTTCTAAAACTCAAAAGCTAGTTAACACCAAGTCCAACTGTTTTTATTTTTAAATGCAGAATACTCAGCAAATCAAATTTCTCATAATTTCCACTTAAATCATCAACTACTTTATAAACAATCATGTTCATCAAATCTGTTATATAATTTAATATTATGTTATATTTTCTCTCAAGCCATTTTTTCCCTAATGAGTTAGAACAATATTTAATCATTTAAGCATTTTCTGCTTGGTTTTATTTCTAAGCTATTAAATTATTCGCAGATTTTCTTATATTTCTGCTAATTCATAACATTCTTTTTAATATGTACATCTCAGAAGGAAACTAACAAATTTACAGAACGGAAAAGTGTGCATATTTTATTATGATGTAGTTTTTGTGTATTGAAAGATTGTAATAATTTAAATTTTAAAAATGCTACAAAATGGTGTATGGCACTAATGTTTAATAAGTGATATAATTACATCAAGAAGGTGCTAGTGCTTGTGATGCATATAAAATAATAGAATAACGCTATATTTTGGCAGTTTACAGATAATTGCCAGCTGAATTTTCTTTTATGTAATGAACTATCTCAGCATATGTATAATATAAGGGAAGTAGGGATCAAAGGGGAAACATTTTGAAATAACTAATTTTAAACTTCATTCTGGTAATGATTGTTGCTAAAATAATCACTATCACAGAACAACATGGCAGTAGTTTAGTAACAAGAAAAGTCTACTTCATAGTTAACAATACAATATCAGTGTCTTGTTGGCAGGCTGCCTTTATCCACATGATGATCCAGGATCCCAGTTCCTTTCATTGCGTGGTCCATCTTCCCTTAGGGCCTTGTCAATCTCTTCCTCTAGCCAGAAGAGAAGAGAAAATTTGGAGAAAGTGCAACAGATACTTAAAATCTGGTTCCACAAATACAATATTTCACTTTCCCTCAAAGGAAAGTTACTTCCATAGCTAACCTCGATACCAGGAGACTGGAGAATTTGGTCCCGAAACTGGATATTTTACTTTTGAGTGACAGCTGTATACCATAGAATATCAACCACAGTGCTCGCCTGGAAACTTTCACTACTCTAACCATACTCAAAGCCTTCTTTTCATGATATTTATAATCAACAAACTCTCATTTGTCTGAACATGTGGAAGTATTTTTTTTGTATTCATATCTTATTATGGATTATCCTTCCCCTGCCAGACCTTTCTTGAAAGATGACATACTATTTTGGTTTAAACATTCATTTTATTAAAGAGAAGATTGAAATTTAGAGAAATTAAGTGGCTGCCCAAGGCCACATATTTAGTTAGTAACAAACTCATAATTAAAATCCTCTTTTGGGCCAGCAGCAGCGGCTCACGCCTGTAATCCCAGCACTTTGGGAGGCCAAGGCTGGCAGATCACTTGAGGCCAGGAATTCCAGACCAGCCTGGGCAACATGACAAATACCCATCTCTAGTTTGTAATCCTAGCTACTCTGGTGGCTGAAGCATAACGATCATCAGAGAGGCGGAGGTTGCAGTGAGCTGAGATCACTGCCATTGCACCCCAGACTGGACAATAGTGAGACTCCGTCTCAAAAAAACAAAAACAAAACCAATTTTTGTTGTTTTCTCAGTACTTCAGCAAACCTAATAATTAATTTCAGCAGAGTAGTAAATAGTTAATACATTGATTTTCAAGTACTTAGCAGCAGATGTCCCATATTAGAGAATAATACTTATTATTATAATAAAACTATTGCTTTGTCAATTTCCGTACATTGTGGAAAAAAACTACTTCATTAGTTTGATATTTCTGGGGCAACTGCATGTTACTGCAGGCCCTACAGAGCTTGGACTCTAAAGGACTATCTCACTCTAAAATATATATTCTTTGAATTATACATACTAATGTTCAAAAACAGTGAGTTTTTTTGTCTGACTTCTTGGGAAACAACCTAGGAGATTGATGTTAGTGTGCAGGCAGTTGATTAGAGAGTGTTCTAGGTATAAATACCTGTGGAAGGGACAGGAGGAAACAGGACTCAGTATGGGCTTCAGTCCACCCATACAAGGGCCTCAGCTGTGCTTATTGGTAGCTCTGATGCTGGAATTGTGGGGAAAAGAAAGAGAGATTAGCCTGTTACTGTGGCTATATAGAAGGAAGTAGACATAAGAGACTCATTAGTTCTGTATTGAGATGCTTTATCTGTGACCTACAACCTTGTCTTGAAGACATGTGTGGTGATTAAGTTAAAGGATTTGGGGTGCAGAATGTGCTTTTAAACAAGTGCTAAAGCTTATGTTAAAGTATACATTCTTAAATCTAGAGAAAAAAAAACATTTTCTCCTCCTGGAATGAACATTCCAGTAAACCTTGTGTCTTTTTACTGAGTAAGGAGAAACGCCTTAGGAATAGGGGGCTGCTGGCAATACTGCTAAAGTATGAGATGTTCGATACATCTCAAAGCACAGGTGATGGTAAAGATAATGAAAAATAAGGAATCAGAGGGTGGGTGGGTCTCTTAAGCACACCGTCCTGGCCCCTTTCTTCTCTACTTTTCTCTGTTCTTATTCCTTTTCAAGTCTTCGTCACTAACGAGAAGCACCAAGGTGGAGGGAGCATAGGAATGATACTTCAAAGTTGTCTCAAGTTGAAGTAAGAGGATTGGGCTTTTATATCTCCATATTAATTACTCATTGGAAGAAAGCCATCTCATGAAGAAATTATCACCTTGGGAAAGGTGTCTTTCTTCGTCTACATTTGAGGGAGGCTAGAAGCTGAGAGCTGTCCTTGCAGAAACTGGGTATACCAGTCCTGAATTTCAATCTGGGTGTTACCTCACGTTGTCCACTACAGAAGTTTATGTAGCGGAGCTTCCTGGAGGAAAAAAGGGTAGAAGAAGAGCCCAGATAGCTTTGTCTAAATCTTAAAATTGTTGACACATTTTTATTCCAGAGACTAAACTAAAAACAATATTTATTTTGGATAGATTTCAGAAGAAATATTCATCTATTACAGTCAATCTTATTTTTATAACTATTCATTTATGTATGTATTTGCAATTTCATGCTATAAAGGGAATGAATAGTTTATCTTACTCTTAATTTTTACCTAATTTACATTTTTGGCCTACTGTGTTGTTTCACAGATTAAAAACTATAGTAGTATATTTGCCCCTAACAGACAGATGCTACAGAACAGTTTATTTTTCATTTATGGAACTTAGACATGAGTCTCTAAAGGAAAATAATGCAAAATGCCTTGCACTATATAATTCAACAAAAATGCATTTTCTTTATTTAGTAGTTGGAACTACTTTACTGGCCATTACAGTCTGTTCTAGGTTTTCTAAAATATTCAAATATTATTTTACGTATAGTAAATTCAATTGCTTTAGAAATTTACCAATGTATCATGGCTGTTGCACCTGTGTGTGTAAGAAAAGATATTGCACAGTAAATCTAATATTAATTATTACCTTTTAAATTCCTTTAAGTTCTTGTTTATATTTAGCATAACACAGGAGGCATAAATGTATTTTACCTAAATCTGAATAATGTAATGTAACAAGTAATTACAATTACACCAATAACTCTATGTGGTGTTTTTATTCAATGTTGATTTATCTAATATTTAATATAAAATTTTAGTTTTCTGTTTTTACCAAACTAACTTTTTCTAAATCATACAAAATAAATAGTTTGAATTAACTTTAGGTATATGGCTTTTCAATTAAAACTTGTTGGAAAAAAAGGCATTTCATGAAAAGAATTATAGCACTACTGATATTAGAAGAGGCAGTATATATATTATATATTATGTATATATGTGAGTGTGTGTGTGTGTGTGTGTATAGATATATATTCTGCTTAACATTCAATCTGTTTTTAAGGGCATAACAGACATATTTTCAGATTTTGGGGGAATGGTTGGATTTCATTATATCAATTAGGAACATCTACTGAATTGAAATTTGAGGAAAATTATTGTTTCTGAAATGTGAAGAATGGACTAAAGAAGGAGAGAGGAAAACACTATCAGTACAGTTAGCAAGACATTACAGCAATGTAAATATGATGATAGAACAAGATAAGTGGAATTGGGGATGAAATATGCAGCCCTAACAGCCACTTGGGAGGCAAAACTAAAAAAAGAAGTGGAGAAAGAAAAAGTCAATGTACTTTATTTATTTATACCTGAAATCATGCAAGAGATGCATTATGTTAGTGGTTTATATTCTTGACTCTCCATTGCAATGCTAAAAAATGAAAAAATCACTCAACACTTATACCAGAAAATAAAAAAATAATAATTCTAGGTCCTGTTTTATTTACGCTTAGCTTGTGTTAGTAGGTCAGAACACAAGTTAATTTCGATATACCACTTAAACATAGCCCAAAATTTTAAGCTTTCTGACTCACAACATTGTGAAGAGCCTCAAAAAAATGATGTCTGTGAACTATATACTAGTCGAACATAAAAATATAAATAGTTGTCTTTCTCAGGATAGTAGAAAAAGTGTTAAAATAAATGAAAAATTGAATTGCATTCTGAAAGCTACCAAGGAGTAGAGGCTCTGACAGTTTTTAAGAATTAAATTCTAATCTTCCTCACAAACAGAATGTTCCTCATTGTATTCTCTCTGTTTTTCTTCTTCTAACATATGCTAATTTCTCGTGAAGCTTTCTTCTGTGAAAAATTATACCAATTGATCAGCATTTTTGTTAAAAGCATATGTTATAAAAGTTAGTGATGACCAAGGAAAGATAAATTTGGATAAAATGCTTGAAATACACCCATGGAATATATATTACTAATTATATAAAACATTTACGGTAGCAGAAATGTGCTCACATTATTGAGGTATAAAATTGGTATATTTGTATTTACCTTGATAACTAGGTATATGTCTACTTATGTAAATGAAACTTAAAGTGCACTCAAAATTGGTTTAAAAAGTAAAATTAATTCATGGTTGAGTCATCTATGTTATATATCATTTATTCTTTTAAAACCTAGTTAGATTCTATGCATTCAACATATATATCAGCATAATGTAGAAAATAATTTGTAAAAAAAGAAAATAGTGTATACCAAAGTTGGATAGTTGGGATTAGGTATTTATTTGTTTTATTTATAATATGAAGTATAATGTAGAAAAATATCTGAAATAAATTCCTTTCACCTTGACAGATACTATACCAGAAGGCTTGGTTTCATAGTTAGACATAAGTTCACCACAGTCTTAAAGTTAACAGAGCTGATCAGGGTTTCCTACTATGATTTTCTATGTATATTTCATTTTAAAAGCCATCAACTTGCAGCTGAAAGAAATTCTAAGTGAGATTTCAAATTATTTTTAAACTCTGCCTTTGGAAAATTGTAAGACAAATAAAAGACCTTTGTTTGAAAAGCTCGTAAGATAATACATTCAGAATGTGGTAATTAGGAAAAAGTGGGCAACTAGCTACCTAGTGTGTGGGACAGGGAAACAAATAGTAAGTACATTTGGTTCTCTGTATCTACAGGATCCATATCTGTAGACTCAAACAATTATGGATAAAATATTTTTTAAAAAAAGAGGGATTGGGCAAGATGGCTGAATAGGAACAGCTCTGGTCTGCAGCTCCTGGCAAGATCAACGCAGAAGACAGGTGATTTCTGCATCTCCAACTGAGGTAACTGGTTCATCTCACTGGGATGGGTTGGACAATGGGTGCAGCCCACAGAAGGTGAGCCAAACCAATGTGAGGCATCGCCTCATTCAGGAAGCCAAGGGGCTGGAGATTTCATTTCCCTAGGTAAGGGAAGCTGTGAGAAACTGTACTGGGAGGAACGGGGAACTGTGGTCCAGATACTGCACTTTTCCCAGGGTCTTCACAACCAGCAGACCAGTAGATACCCTCCAGTGCCTGGCTCAGTCGGTCCAACCCGCACGGAGACCAGCAAGATAAGATCCGCTGGCTTGAAATTCTCACTGCCAGCACAGCAACAGTCTGGGATCCACCTGGGTCGCTCGAACTTGGTAGGGGGAGGGGCGTCCACCATTGCTGAGGGTTGAGTAGGCAGTTTTATCCTCACAGTGTAAACAAAGCCGCTGGGAACTTTGAACTGGGCAGAACCCATCACAGCTCAGCAAGGCCGCTGTGGCCAGACTGCCAGATTTCTCCTCTCTGGGCAGGGCATCCTGAAAACAAGGCAGCAGAACCAGTCAGGGACTTATAGATAGAACCCCCATTTCCCTGGGTCAGAGCACCTGGGGAAAGGGGAGGCTGTGGGTGCAGCTTCAGCAGACTTAAATGTCCCTGCCTGATGGCTCTGAAGAGAGCTGAAGACCTTCCAGCACAGCATTTGGGCTCTGCTAAGGGTCAGACTGCCTCCTCAAGTGGGTCTTTGACCCCTGTGTATCCTGACTGGGAGAAACCTCCCAGTAGGGGTCAACAGACACCTCATACAGGAGAACACTGGCTGGCATCTGGCAGGTGACCCTCTAGGATGAAGCTCCCAGAGGAAAGAATAGGCAGCAATCTTTGCTGTTCTTCAGCCTCCACTGATGAAAACCAGGCAAACAGGGTCTGGAGTGGACCTCCAGCAAACTCCAGCAGACCTGCAGCAGAGAGGTCTGACTGTTAGAACGAAAACTAACAAACAAAAAGGAATACCACATCCACTCAGAGACCACATCCAAATGTCACCAACATCAAAGACCAAAGGTAGATAAATCCACAAAGATGGGGAGAAACCAGCACAAAAAGGCTGAAAATTCCAAAATCCACAACGCTTCTTCTCCTCCAAAGGATCACAACTCCTTGCCAGCAAGGGAACAAAACTGAACAGACAATGAGCTTGACAAATTGACAGAAGTAGGTTTCAGAAGGTAGGTAATAACAAACTCCTCTGAGCTGAAGGAGCATGTTCTAACCCAATATAGGGAAGCTAAAAACCTTGAAAAAAAGGTTAGACAAATTGCTAACTAGAATAAGCAGTTTTGAGAAGAAAACAAATGACTTGATAGAGCTGAAAAACACAGCATGAGAACTTCGTGAAGCATACAAAAGTATCAATAGCCAAATTGATCAAGCGGAAGAAAGGATATCACAGATTGAAGATCAACTTAATGAAATAAAGCAAGATGACAAGATTAGAGAAAAAAGAATAAAAAGGAACGAACAAAGCCTCCAAGAAATATAGGACCAAATCTATGTTTGATTGGTGTACCTGAAAGTGATGGGGAGAATGGAACCAAGTTGAAAACACTTTTCAGGATATTATCCAGGAGAATTTCCCCAACCTAGCAAAACAGGCCAACATTCAAATTCAGGAAATACAGAGAACACCACAAAGATACTCCTCCAGAAGAGCAGCCCCAAGACTCATAATTGTCAGATTCACCAAGGTTGAAATGAAGGAAAAATATTAAGGGCAGCCAGAGAGAAAGGGCGGGTTACCCACAAAGGGAAGCCCATCAGACTAACGATGGATCTCTCAGCAGAAGCCCTACAAGCCAGAAGAGAATGGGGGCCAATATTCTTAAGAAAAGAATTTTCAACCCAGAATTTCATATCCAGTCAAACTAAGCCTCATAAGTGAAGGAAAAGTAAAATCCTTTACAGACAAGCAAATGCTGATTTTGTCCCCTAGGCCTGCCTTACAAGAGCTCCTGAAGGAAGCACTCAACATGGAAAAGAACAACTGGTGCCAGCCACTGCAAAACCATGCCAAATTGCAAAGAGCGTCGACACTATGAAGAAACTGCAAGTAATGGGCAAAATAACCAGCTATCATCATAATGACAGATTCAAATTCACACATAACAATATTAAGCTTATATGTAAATGGGCTAAATGCCCCAACTAAAAGACACAGACTGGCAAATTGGATAAAGAGTCAAGACCCATCAGTGTGCTGTATTCAGGAGACCCATCTCACATGAAAAGACACCCATAGGTTCAAAATAAAGGAATGGAGGAATATTTACCACGCAAATGGAAAGCCAAAAAAAAAAAAAAAAAACCAGAATTGCAATCCTAATCTCTGATAAAACAGACTTTAAACCAACAAAAATCAAAAGAGACAAAGAAGGGCATTACATCATGGTAAAGGAATTGATGCATCGAGAAGAGCTAATTATCCTAAATATATATGCACCCAATACAGGAGCACCTGTATTCAAAAAGCAAGTTCTTAGAGACCTACAAAGAGACTTAGACTCCCACACAATAATAGTGGGAGACTTTAACACCCCACTGTCGATATTAGACAGATCAATGAGATAGAAAATTAACAAGGATATTCAGCGCTTGAACTCAGCTCTGGACCAAGCAGATGTCTAAAAGACGTCTAGAGAACTCTCCACCCTAAATCAACAGATTATACATTCTTCTCAGCACATCATCACACTTAGTCTAAAATTGACCACATAATTGGAAGTAAAGCACTTCTCAGCAAATGCCAAAGAATGGAAATCATAACAAACAGTCTCTCAGACCACAGTGCAATCAAATTGGAACTCAGGATCAAGAAACTCACTCAAAACCCCACAACTACATGGAAAGTGAGCAACCTGCTCCTGAATGACTACTTGGTAAATAACGAAATGAAGGCAGAAATAAAGATGTTCTTTGAAACCAGTGAGAACAAAGATACAATGTACCAGAATCTCTGGGACACATTTAAAGCAGTCTTTAGATGGAAATTTATAGCACTAAATCCCCACAAGAGAAAGCAGGAAAGATCTAAAATCGACACCCTAACCTCAAAATTAAAAGAACTAGAGAAGCAAGAGCAAACAAATTCAAAAGCTTGCAGAAGACAAAAAATAACTAAGGTCAGAGCAGAACTGAAGGAGATGGATACATGAAAAACAGTTCAAAAAAAATCAATGAATACAGGAGCTGGTTTTTGAAAAAAATCAACAAAATAGGTAGACTGCTAGCCAGAAGAATAAAGAAGAAAAGGGAAAAGAATCAAATAGATGCAATAAAAAATGATATGGGGGATATCACCACTGATCCCACAGAAACAAAAACTACCATCAGAGAATACTATAAACACCTCTATGCAAATAAACTAGAAAATCTAGAAGAAATGGATAAATTCCTGGACACATACATCCTCCCAAGACTAAACCAGGAAGAAATCAAATCCTTAAATAGGCATATAACAAGATCTGAAATTGGGGTAGTAATTAATAGCCTACCAACCAAAAAAAGTCCAGGACCAGAAGAGTTCATAGCTGAATTCTACGAGAGATACAAAGAGGAGCTGGTACCATTCCTTCTGAAATGATTCCAAACAACAGAAAAAGAGGGAATCCTCCCTAATTCATTTTATGAGGCCAGCATCATCCTGATACCAAAACCTTGCAGAGAGACAACAAACAAAGAAAATTTCAGGCCAGCGTCACTGATGAACATCTATGTGAAAATCCTCCAAAAATTTCTGGCAAACCAAATCCAGCAGCACATCAAAACGCTTATCCAACAAGAACAAGTCAGCTTCATCCCTGGGATGCAAGTCTGGATCAACATACACAAATCAATAAACGTAATCCATCACATAAACAGAACCAGCGACAAAAACCACATGATTATCTCAATATATGTAGAAACGGCCTTTGACAACATTCAACACCCCTTCATGCTATAAACTCTCAAAAAGCTAGGTATCGATGGAACATATCTCAAAATGATAAGAGAGATTTCTGACAAACCCACAGCCAATATCATACTGAATGGGCAAAAACTGGAAGCATTCCTTTGAAAATCAGCACAAGTAAAGGATGCCCTCTCTCACCACTCCTATTCAACATAGTATTGGAAGTTCTGGTCAGGGCAATCAGGCAAGGGAAAGAAATAAAGAGTATTCAAATAGGAAAAGAGGAAGTCAAATTGTCTCTGTTTGCAGATGACATGATTGTATATTTTGAAAACCCCATAGTCTCAGCCCAAAATCTCCTTAAGCTGATAAGGAACTTTAGCAAAGTCTCAGGATACAAAATCAATGTACAAAAATCACAACCATTCCTATAAACCAATAACAGACAAACAGAGAGCCAAATCATGAGTAAACTCCCATTCACGATTGCTACTAAGAGAATAAAATGCCTAGCAATACAGCGTACAAGGGATGTGAAGGACCTCTTCAAGGAGAAGTACAAACCATTACTAAAGGAAATAAGAGAGAACACAAACAAATGGAAAAACATTCCATGCTCATGGATAGGAAGAATCAATATCCTGAAAATGGCCATACTTCCCAAAGTAGTTTATAGATTAAATGCTATCCCCATTAAGCTACCATTGACTTTCTTCACAGAATTGGAAAAAAACCACTTTAAACTTCGTATGGAACCAGAAAATAGCCTGCATAGCCAAGATAATCCTAAGCAAAAAGAACAAAGCTAGAGGCATCATGCTACCTGACTTCAAACTGTTCTACAAAGCTACAGTAACCAGAACAGCATGACACTGGTACCAAAACAGATATATAGACCAAATGGAACAGAACAGAGACCTCAGAAATAACACCACACATCTACAACCATCTTATCTTTGACAAAGTTGACACAAAGAAGCAATGGGTAAAGGATTCCCTATTTAATAAATGGTATTGGCAAAACTGGCAAGCCATATGCAGAAAACTGAAACTGGATCCCTTCCTTACATCTTAAACAAAAATTAACTAGACATGGATTAAAGACTTAAATGAAAGACCTAAAACCATAAAAACCCTAGAAGAAAACCTGGGCAATACCATTCAGGACATACACATGGGCAAAGACTTCATGTCTCAAACACCAACAGCAATGGCGACAAAAGCCAAAATTGACATATGGCATCTAATTAAACTGAAGAGCTTCTGCACAACAAAAGAAACTATCATCAGAGTAAACAGGCAACCTACAAAATGGGAGAAAATTTTGTAATCTATCTATCTGATAAAGGGCTAATATCCAGAATCTACAAATTTACAAGAAAAAAACATCAAAAAGTGGGCAAAGGATATGAACAGACACTTCCCCAAAGAAGACATTTATTTGGCCAACAAACATATGAAAAAATACTCATCATCACTGGTCATTAGAGAAACTCAAATCAAAACCACAATGAGATACCATTAGTTAAAATGGCAATCATTAACAAGTCAGGAAACAACAGATGCTGGAGAAGATGTGGAGAAATAGGAATGCTTTTACACTGTTGGTGGGAGTGTAAATTAGTTCAACCATTGTGGAAGACAGTATGGTGATTCCTCAAGGATCTAGAACTAGAAATACCATTTGACCCAGCAATCCCATTACTGGGTATATGCCCAAAGGATTATAAATAAGTCTACTATAAGACTCATGCACTCATATATTTATTGTGGCACTATTCACAATAGCAAAGACTTAGAACCAACCCAAATGTCCATCAATGATAGAATGGATAAAGAAAATGTGGCACATATACACCATGGAATGCTATGCAGCCATAAGAAGGATGAGTTCATGTCTTTTGCAGAGACATGGATGAAGCTGGAAGCCATCATTCTCAGCAAACTAACACAGAAACAGAAAACCAAACACCGCATGTTCTCACTCATTAAGTGGGACTTGAACAATGAGAACACACGGACACAGGGAGAGGAACATTGCATACTGGGGCCTGTTTGGGTTTGGGGGGCTAGGGGAGGGATAGTAGATGTCAGGTGGATGGGTACAGCAAACCATGGTGGCATGTGTATAACTATGTATCAAAACTGCACATTCTGCACATGTATCCCAGAACTTAAAGTATAATAACATATATATGTATATATATATGTATATATGTGTATATGTGTATGTATGTATATATGTGTATATATATAAAGAAAACAATTAAAAATAACTCAAATTTAAAAACTAATACAGTATAAGTATTAACATAGCATTTGCATTGTATTAGGTATTATAAGTAATATAGAGATGATTTAAAGTATGTGAGAGAATGTGCATGAGTTATATGCATATACCATGCTATTTTATGTAAGGGCATGAGCATCCATGGATTTTGGTATGCATGAGGGTTCCTGGATGGAACCCTCAAAATCAGAATCAAAAGAAGATTGAATAAATTCTCAAAGAGAGTTTATTCAAATGAAGTGTGAGGATGGACCAGCTGGAAACACTACTCCAAGAGTCAGTGTTTCAAAATAGACAAGTTAAAATTTCATTTTATATAGTCAGAAACAAGAGTTTTCAGCAGTGCTGCGTTATTCATACAAGGTTGGAACATATATGTAGCAATTTAATTTGTTACAGGCAGTGTTTCTTTTTGGGAAGGGTACATTTAACCTATTTAACAGAAGGTGTAATAATCAGATTTTCTGTTATCTGGTCTAAGCTAAGTAAATAACAAGGGGAAAGTTAATCTATAAAGGTTACTAAGAAATGGAGTTTTGTCCTGATTCCTCAATTTCTCTAGTCATTGTACAGAAAAAAAAAAAAAAATAATCTATAATCTGAGAATAGAAGTTTTAAATACATGTGACACAGATTGCAGTAACATTTCTCTCAAAGCTTAAAGTGATTATTGTGGTTCCAACAGCTTTTAAATTTTATTTTTTTCACATCATATATATACATGTTTAACCAATGTTTGTAGCCATGATTAAGCAGAAAAAATATTTAAAAGTATATAATTTATACAATATATTAAATATTTTCATTTTTCTCAAAAAATTCGAAGATTAAATAAAAGATATATATTTACTTTTTTGAAATGGAAACAATATTACACTTATTAACTTAAATTTTGTTTTTATTTTATTTCAGTTGAACCATGTTTTCATTTAGCATATACAGCTTTCATTTTCAGAGTAGAATTACATCAATGGAGAAATGCAGATGTAGGAAAATTTGGATCATGGGGGAAATGTACAAGGATAACTAGAAGAAGCTGATTGCATAGTTATACATTTAATTCAATTTGGTAATCTAATTTTGTAAAAAGGGCATATAAACACAGAGCATTAAAAATGTTAACTGAGCACACACTTCTGTCCTCCAACTTGTTTTAACAAAATCTCTAAGGTGGATGGGGGAGAAATAAAAAGTATCTCTTTTGACATCTGAGTTAGAATAAATGATCCAATATATTTGAGGATTTTAGCTATATATATGCTAAAATCCAGAGGCAGGTTCTGGATTAAAAGCCAAAAGAATCTTGAAAAACCCATATTCACTGGTTCTAATATATATATATATATATATGTGTACCAGAAACTAAAAGGAAAATATTATGAGCACTTCCTTTCTTGGACAAAAAATACTGTCTTTTATCTAACCAACTCACACTTTACTTACCCTGAAGTATCACTAACTTAAACTCATTATAGACATGGTCAGGAGAGCAGTTGGCTAAATGTGATGCTCCATTTGTTCACTGTCGCCCCCTGTCTATTATTCCAGTCATTTACCCAAGTCTTATCTTGCTTGACATTTAAATAGTCTGTTCTATTGGCTGCTACTTAATCTCTCATACCCTAGGCTGAAGAACTTGATTCAGCCTTTTATTCACCATATGGTTAAAGCTCCTTATAATGAAGAACCATGTGTTCCCATGGAATCTGTAAAACCATTGTGAATGACAGGTTTTTAATAAATATGTACATATATATGGAATTATATTTCCACTCTCTTTTTCTAGCATTTTAACTTCAGTAGCGGATCTCACAGCTTTTCCTTCTTTTAAAAATCTGCTTGTTCCAAGAATTTCAACCTGACCCATCATGATCTCTAACTTTGGCTTTAAATGACTGATTTCTTAAAATAGACCAGGCTTTAATTTTGGTGTACTTTAAGAATATTTCTCTAGCTAACCACTGTTCTGATTTTGACCTTAATTGTCTTTTTCCATCTTGTCTCTTGAATACTGAGGAGAGGCTGTCTACTTTCAAGTAGTCAATTTCCCATATCCATGGGTTCTATATCCATGGATTCAACTAACAGCAGATAGAAAATGTTTTTAAAAAATATATCAATATTGAACTTGTACAGATGTTTTCCCCTTGTCATTATTCCCCCCAAAATACAGTGTAACAACTATTTACATACCACTTAGAGTGTATGAGGCATTATAAGTGATCTAAAGATGATTTAAAGTGTGCAAGAGGATATCCATAGGGTATATGCAAATACTACACCATTTTATATCAGAGACTTTAGCATTCCTGGATTTGGGTATCTGCAGAAATTCCTAGAACCCATCCCAGATGGATACTGAGAGATCACTGTGTATGTGTAACAAGCCCTTGATAATTAAGTAGCTATCAATGATTTTGCAAATTTGAACATGTGTGGGAAAGGGAGAATGTGAGTCGCAGAACATAAAAGTAATTAATACAAGATCACTAATAGGAGGCAGATTCTGGATTAAAAGTCAAGAGTCTTGAAAAATCCATACTCACTGTTTCTCTTTTATTATGATATCTTAAAAAATTCAGACCTTGAGTTACAAGGTAAAAAGGCACAGTTTAAAACAGGTTAATGTAATTGCCTAAATAAAGTTATCAAATTTGGTGTCATGAATAAACTATTATAAAGAACAATCGCTAATTTTATTAAGAACACAACAATACATTTGGTACTTTATAAAACAAAACCTAGAGTAATAAATTAGTAACTTATAAGAATAAAGTACATTAAAATGTTAAGGTGATATACAATAATCCTTTAATTTTTACTTTGTGCTATAAATAAAATCATGAGATTTGGAACTTTACTTTTTATTGGAAATAATTTAAATTGATCCAATGAAATATCATTTTCATTCAATGTAAAAATATACAGGTAAAATATAATCAATATAACATTACATTTGTATACTCTTAATGATAAAATGTATTCTCTGGGTGTAATTTGAGTGCTTTAGAATGAAAATTTTAATTTTTTTGTTTAGAAAAATAACATTATTTCTTCATTTATTATTTAACACATGGGAAATGACATAATTAAAATATATAAGAAGTAGGAGGAGAAAGAGGAGGTGAAGGAAGAGGAGGTGGAGGAGAGAAATAAAATAAAGGTAATTGTTTTTAAATAATGGAGTTCATATTTTCTATTTGCTGTAGGCAAATACACACATTGCCATGAATGCTAGAATTCAAGTCTTACATATTAACACTTTTTAAGAATGATATACTATTATTAACAATAGTCACCATGCTGTAAAATAGATCTTCAGATTTATTCATCCTGTCTCACTGAAACCCTGTGTTCTTTGAACAATCATTCCCAGCTTTCATTCAACTCATATCCCCATTGCAACACTTGGAATTCACCTTTTTATTCTCTTATTCTACGAGTTCAACATTCCTAAATTCCACATGTAAGTGAAGTCATGCAGTATTTGTCTTTCAGTGGTTGGTATATTTCACATAGTATAGTATCTTCTACGTTTACCTATGGTGTCATGAATGACAGAATTTCATTCCTTAGTAAGGGTTAATAACATTCCATTGTGTGTGTGTGTGAGACATATATATGATATATAGATCATATATCATATATGATCTATATATCATATATATATGATCTATATGATATATATATACACACACACTAGTTTTCAGTGGATGCATGGAAAAGCCTGGATCTCTAGACAGAACCCTACTGCAAGGGTGGAGCCCTCACAGAGAACTTCTACTAAGGCAGTGAGGAGGGGAAATGTGGGGTGGGAACCCACACACAGAATCCCTTCTGGGGCACTGCCTAGTGGGAAAAGGACCAATGTCCTTCAGAATCTGGAGTGGTAGATTATATATATATATACACACACACACACACACATATATATATGACAATTTCTTTAACCATTCATCCGTCAATGGACACTAACATGGTTTGGATCTGTGTTCCCACCCAAATCTCATGTTCAGTTGTAATCTGCAATGTTGGAGGTAGGGCTGGGTAGGAGGTAATTGGATCAAGGGGCAGAGTTCTCATGGAAGGATTAGAGCTATCCTCTTGGGGCTATTCTGTGATAGTGAGTGAGTAAATTATCATGAGATCTGTTTTTTTAAAAGTGTGTAGCACTGCCCACTCTCTTTCTTCCTCCTGCTCTGGCCATGTGAGATGCCTTGTTTCTCATTTGCCTTCCACCATGATTGTAAGCCGCTATGCTTCCTGTACAGCCTGCAGAACCATGAGCCAATTAAATGTTTTTTTTAAAATAAATTACCAAGTCTAAGGCATTTCTTTATATGAATGAGGGAATGAACTAGTACAAATAATTGGTACTGAGGAGTAAGGTATAGCTCTAAAGATACTTGAAAACGTGGAAGCAGCTTTGGAAATGGGTAACAGGCAAAGGTTGGAATAGTTTGGGGGGCTCAAAAAAGACAGGTAAATGAGGGAAAGTTTGTAACTTCCTAGAGATTTCTTAATCTGTTATGACCAAAATTCTGATAGTGATGTGGACAATAAAGTCCAGGCTGAGGAGGTCTCAGATGCAAATGAGGAACTTACTGATAACTGGAACAAAGGTCAATTTTGTTATGCGTTAGCAAAGAACCTGGTGGCATTTTGCCCCTGCCCTAGGGATCTGAGGAACTTCGAACTTGAGAGAGATGATTTAAAATATCTGGCAGAAGAAATTTCTAAGCAGCAAAAAGTTCAAGATGTGGCCGGCTACTTCTAACAACCTATGCTCATATACATGAGCAAAAAAAATGAAATCAAACTGGAACATATTTAAAAGGGAAGCAGAGTGTAAAAGTTTGGAAAATTTGCTGCCTGGCCATGTGGTAGAAAAAAAAATTTTTTTCAGGGGAATAGTTCAAGCAGCCTGCAGAAATTTGCATAAGTAAAGAGGAGCCAAATGTTAATAGCCAAGGTAATGGGAAAAAAGTCCTTGAAGGCATTTAAGAGACCTTTATGGCAGCCTGTCACACAACAGGCCCAGAGACCTGGGAGACCTAGGAGGGAGGAATTGTTTCCTGAGTCAGGCCAAGGGCTTTGCTATCCCATGTATCCTTGGGACCCTGCTTCTTACATCCCAGCTGCTCCAACTTCAGACGTGGCTAAAAGGGGCCTAGGTATAGCTCAGAGGGTAAAAGCTGTGAGCCTTGACAGCTTCCACATGGTGTTAAGCCTGTAAGTGCACAGAGTACAAAGGGTGAGGCTTAGGAGCCTCTGCCTAGTTTTCAGTAGATGCATGGAAAAGCCTGGATCTCCAGGCAGAACCCTACTGCAGGGGTGGAGCCCTCACAGAGAACTTCTACTAAGGCAGTGAGGAGGCGAAATGTGGGGTGGGAACCCATACACAGAATCCCTGCTGGGGCACTGCCTAGTGAGAAAAGGGCCACTGTCCTTCAGACTCTGGAGTGGTAAATCCATTAGCAGCTTGCACCCTGTGCCTGGAAAAGCCAAAGGCACTCAACACCTGCCTCTGAGAACAGCTGTGGGGATTGAACCATGGAAGGCTAGAGAAGCAGAGATGACCATGGTTTTGGGAGCCCACAACTTGTATAGGTGTGCTCTCGATGTGGGACATAGAGTCAAAGATTATTTTGGAGCTTTACGATTTAATGACTGCCCTGCTGGGTTTTGGACTTGCATGAGGCCTGTAATCCTTTTCTTTTGGCTGATATCTCCCTTTTGCAATAGGAGTATCTACCAACTGCCTATACCCCTATTGTGTCTTGGAAGTAACTAATTTGTTTTTAATTTTACAGGGGGTGATAGGCAAAAGGAACTTGCCTTGTCTCAGATGAGACTTTGGACTTTGAAATTTGAGTTAATGCTGAAGTAAGTTAAGACTTTGGGGGACTGTCAGGAAGGTATGATTGGATTTTGCAATGTGAGAAGGACATGAGCTTTGGGAAGGTCCACAAGTGGAATCATATCACTTGAATCTATATATCCACCCAAATTTCACATTCAGTTTTAATCCCCAGTGTGGAAGTGGGGCATGACGGAAGGTGATAGAGTCAAGGGGAAGAATTCTTTTGAATGATTTAGCCCCAACCTCTTGATGCTGTTCTCATGATAGTGAGTGAGTGAGTGAGTTATCATGAGATCTGGTTGTTTAAAATTATATAGCACCTCCTTCCTCTCTCTCTTCCTTCTGCTCTGGCCATGTGAGACATTTTGCTTATCCTTTGCCTTCCACCATGATTGTAAGTTCCTGAGGACTCCTCAGAAGCAAAAGCCCCTATGCTTCCTGTACAGCCTGAGGAACCATGAGTCAATTAATCCTCTTTTCTTATAAATACCCACATTCATACATTTTAGCAATGCAAAAACAGACTAATACAGACACTTAAATTGATTCCATATGTTGGCTGTTGTGAATTATGCAATGAACACGGGGGTGTAGGTATTTCTTTGACATAATGTTTTCATTTCTTTGGATATATATACACAGAAGTGGGAATATTGGTTCAAATGTTAGTTCTATTGTTAATTTTTTGAGGAACCTCCATGCTGTTTTATATAATGGCTGTACTAATTTACATTCCAAGCAAAAATGTAAAAGAGTTCTCTTTTGTCCACATCCTTACCAACACTTATCTTTGGTGTTTTTGATTATTACCATTATAGCAGATGTAAAGTGATATCTCATTGTAGTTTTGACTTGCATTACTGATGTTAAACATTTCGTCTTATATTTATTAGCTATTTGTGTGTATTATTTGGAAAAAAATGTCTATTCAGGTATCTTCCCTATGTTTAAATCAGTTTGTTTCTTGATATTGAGTTGTGTGAGCTTCTTATATATTTTGAATATTAACCCCTTATATGATGTATAGTTTGAAAATATTTTCTCCCATTTCTTAGACTGCTTTTTTTTCTGCTGATTATTTCCTTTACTATACAGAAGCTTTTTAGTTTCATATACTCTCATTTGTCTATCTTTGCTTTTGTTGCCTGTGCTTCTTGAATCATAGCCAAAAAATCAGTTGCCTACCTCAAGTGAAGAACTTTTTTTTCTCAATGTTTCTTCTGGTAGTTTTATACTTTTGGGTCTTACCTTTAAGTCTTTATACATTTTGAGTTGGTTTTTGTATATAGTGAGATAGGGGTTCAGTTTCATTCTTCTGTATGCAATTATCCAGTTTTCCCAACACCATTTACTGAAGATACTGTCCTGTATTTATTGTGAGTTTGGGGTACTTTTGTCAAGGATCAATTGACCATAAATGTGTAAACCTATATCTGGGCTCTCTACATTAGGTCCTTGATCTATTTTTCAGTTATTTTAGTAAAATTATAAGCTAACAGCCAATTTAATTATTTTGTATGTAGATACCCAGTTTTCTCAAGAAAATTTGTTGTAGAAACTATTTCTTACAGAATAATCTTGGCATCCTTGTGGAAAACATTTGACAATATATATGAAGCTTTATATCTGGTCTTTAAATTCTTGGCACCATCCTGGCTCATTACAGCCTCCAACTCATGGATTCAAGTGATTCTCATGTTTCAGCCTCCCAAGTAGATGGGATTACAGGTGCGTGCCACCACACCCAACTAATTTTGGTATTTTTAGTAGAGAGAGGGTTTCACTATATTGGCCGGGCTGGTCTCAAATTCCTGACCTCAGGTGATCCGCCCACCTCAGCCTCCCTAAGTGTTTGGATTACAGGCATGAGCCACCTCACCCAGCCTACTGGTCTTTCAATTCTATTCTATTGATCTATGTGTCTATCTTTATACCAGTACCACATAGCTTTGATTACCGTACTTTTATAGTAAGTTTTGAAGTAAGAAAATATGAGATTTTCAACTTTCTTCTTCTTTTTCAAAGTTGTTTTGGATATTCAGGATCCTTGATTTAAAATTTTAAATGCCACAAGGACATAGCTATACAAATCTGAGAAATATGTACAATATATCTAAAATATACGTTAATTTATGTACATTGCAGTGCTCCTAGAAGTTGAATTTCATTGTTTATTGTTGTTTTCTTTCAAAATTATTGTTTTTAAATGTAATATATTACATTTAGCAGGGCTAAAATAAAAATATATTTTTATAGTTTATTTGTATTTTATAAAGTAATTCATCAGTAGATGACCAGCATAACACACTTCTCTAATAATAGATCCCACACCTACCTGGACATACAATGCTATTCAGAGCTTTAGAAATAATAACCCGGGTCCTATCTCTAGGGCTTCTACCATAGTAAGTAGAGTAGACTCAGTGGCGAGTCTTGGAAATCTCAGCTCTCTATCTATTCCTTAATAAATTTGAATCAGTGGTATTTGCAAATCACTAATTGGAATAAAGATAATGAAAGACTGATAATTTAAACTTGTTTGTAGTTGCATAGAAAGAGAAGTGTGGAGAATGAAGAAAGAGATAATTTGTGAAGTGAGTGGTGATCAAGACAAGCAAAACACCTAGTGATTAATTGTTAGGGTCTTTACCAAAGGCCAACATGATGACTAAACCTTTAAGCCATACAAGAAATTTATTGATGTTTACTGTCATCACAACTTTTAACTAAATTGTGTGAACCATGAGTTATATAATTTTCTCATTATTTTAATGATCAACACTGAATTCTTTCAATGATTAAACAAACTATTTTGCTGTATTTTTTGTCTACATTTTTGGTATATAATTTTGTGTTTTGCCTGGAAAATACTAGTGAAAAAAAGAAGGAAGGAATGAAGGGAGAAAGGATAAAAGGAAAAAGAAGAAAAAAGAAGGGGAAATAAAAAAAGAAAATGAAAGAAAAGCAAAGGAAAAGAAAACAATTAATAGCATTTAGAATCTAGAAGTGCTATATAAAATTTTAAATTTCTGTCTTTTCTTGAAAATATTGAAACAACTGACCATACCAAGAACAAGTAGAAGAAAGTAGCTAGCTGGTCCTTCAGCCTGACAAGCACCATTCATGATTCTGTAGATGCTAGCTATTTCTGCCTCACATGTACTTGTTCAATTTCCTCAATATAGTGCACACTTGGCCTCAATAGATATTTGTGTTTATAAATTATGATATCAATAAAATCCACAGACAATCTTGCTATTTGTACTGGTTTATGAAACACAAAGGCACAAGTAAATCCTTTCTTCTGCTTTGACCCAAAGGATCATTTGTTCTTTGGTTTATTCTCTGCATTCAGCAAAGAAGTCAAGTCATGCTTATTTGATTTTTCCTGCTTTTTTTCAGTGTTGATAAAACTTTAAATCTACCAATGATGTGCTTAAAACAAATTCAGTTAAAAATACAGTGACAAGACTACAATAATAAAACTACAGAAACAAAACAAAAACTCAGTATTATCAGTTGAAAACAAGCTTCTGGATAAAACAATGAAATATGA
The DNA here is from genome assembly GCF_006542625.1 of Nomascus leucogenys. Lineage (NCBI taxonomy): Eukaryota > Metazoa > Chordata > Mammalia > Primates > Hylobatidae > Nomascus > Nomascus leucogenys. The sequence continues at coordinate 63,416,322 of NC_044383.1, read as the reverse complement.
AAATTTTATGAACTCTTCCAAGCCAGAAGTGATATGATAAATTGTTTTCTGAGCTCTTTTTTTTTTAAATTGAGAGAGTTTTTTCTGTCACCTCGGCTGGAGTGCAGTGGCACAATCAGGGTTCAATATAGCCTCAAATCCCCTGGCTCAAGCAATTCTCCTGCTTCAACCTCCTCAGTAGCTAGGACTACAGTAACACACCACCATGCCTCGCTAATTTTTATTTTTTTCTTTTGTAGAGATCGGGGTCTCACTATGTTGACAAGGCTGGTTTTGAACTCTAGGCCTCAAGAGAGGCCTCAACCTCCCATAATGCTAGGATTACAGTCGTGAGCCACCACACTCAGCATGCTTTGCTCTTTTAGAATATAAGGGGTTAATTTGACTTTTCAGAGTATAACTTTGACTGCAGAAAGCCAATTATGTCAAATCTGTATTTTTTTAAAAATAGAGCAAAGTTTGATATAATCTAAACAAAACAGCTAATTCAGTTAGTGAAACATTTCAATACATTTGACGTACATGGTGAAACTAAAATTTTCAACAACTTAGTACTTTTTTTAACTAGGACATCTGAAAATATGTGTATGGCAGGTGATTATAAAATTGTGTTATCAACATGCAAAGAGCAGTTAGTTTTATGAAAGCTGAAAAGTTTCTAGTGTCAGCACTAGATTTATGCACTATAATTTATGAATTATTGATCTATGCATGGGCATAAAATAATGCAAATAGAAGTGATGAGAGAAAAAGAGTGCCAAAGATCCAGCTTGCAAAACTACTACTCAGAATTTGCACTAATTCATTTCTCTTGAAAACTCCTGACAAACATCTTTTGTTTTTTCTTCTAAAATAATAACTCCAAGGTACATACCATACAAATCTTTTTAGGATTAAAAAATATACTATTATATAATTCTGGTATTATTGGTTACACACATAATAAATTTTATTTTTATTTGTAGGTTTGATAACATATTTGAGCATAAGTAGAATCGGAAACAATTGTCTAAATGTCCTAAATCGAGTTTTAAAAATATTTTCATAAAATAAATGTAAGAGTTCACATCTCACAATCAGTCTTCACTTATTTGGGAAGAAAAACGTATGTTAATATTTAATGCAATAGATACAATATTTTGTGCTTGTTTAAATAAAATGATATTCTAATTCTGACATCCTGGGCTATTACAGGCTTATTCTTGAATGTTTCCCCAGAAAAGGATGACATTTTTTTTCCCCTGAGAAATATATTTCTCGTATCTCCATACCCACTCCTTCCAAAAGGGGAAGCCTCGGAAATCCTGTTATACTGTAGAACCTAATCTACAGTTGACTGTATCAGGTAAGAACAACTGACTGAAGCTAAAGATAGAGTCCTTCTCCTTGCAAAGAAGAATTGAGCGTCAGAGTTGCTATGCAATCGATTTCGATTATCTATTCTGAGGGTGCATGTGAGTGCATGCACAATCATATATAAAAACTCCATGTAGCTGGTTTGTGCCTTCATGAAAGTTGTCACTTCATTCGTAATAGGGATAAGAGAGAAGTATGGCCATAATGATCTGAAATGATACAAAATAGGGGTCTGACAGACAATATTTAAAAAATATATTATTAACCACACTTGTTACTGATTTCTAGCGACTGGATCAACTAGGGAAATACTGGGCATTATATAGGGAAGATGTCATGTGAATTTACTGGTTCTGTAGCATTACATTCACATACAATATATAGAAATGACATTAGGGAAGGGAGAGTGTGTTTTTCATGGTACAAGATGTAATTCAGTTATCTTAAGTTCAAATTATCTCTAGATATAAAAAAAAAGTTGATTGGGCAGACAGTGGAGAATATTATAATGGATAATTTGTGAAACCTACTCAACCCAGAATCTTTCTTATTAGACCTACATTTACCTCGATGGGTGTGAGCTGCAGCAATTATGTGTTGTCTATATGACCCAGCCATTCTAGCCACAGTTGATTAGGTGAGGAGTAAGTAAGTTATTCACAATTAGCTAATCAAATTTTGAGTTTGAAGTTTACAGACACTAAAATTTTTGTCATATTAACAATTTAAACTATAGACATAAAAACTTAAGAGATGTGGTGACAGCAATCAAACGTTTGTTTAAATAGAAGCAAAATTAAATGCTCTTATAAATTTCTCGATATTTGGATTAATTAAGTTGATGAAAATGGGTAAATTTCTGTCTCTTGAAATCAAAAAACTATAAATTAAGTTGAATTATTCATATCAGGATTATCCCAAGTGTCCTGCACAAAATTTTATTTTGTTCTATTTTCCATCTGTCCAGGTTTTCTGGAGAAGCACATGAGCAGGACAACTTACCTTGAAGCTGGTATTCAAGTTTCCTGGAATTCTTGGTTTAGGAAACATCAGCACCAGCTCTCCAGGTGCTCAAGTGAAAAACGTGGAAGTCATTCCTTCTCCCTTAGCCCCTGATCCAATCACTCTGTACCTTCTTAAATATCTTTTCAATCTGACCATTTTCCTCCACCTCCACTAGTACTAATTTTGATTTATCTATTTTTAGTTATTACATGCATTAGTGCAACACGCAATAATATTTCTGTGTCCATATCTTCCTCTGCTGTAATCCATTCCCCATATTAGTCAAAGTAATTGTTTCAAAATGTGATTACCACTATGTCACTTCTTTACATACAATTCTTCAATGTTTTCCCATTGCACTGACTATAAATTCTAAAATTATGTGTGTATTAGTCTGTTCTCACACTGCTATAAATAACTGAGACTAGGTCATTAGTAAAGGAAAGATGTTTAATTGACTCACAACTCTGCAGGGCTGGGGAGGTCTCAAAAAACTTACAATCATGGTTGAAGGGGAAGAAAACATGTCTTTCTTCACATGGTGGCAGGAAGGAGAAGTGCAGACTGAAATGGAGAAAAGCTCTTTATAAAACCATCAGATCTCATGAGGACTCACTCACTATCATGAGAACAGCATGGGGAAACCGCCCCCATGATCTAATCATCTCCCATAAGCTCCCTCCACCAACACGTGGGGATTACAATTCATATTACCATTCAAGATAAGATTTGGGTGGGGACAGAGAGCCAGACTATATGAATATGATTGTTACTTAACTCTCCAGCCACGTTTCCTATTCATATTTTTCTAGTTCTCAACTTTCTAGATCATGGTTTTACCACCTCAGAAATACTGATGTTTTGAACCAGATAATTCTTTGTTGTGGGGGCTTATCTTGTGCATCATAGAATATTTAAGAGCATCTCTGCCTCTTCTCACCTGTAGCATCCCCACTAGGTGTGACAAATGTTCCCAGTCATTGACCAATGTCCCCTGAGAAGCATATCATTTTGAATGGGAGTCACCGTTCTGGGTACATAGTCATTCTTTCATGTATTCAGCGTTCTTAGACCTCAAATCTTTTGAAAATTATTTCTTCTTCCTGGAATGTTCTTTTGGTGTTTCTATGTATTTTCTCACCAATTTAAAACTACCCCCTCTCAATGTCATACACCAAGTTAGTTTTACACTCTGATCTCCTCTACGCTTTTAAAATTATTTACCTCCACATCCCATGCCATTTTACAACTTTCTTTAATGTGCTGTGTTCCTGCTCATCAGGAGGACTTTGCTCATAGTCTTTCAAATTTCCTGCTAATGGCTCTACCTTTGTCTCATTAAAATCTAATCACACAGCCTGTGTCACTTCCTTCCGGAAAACCTCCTGAGCACCACAGACTATCATTCTGCTTTTGTTGCTGTTAATATACCGTCAAAAATTATGTTTCATTAAGTCATAACAACTCAGTTTGCATTTTTGTATTTATTTGTGTAATGAGCTGGTTAATACAGTTCAAATTCACTAGTCTTTGTCCTCAATGAAAATGAGAACCATGTTTGCTTTGGCTTAACATTTTGTCTCTAGCACTGACCAAGAGTCTGACACAAAATAGACACTTAATATATACTCATTGAACGAGAATGAATGAGGAATATTTCCCATAATTATAATTGGATAATGAGCTATGTAATTATGCTTGCAACCCTGAATGTGAGCTTCCTGAAATCTAGGACCTTGTCTTTGCCTGGAACGACTATATCCACATTGCCTAAATCCTCAATAACTATTTTCCTCAAGGGAATGAGGGCTTCCTAGAAATAACTCATTTTTCTTGAAAGTTAAACATAAACATTTTTATCACAAAATTTTAGATTTTAATAGATCTTAGACATCTGCAGGACCTTTAAAATTTTTTTTAGATGACCATGCATAAAATACTCATGATCATATACTCATATAGTACTGCACATAAATCTCAGTGCAGTGAAATACTAGAATCTGTCCTCCTGACACTTAAACATTACTTTTCTCATTTGATTAGTATCACTGGCCAGGTATTTTTGAAAACTACGAAATACTCTATGATGTAAGTGTTCACAATTCTTGCACTCCTACAAATACCCTGAACTGTTAGTGTTCATTATTTTTCTATTTATCTTATTCCAATTATTTTTCTCTCCTACTCAGTCTTTGTGTAGCTTCAAATGTAATTGTAAGGCTGGCAGACATGGGGCGGCTAAGATGGTTGCCGGCTTAACAAAATGGCTGCCAGCCCGGAACTTTCCTGGCCCAGAACAGTGCTGCCACGTCACCACCGAGAAACAGAAAGCTAAGCAGAAACGCGAAACCTAAGCCCAGCGCCAAACCTTATATGGAAAAACGCCTGATCTGCCCCACCCTGCCCGCTAAGCCCATAAAAGCACAACCGCCTTCTTCTCCAGGGCGACTTCCCTGGCCCACTGCTTCTTTCTCAGACCAGGGAACCTCGCCCGAGAGCGCCTCCTAATAAAGCCTGATCTTTACTTTCCCGCCTATCTGGGTTTGTCTGTTTCCTGCTGCACCTGACAGTAATTTCTTTAATAACTCCTGTTGCAATAGTTGATGCCACATTAATACATTAGTAGTCACATGATTTTAACTCTAGTACTTTTGTTGTCATCATGTTCATGAAACTTAGACAACATAAACAGACTCAGATCTATAAACTCCACAAAAAAGTCACATATTTTTAAATAATTCCACTGATATCCAGAGTCCCTTATTACCTTGCAACAATTTGAACTATGTGGAATAAGAAATAGTGTTTATAGTTAATAAAGTTGTATTTTATTATTGAAAATTGTTGAGAGAGTAGATTTTAATTGTTCTCACTACAGAAAATGAGCTTACGAGGTAATAGTTAATTTCCTCAATTTAGACATTCCACAGTGTATACCTACTTCAAAACATAATGTTGCATGTAATAAATGTAATTTTTATTGTCAACTAAAATAAATAAATAAGAAACAAAGTGCTATCAAGCTATGTATTTTGGATCACACAATAGTAACTAATTTCCTAAAAAAGTGGAGAGCCCTGTATGAGCTGCAACTCAGTCAATCTCAAGTGTTGTGGACAATGAGAGTCACATTTATTAAATAAAGGCTGTAACTCATTAATAAAAAACATTAACATAATACTGACTTATGTGCTAAGGAAAATATTATTCCAGGAATGGTTAATTACTCTGTCTCTGCCGTGTTGACCATTTAAAAGTAGAATTGACAAAACATGCTCATAATTCCCCTTGTACACAAAAGACTGCATGGACAAACAGTTTCAGTGCTTATGTATGCTGTGCTTGACAAGCTGAGGTAGGCATGCCTTTCTTGAAAATAACTCAATAGGTTTGACAGGATGAATCACTTCCTACATTCCTAAGCATGAAAATTATGTGCAGGCTTTGTGGGGTGAAGTAAGTCTGAGAAAATTCTGCCTTCTAGGTTTCATAGAGTTAGGATAAAAATCTTTCTTACATCAACATTGCGTTCTTAGTAGGTTGCTGTTTGCTTCAGCAAAATCTTTGTATGAATCCCATGCTGGGGGCCTTAGATACATAAATCATTTCACAAAGTACTGATGAATATTAAATACAGAATAAAGAATAGCAGTTTTCAAAAAAGAAGTATTTTTCAAATAAAAATCAAAAGTGCCCTCTCGCAATTGATTTATTTTAGTACCTACCCACAAAAAAAGATGTCTTGGAAGATATATGCTTCACTTAAAAATATCAGCACATTAAAAAAAAGTTTTAAAAATAAAACCATATTAAATAGATTGCTAGTAAATTATGGCACTATTAAGCCACTCGTTTTATCAAAGTACCATTTTTTAAAGTTAAATATTAAGCTTTAATCAAAGAAAACCTCTTTTATTTTATGATTTATTGCTTCATATAAATGGATTTTTATTTTAATAAAAATAAGATAAATCATGTATAAACCAATATTAATAAGTGATTCATATAAGTACATTTTTTATAAAGGGCATAAGCAAATTTCTCTTCTTTCTAATTTTTCCTGTATTTAAAAGGTCCTAGTACAAAGAGTCACAATATGGTGAATTAGGGGTTCTAAAATAAAATTTTCCACTAAGTAGGTATGTGGCTTTAATACAGCTATTGCCTTGAACCTGATCTATTTAAGAAAATGAAGGTGTTTCAATGAATTACCTCACACATTCCAAACTTCTTTATTTATAATTGAGAAGCAAAATCAGGTTCATGTAAATAAGTGGCCATGAGAAAGAAATAATGTCTTAAATGTTAATTTAAGGAATGAAAGGTATTGATTTAAGCTTGATAAAAGTAAAAGAGTTTTTAGTGTTAGGTGTCCTTTCTACAAATGCGAACTAATTCTTTTTTTTTTTTTTGACTTGATTTGTGTTTTTTTTTTTTTTTTTAAATTATACTTTAGGTTTTAGGGTACATGTGCACAATGTGCAGGTTTGTTACATATGTATCCATGTGCCATGTTGATTTCCTGCAGCCATTAACTCGTCATTTAGCATTAGGTATATCTCCTAATGCTGTCCCTCCCCACCCCCCCCACACCACAAGTCCCCGGAGTGTGATGTTCCCCTTCCTGTGTCCATGAGTTCTCATTGTTCAGTTCCCACCTATGAGTGAGAACATACGGTGTTTGGTTTTTTGTCCTTGCGATAGTTTACTGAGAATGATGTTTTCCAATTTCATCCATGTCCCTACAAAGGACACGAACTCATCATTTTTTATGGCTGCATAGTATTCCATGGTGTATATGTGCCACATTTTCTTAATCCAGTCTATTGTTGTTGGACATTTGGGTTGGTTCCAACTCTTTGCTATTGTGAATAGTGCCTCAATAAACATACGTGTGCATGTGTCTTTATAGCAGCATGATTTATAGTCCTTTGGGTATATACCCAGTAATGGGATGGCTGGGTCAAATGGTATTTCTAGTTCAAGATCCCTGAGGAATCGCCACACTGACTTCCACAATGGTTGAACTAGTTTACAGTCCCACCAACAGTGTAAAAGTGTTCCTATTTCTCCACATCCTCTCCAGCACCTGTTGTTTCCTGATTTTTTAATGATGGCCATTCTAACTGGTGTGAGATGGTATCTCACTGTGGTTTTGATTTGCATTTCTCTGATGGCCAGTGATGATGAGCATTTCTTCATGTGTTTTTTGGCTGCAAAAATGTCTTCTTTTGAGAAGTGTCTGTTCATGTCCTTTGCCCACTTTTTGATGGGGTTGTTTGATTTTTTCTTGTAAATTTGTTTGAGTTCATTGTAGATTCTGGATATTAGCCCTTTGTCAGATGAGTAGGTTGCAAAAATTTTCTCCCATTCTGTAGGTTGCCTGTTCACTCTGATGGTAGTTTCTTTTGCTGTGCAGAAGCTCTTTAGTTTAATGAGATCCCATTTGTCAATTTTGGCTTTTGTTGCCATTGCTTTTGGTGTTTTAGACATGAAGTCCTTGCCCACGCCTATGTCCTGAATGGTATTGCCTAGGTTTTCTTGTAGGATTTTAATGGTTTTAGGTCTAACATTTAAGTCTTTAATCCATCTTGAATTAATTTTTGTATAAGGTGAAAGGAAGGGATCCAGTTGCAGTTTTCTACATATGGCTAGCCAGTTTTCCCGGCACCATTTATTAAATAGGGAATCCTTTCCCCATTTCTTGTTTTTGTCAGGTTTGTCAAAGATCAGATAGTTGTAGATATGTGGCATCATTTCTGAGGGCTCTGTTCTGTTCCATTGATCTATGTCTCTGTTGTGGTACCAGTACCATGCTGTTTTGGTTACTGTAGCCTTGTAGTATAGTTTAAAGTCAGGTAGCGTGATGCGTCCAGCTTTGTTCTTTTGGCTTAGGATTGACTTGGCGATGCGGGCTCTTTTTTGGTTCCATATGAACTTTAAAGTAGTTTTTTCCAATTCTGTGAAGAAAGTCATTGGTAGCTTGATGGGGATGGCATTGAATCTATAAATTACCTTGGGCAGTATGGCCATTTTCACGATATTGATTCTTCCAACCCATGAGCATGGAATGTTCTTCCATTTGTTTGTATCCTCTTTTATTTCATTGAGCAGTGGTTTGTAGTTCTCCTTGAAGAGGTCCTTCACATCCCTTGTAAGTTGGATTCCTAGGTATTTTATTCTCTTTGAAGCAATTGTGAATGGGAGTTCATTCATGATGTGGCTCTCTGTTTGTCTGTGATTGGTGTACAAGAATGCTTGTGATTTTTGTACATAGATTTTGTATCCTGAGACTTTGCTGAAGTTGCTAATCAGCTTAAGGAGATTTTGGGCTGAGACAATGGTGTTTTCTAGATATACAATCATGTCATCTGCAAACAGGGACAATTTGACTTCCTCTTTTCCTAATTGAATACCCTTTATTTCCTTCTCCTGCCTGATTGCTCTGGCCAGAACTTCCAGCACTATGTTGAATAGGAGCGGTGAGAGAGGGCATCCCTGTCTTGTGCCAGTTTTCAGAAGGAATGCTTCCAGTTTTTGCCCATTCAGTATGATATTGGCTGTGGGTTTGTCATAGATAGCTCTTATTATTTTGAGATACGCCCCATCAATACCTAATTTATTGAGAGTTTTTATCATGAAGGGTTGTTGAATTTTGTCAAAGGCCTTTTCTGCATCTATTGAGATAATCATGTGGTTTTTGTCTTTGGTTCTGTTTATATGCTGGATTACATTTATTGTTTTGCGTATGTTGAACCAGCCTTGCATCCCAGGGATGAAGCCCACTTGATTATGGTGGATAAGCTTTTTGATGTGCTGCTGGATTCGGTTTGCCAGTATTTTATTGAGGATTTTTGCATCAATGTTCATCAAGGATGTTGGTCTGAAATTCTCTTTTTTGGTTATGTCTCTGCCAGGCTTTGGTATCAGGACAATGCTGGCTTCATAAAATGCATTAGGGAGGATTCCCTCTTTTTCTATCGATTGGAATAGTTTCAGAAGGAATGGTACCAGTTCCTCCTTGTACCTCTGGTAGAATTCAGCTGTGAATCCATCAGGTCCTGGACTCTTTTTGGTTGGTAAGCTATTGATTATTGCCACAATTTCAGAACCTGTTATTGGTCCATTCAGAGATTCAACTTCTTCCTGGTTTAGTCTTGGGAGAGTGTATTTGTCGAGGAATTTATCCATTTCTTCTAGATTTTCTGGTTTATTTCCATAGAGGTGTTTGTAGTATTCTGTGATGGTAGATTGTATTTCTGTGGGATTGGTGGTGATATCCCCTTTTTCGTTTTTTATTGCATCTATTTGATTCTTCTCTCTTTTCTTCTTTATTAGTCTTGCTAGCGGTCTATCAATTTTGTTGATCTTTTCAAAAAACCAGCTCCTGGATTCATTAATTTTTCGAAGGGTTTTATTGTGTCTCTATTTCCTTCAGTTTTGCTCTGATTTTAGTTATTTCTAGCCTTCTGCTAGCTTTTGAATGTGTTTGCTCTTGCTTTTCTAGTTCTTTTAATTGTGATGTTAGGGTGTCAATTTTGGATCTTTCCTGCTTTCTCTTGTGGGCATTTAGTGCTATAAATTTCCCTCTACACACTGCTTTGAATGTGTCCCAGAGATTCTGGTATGTTGTGTCTTTGTTCTTGTTGGTTTCAAAGAACATCGTTATTTCTGCCTTCATTTCATTATGTACCCAATAGTCATTCAGGAGCAGGTTGTTCAGTTTCCATGTAGTTGAGCGGTTTTGAGTGAGTTTCTTAATCCTGAGTTCTAGTTTGATTGCACTGTGGTCTGAGAGACAGTTTGTCATAATTTCTGTTCTTTTACATTTGCTGAGGAGAGCTTTACTTCCAACTATGTGGTCAATTTTGGAATAGGTGTGGTGTGGTGCTGAAAAAAATGTATATTCTGTTGATTTGGGGTGGAGAGTTCTGTAGATGTCTATTAGGTCCACTTTATGTAGAGCTGAGTTCAATTCCTGGATATCCTTGTTAACTTTCTGTCTCGTTGATCTGTCTAATGTTGACAGTGGGGTGTTAAAATCTCCCATTATTATTGTGTGGGAGTTTAAGTCCCTTTGTAGGTCACTGAGGACTTGCTTTATGAATCTGGGTGCTCCTGTGTTGGGTGCATATATATTTAGGATAGTTAGCTCTTCTTGTTGAATTGATCCCTTTACCATTATGTAATGGCCTTCTTTGTCTCTTTTGATCTTTGTTGGTTTAAAGTCTATTTTATCAGAGACTAGGATTGCAACCCCTGCCTTTTTTTGTTTTCCAGTTGCTTGATAGATCTTCCTCCATCCCTTTATTTTGAGTTATGTGTGTCTCTGCACGTGAGATGGGTTTCCTGAATACAGCACACTGATGGGTCCTGACTCCTTATCCAGTTTGCCAGTCTGTGTCTTTTAATTGGAGCATTTAGCCCATTTACATTTAACGTTAATATTGTTATGTGTGAATCTGATCCTGTCATTATGATGTTAGTTGGTTATTTTTCTCGTTAGTTGCTGCAGTTTCTTCCTAGCCTCGATGGTCTTTACAATTTGGCATGTTTTTGCAGTGGCTGGTACCGGTTGTTCCTTTCCATGTTTAGTGCTTCCTTCCAGAGCTCTTTTAGGGCAGGCCTGGTGGTGACAAAATCACTCAGCGTTTGCTTGTCTGTAAAGTGTTTTATTTCTCCTTCACTTATGAAGCTTAGTTTGGTGGGATAGGAAATTCTGGGTTGAAAATTCTTTTCTTTAAGAATGTTGAATATGGCCCCCACTCTCTTCTGGCTTGTAGAGTTTCTGCTGAGAGATCAGCTGTTAGTCTGATGGGCTTCCCTTTGTGGGTAACCCGACCTTTCTCTCTGGCTGCCCTTAACATTTTTTCCTTCATTTCAACTTTGGTGAATCTGACAATTATGTGTCTTGGAGTAGCCCTTCTCGAGGAGTATCTTTGTGGCGTTCTCTGTATTTCCTGAATCTGAATGTTGGCCTGCCTTGCTAGATTGGGGAAGTTCTCCTGGATAATATCTCGCAGAGTGTTTTCCAACTTGGTTCCATTCTCCCCATCATTTTCAGGTACACCAATCAGACGTAGATTTGGTCTTTTCACATAGTCCCAAATTTCTTGGAGGCTTTGTTCATTTCTTTTTATCCTTTTTTCTCTAAACTTCCCTTCTCTCTTCATTTCATTCATTTCATCTTCCATCAGCGATACCCTTTCTTCCAGTTGATCGCATCTGCTACTGAGGCTTCTGCAATCTTCGCGTTGTTCTCGAAACTTGGCTTTCAGCTCCATCAGCTCCTTTAAGCCCTTCTCTCCACTGGTTATTCTAGTTATCCATTCTTCTAATTTTTTTTCAAAGATTTTAACTTCTTTGCTGTTGTTTTGAATTTCCTCTCGTAGCTCAGAGTAGTTTGATCGTCTGAAGCCTTCTTCTCTCAACTCGTCAAAGTCATCCTCCATCCAGCTTTGTTCCGTTGCTGGTGAGGAACTGCGTTCCTTTGGAGGAGGAGAGGTGCTCTGTTTTTTAGAGTTTCCAGTTTTTCTGCTCTTTTTTTTCCCCATCTTTGTGGTTTTATCTACTTTTTGTCTTTGATGATGGTGATGTACAGATGGGTTTTTGGTGTGGATGTCCTTTCTGTTTGTTAGTTTTCCTTCTAGCAGACAGGACCCTCAGCTGCAGGTCTGTTGGAGTTTACTAGAGGTCCACTCCAGACCCTGTTTGGCTGGGTGTCAGCAGTGGTGGCTGCAGAACAGTGGATTTTCGTGAGACCACAAATTCAGCTGTCTGATAGTTCCTCTGAAAGTTTTGTCTCAGAGGAGTACCCGGCTCAATGAGGTGTCAGTCTGTCCCTACTGGGGGGGTGCCTCCCAGTTAGGCTGCTCAGGGGTGAGGGACCCACTTTAGGAGGCGGTCTGTCTGTTCTCAGATCTCCAGCTGTGTGCTGGGAGAACCACTACTCTCTTCAAAGCTGTCAGTCAGACAGGGACATTTAAGTCTGTGGAGGTTCCTGCTGAGTTTTTGTTTGTCTGTGCCCTGCCCCCAGAGGTGGAGCCTACAGAGGCAGGCAGGCCTCCTTGAGCTGTAGTGGGCTCCACCCAGTTCGAGCTTCCTGTCTGCTTTGTTTACCTAATCAAGCCTGGGCAATGGCAGGCGCCCCTCCCCCAGCCTTGCTGCCGCCTTGCAGCTTGATCTCAGACTGCTGTGCTAGCAATCAGCGAGACTCCGTGGGCATAGGACCCTCTGAGCCAGGTGCGGGACACAATCTCCTAGTGTGCCGTTTTCCAGGCCCATTGGAAAAGCGCAGTATTAGGATGGGACTGACCCGATGTTCCAGGTGCCGTCTGTTTCCCCTTTCTTTGACTAGGAAAGGGAACTCCCTGACCCCTTGCACTTCCCGAGTGAGGCAATGCCTCGCCCTGCTTCGGCTCACGCACAGTGCGCTTCACCGACTGTCCTGCACCCACTGTTAGGCACTCCCTAGTGAGATGAAACCGGTACCTCATGCAGAAATGCAGAAATCACCTGTCTTCTGTGTCGCTGGGGCTGGGAGCTGGAGACTGGAGCTGTTCCTATTCGGCCATCTTGGCTCCACACCCGCGAACTAATTCTTAAATTGGTTCTTTCTGTTAAGACCCGGGGTGACTTCCTCTGTCTCCTTACTCATTTTAAAAGGGAAAATAGGCATCTTTAGTAGGAAGCTGCGTCTGTCTAAAACAGTAGCTTTATGTCTGACTTTGTAAATCATTTTTATTTGGTCTCTTCTTGAATTTGTTTATTTTATTTGTTGGAGTTGGTTGTATACCACTCTAATTTAAACTTGAACATATTTATTCTGGCTGAGAAACAGTTCCTTTACCTCTTCATGTTCAGTCTTTAAGTTTATTTTAGGTATTTTAGTTCTGAGTTCTATCCTATTTTCCCAGATATCTAAGCTGTGTTCATGCATCATTACCACGTCTGCCCTATATTTCACTTCTCTGCAATGAAGCTCTTGCAATATATACTTTTTCCTCATGTTTATTTAAAATGTTTTTACAGTAGAGATCCTCACATCTTGATCACAATCGTCTCTCCTTTGTTGCTCATTGATGTTCTTCCCCTAGGCAACCTCACCTTGTAAAATAGCTGCCAATGTTTTTACCGTTTTCACAGCTCTCATTTCTCTTTTGATGTCTAAAGAAATCAAAAACCGAATATAGCTCAAACAGAAGTTTTTTTCCTCCTGAATTTACTCCTCTTCCTTGTCATCGTATCTCATTTAATGACACAACAATGTACCAAACTGCTCAAGACAACAACTTAGAAGTTATTTATCACTTCTCCTTTCCTCATCCTCACATTCAAAATCACTGTGTCCTCTAATTCTAAACTTGATATCGGTACCATTCACATTTTGCTGTCTCTTTTTCTGCTCCCCAATTCACTCTACTGTCTTCTCTTGCCCAGACTAAAATAGCTTAGATGTTTTTTTTTTCTGTTCCAATAGATCCCCATTATACCTGGACTTAAAACCAAATTTATATTATGGACAATAGGTTATATATGAACTGGTTCTTGGTTATTTATCTTGACTCATTTTCTGTCATTTCTCTCTTTTTTAGCCCAATGAGTTTTGTTTTTCATTTGTTTGTTTGTTTTGTTTTTGTTGTTTTACAAAAAATATTAAAATTTTTTCCAAGGTGGAGTTTTTAATCCTGATGATCTTTCTGTCAGGAATGATGTATTTTTAATTGTTTTGTTGACTTTTTCTTGCCATGTAAGCTTCAGCCCACATTTTTTCTCCATTGTAATAGCTTCTTTGACTGCCCAAATTATCATATAAATGATATGATGTCAATCAACATCCCAATTAAGCACAATTATATGACACTGAATTTACTATATTTTTAAATATGACATTTTAATGTATTTGGAAAAAGAACACTTTTACTTCTTTCCTCCAAGATCCAGAAGAAGACATGGATATTTACTCTTACAACTTCCATTCAAGGTAATATTGGAAGTCGTCATCAGAGCAATTGTCAAGATAAGGAAATAAAGGCATGCAAATAGAAAAGAAAGTGAAATTGTTGTTGTTTGCAGAGGATATGATCCTGTATATAGAAAACCCTAAATATTCCACAAGAAAACCTGTCAGAACTAATAAATAGACACAGCAAATGTAAGGGATACCAAATCAACCTGTGAAAATCACTAGTATTTCTCACAAAAAAATTCTGAAAAAGAAATCAAGAAAGCAATCTAATCTATAATAGCTACAAGAAGAATAAAATAGGAATAAATTTAGTCATGAAGGTAAAGTATCTGTAGACTGAAAATTATAAAACAGTAATGAAAATAATTGAAGAAGGCCAGGCATGGTGGCTGACTCCTATAATCCCAGCACTTTGGGAGGCTGAAGTGGGCAGATCACATGAGGTCAGGAGTTCAAGACCAGCCTGGCCAACATGATAAAACCCCGTCTCTACTAAAAGTAAAAAAAATTAGCCAGGTATGGTGGTGGGCACCTGTAATCCTACCTACTCCAGAGGCTGAGGAAGGAGAATTTCTTGAGCCCAGGAGGCAAAGGTTGCAGTGAGCTGAGATGGCGCCATTGCACTCCAGCCTCGGAAACAAGAGCGAAACTCCTTAAAATAATAATAATAATAATTAATTAATTAAAAAATAAAATAATAGAACAACACACAAATAAATGGAAAGATATTCCATGTTCATAGATTGAAAAAATTATGGTTAAAATATCCATACTACCAAAGTGATTGACAGATTAAATACAGTCCTTATTAAAATTCCAGTATCATTTTTTAGAGATATAGAATAAATAATTCCAAAATTGATATGGAATCACACAAAATCCCAAGTAACCTGGACAATTACGAGCAAAAAAAAAAAAACTCAAAAACAAAGGTGCGGGAATCACATTGCTTGATTCCAAACTGTAATACAAAGCTATAGAAAATAAAACAGTATGGTGCTGCCATAAACATAGATTCATTGACCAAAGAAAAGAACAGATATCATAGAAATGAACATATATTTGTATGGTCAATTGAGCTTTGATGAAGGTACTCAGGATATACAATGGGAAAAGGACGCTCTTATGAATGATGTTGAAGAAATTGGATATCTATATTCAGAAGAGTGAAGGACCCTTCTCTAACATCATAAAATAAACAAACTCAAATTAGATTAAACATTGAAATGTAAGACCTGAAACTGTAAAACTATTAGAAGAAAATATAGAAAAATGACATGACATTGGTTTGGGCAATAATTTATTTAGATTTTATACTAAAAATGCAGGCAATAAAAGCAAAAATAGACAAATGGGATTACATGAAATTAAAAAGCTTTGCACAGCAAGAAAACAACAGAGTGGAGAAACAAATGACAGATCAGGAGAAAATATTTGCAAGCCATACATTTGATAAGGGGTTAATATAAAAAATAAGTAAGGAACACAAACAACTCTATATAATGGAAACTAATTATCCAGTTAAAAAATAGGCAAGGGACCTGAATAAACACTTTACAAAAGAAGACATACATATGGCCAACAGACATATGAAAAAATGCTCAACATCACTAATCATTAAAAAATTCAAATTAAAATAACAATGAAATAATACACCACACCTGTCAGAATGGCTATTACCAAAAAGGCAAAAAAAAACAAAAATCACAACTTTTGGTGAGAATGTGTAGAAGAGGGAGACTTGTACACTGTTGGTGGGATTGTAAATTAGTACAGCCATTAAGGAAAACAGCATGAAGATATCTCAAAAAACTAAAAATAAAATTACCGTATAATATAGCAACCCCACTTCTGGGTATTTACTTAAAGATTTGAAGTTAGTATGTAAAAGAAATATCTGCACTCCCAAATTATTTGCAGCATTATTTACAATAGCCAAGATATGGAATCAACCTAAGCATCCATCAACAGATGAATGGATAAAGATAATATGGTGTGTGTGTGTGTAAAATATGATGTTATGTATGTATACACATACAATAGTACTTCATCATATATATGTGTGTATACATATATGTATACATTGTATGTATGTGTGGACAGTGTGTGTGTATATGTATATATAGATATGTCTTGAAAAAGTATTTTAAAACTGTTAAAAAAGAAGATATTCTTCTTTGCAACAAACAACACGGATGGAATTGCAGAATATTATACTAAGTGGCATAAGACACATGTTCTCATTTTTTGTAAAATCTAAAACCATCAAACTCAAAAGAATGCAGAGTGGAATTGTGACTATGAGAGGCAGGAGGCAAAGGGAATAGGGAGATGATGGTCAAAGGATACAAAGCCTCAAATAGAAAAAATACATTTCTTTTTCTTGGATATATATTGTATAGCATGATGAGTATAGTAAATCATATTGTATTGTGCATTTCAAAATCTCCAAGAGGGTAAATTTCAAATATTTTTCAAATATTTTCCCCACAAAAAAAGATAAGTATTTGATACGATGGATATGTCAATTCACTTGATTTCATTACTTCACATTAAATTCATAAGTGTTAACAACATTTTGTACCCCATGAATATATACAAGCTAACTTGTCATTTTACAATTAAAAATAAAAATTAGGCCTGGCATGGTGGATCATGCCTGTAATCCCAGCACTTTGGGAGGCTGAAGCGGGCAGATGACGAGGTCAGAAGTTCAAGACCAGACTGGCCAAACAGACCAGCCAGGCCAACATGGTGAAACTTCGTCTTTACTAAAAATACAAAAATTAGCTGGGTGTGGTGACGGGTGCCTGTAATCCCAGCTACTCGGGAGACTGAGGCATTAGAATTGCTTGAGTCTGGGAAGTGGAGGTTGCAGTGAGCCGAGATCACACCATTGCACCCCAGCCTGGGTGACAGAGCGAGACTCTGACTCAAAAAATAAATAAATAAATAAATAAAGATTAAAAGTGTTTTTAAAGTAAATTAAAGATTTCTTAAACTCCCTCCCAATGTTTTTCTTTTTACTTATGTGCTGCCTCTTTGCAATATAATATGCATTCTAAGTAAACATGGTTCTTCACGATGATGTTTAACTTAGCCCAGAATTAAAAATCAGTTAATACACATTAAATACATGAATGAATAAAGAAATAAATCAAAATTGCCAGTGATGGCTCTTTATATATCAGATAAGCTAAAAATTTTTAGCTAGAAAACATTTTAGAATTATCTCGTCTAAGTGACTCATTTTATAAATGAGAAAACAGAGATCAGGATACATTTTGTAACTTGCTGAAATTCACACAAATAACCAGTAGAAAAACTAAGACTGGAATGCACATTTCCCATAACATGCAGGACAAACTGAAGCAAAAAATAAATTATCAATCTTTTTTCATATGACTTTCTTTCTCCAAACATATGTCACATCATCTGTTTATCCTGTAGTTACATTTATCCTCTTTCAGATATATTCTTACAAAGAAAATTATAACAGATAAGGTAGTCTGAAAGTATAAAAAGTTATTTTAAGACTTGGGATTTTTGCTGTTTAAAGAGCTTGAGAGTTATTAATACCATACATACAACAATAAAAACAGAACATAGCAAAAATAAATGACTTTTGTATACACCAGAAAACTGAAATGTCAAGTTAAAATCACCACTCCAAAATTTAGAAGGACAAGTGAATATAGAGAGTCAGAGTCAACATCTGTGAGCATGCACAACTGGGGCCATAAAGTGGTAGAAACACTTGAATGGTAATTTTGACAAATTGCTGGAGACTAAGGTCTTATGAGAGAATAAGAATCTGATAGAAGCTGTAGTCATAGGGATCCCCACGCATTCACGGATTTATATCCGGCAGCCTCACAGTTTCATATGTTGAAGAGCCAAGTGAGACACCTCTTGTGGTACTAGCAGAGAAAGAGAGAGAGAAAGAGAGAGAGAGAGAGAAAGAAAGAAAGAAAGAAGAAAGGAAGGAAGGAAAGAAAAAAAGAAAGAAAGAGAAAGAAAGAGACTGTGAAATACACCCAGAGAGATATTAAATAACAGAGGCTTACCCTCCGGAGAAAAGTCTCTACCAAAACTTTATCCTCTCTGGAGGGAAGTTACAAGACTTTAGCCCCTATAACCTCCTGTGTCACCAGGGAAGGAAAAAAAGCTAAAAAAAAAAAAAAAATCACTTACGAAGGACACTGCCCAGGTAGACAAGTCTTCTATAAAACTGAGATTTAACCTAAAATAATAAATCACTTTTTTTTCCCCCAACACCATACTCCCACATCAATAGTGCTCTATAGCAGTGGATTACGGGCCAGGTGCAGTGGCTCATGCCTGTAATCCCAGCACTTTGGGAGGCCCAGGCAGCTGGATCACTTGAGGTCAGGAGTTCAAGAACAGCATAACCAACATGGTGAAACCCTGTATCTACTAAAAATACAACAATTAGCCTAGTGAAGTGGTGTGCACCTGTAGTTTCAGCTACTTGGGAGGCTGAGGCAGGAGAATCACTTGAACCTGGGAGGTAGAGGTTGCAGTGAGCCGAGATTGTGCCACTGCACCCCAGCCTGGGCAACAGAGTGATACTCTGTCTCAAAACAGCAACAACAACAAAACAAAACAAAACACCCCAGTAGATTACAACTTAAAAACCTGTGAGACAGACCCTAAGTAAGGAGGAGTTCTTAGGAAATCCCAAAGAAGGTACTGAAGACAAAATTAAGGGTACTAGAATAATTTAAAGGGTCGAACTGTCTGGCACCTATTACTATGGCAAATATTAAATGCAGCCAATTTGTAGCCAAGTAAACATAAAACCTAACACTAAAGGCCTATTTACTTAAGCTCCTATTTTCTGATATATCATGTCTGGAAGTCAACCAAAAAATTAGAAGGCATATCGAAAGGGAGGCAAAAGCATATAGAACACTCACCAACATAGACCAATTTTAGGCCATCTAACAAACCTCAACAAATTTAAAAGAACAGAAATCATAAAAATATATTGTTAGGCTACAGTATAATTAAACTAGAAATCAAAAATAAAAAAACAGTTGAAAAACTTCCCAATTGGAAATTAAATATCACATTTCTAAATAATACATGGGTCAAACAAAAAGTTTTTGAAAAAATGTTTAATTATTTTGAACGAAAGAAGATCCAATTTATTAGAACCTGCGAAACTCATTAAAAAAGTGCTTAGAGGAAGATTTACAGTATTAAATGTATATATTAGAGAATAAAAGAAAATAATCCAAAATCAATAATCTAAGCTTTCACTTTAGGAAACTATAGAAAGAAGAACAATTTAAGCCAAAAGTGAGCAAAATAAAATAAATAATAAAATTAGAACAGAAACCAATGGAGTTGTAAACAAAAAAATAAAGAAAATCAACAGACCAAAAGCTTGTTCTTTGAAAAAAGATTAATAAAATCTATCAACTGTCATTAGCCAGGTGTAAGAACAAAAAGAGAGAACAAAAACAACCAATATCAGAAAAAAATGTGGTCATCATTCTGATTTTAGAGACATTAAAATGATAATAAAGGAATACTACCAACAATTCTATGCTCACAATTTTGATGACATAGATGAAATGGATCAATTCCTTAAAAAACACAAACGACTGCAATTCACATGAGGATAAATAGTTGATATGAGTAGGCTTATTTCTATCAGGAAAATTTAATTTATAACAAATAGCTTTTCAAAAAAGAAATCACTAGGCCTACATAGTTTCAATGGTGAATTTTACCAAAAAGTAAGGATACCAATTCTATGTGATTTTTTTCCCAGGAAATGAAAACTAGGGAAAAACTTCCTGACTCAATTCATAAATCTAGATTATTCTTATTGTAAAACCTTATAAAAACATCACTGGAAAGGAAAAGATCAATATCTCTCATGAATAGAGATGAAGAAATCTTCAAAAAAATAGCAAATTAGACATAAATATGCAATTTAAAAGTATATACTATGAGCAACTAGGATTTATTACATGTGTATTACAGCTAGCCTGGTTCAAAAATTGAAAATCGATCATTGTAATTCATCACATCAACAGACAAATGAAGAAAAGTTATATATTCGTATCAATTGATGGAAAAATACACCTATAAAATCCAGCACACATTCAAAATAAAAACTCTCATTAAACTAGGAGTTAAGATAGTTTCTTTAACTTGAAGAACTATAGACTTTCACTTTCATAGACTTATGAAAAATCCACAATTAACATCATATTTAATAGTGAAAAATTAGATGCTTTCTCTCTCACATTAGGAACAAGGCAAGGAAGGATATCCTTTCTCACCACTCTATTCAACATTGTACTATAAGTCATACTTAGTGCAATAAGAAAAGGAAATAGTAAGTATGCAATTTAATAAGGAGAAATAAAGCTGTGTTTGTTCACAGATGACGTGATTATCTATTTGGGTTTCGAAGAATAAAAAAAAAAATTTCCTGTGAGTACAGCAAAGTTTCAGAATGTAGGTTCCTATACAAAAATCAATTACTTTCCCATACAGCATCAATAAAAATTGAAATTAAAATCTGAAATTTAAAAAAGAAACATACAGTGACATTCACAAAATGCAGCAAGAACTGAAACAGGCATAAATCTTACAAAACACATGTAAAATTTATATATGGAAAATGATAAAACTCTGATAAAATACATCAAAGAAGATCTAAATAAATCAAAAAATATTATGTATTCATAGATTAGAAGAATCAGTATTGTCAGGATATCAGTTATTTCCAACCTAATTCATAGATTCAATGCATTCTAAGCAAAAACCCTAGCAAGCTATTTTATAAATATCGATAAAATTATTGTATTGTTTATATGGAAAGAAAAACAACTTTGATTAACCAATACAATACTATAAAAAAATAACAAAGTAGAAGGACTCATGCTTGTTGACGTCAAGATTTTTATACAGCTACAGTAGTAAAGACAGTCTGGTATTGGTGAAAGACTATACACAGGTCAATGAAAAGTTGTAGTATATAAATCATACCTTCTTTACTCATTATCTCTATCCAACTCTTTTAAATAATTATGATTTTATTGTTTGAGTCATTATCCCCATGGGTCTAGATAATATGATTATGCTTCTCTTTCTTGATTTTTCAAGTTTAGATGTTTGTTGGTGTTTTTTAACTTTCCACAGAAATAACTCAAAATTGTAAAAAAATGATATAACTATGGAAAAATAAAAATCTTCTATCTACCTCTTCCCTTTAAAGAAAGAAATTGCCATTGTGCTTCTTAAGTGATACATGGATCTACTTCGTGTTTGTATTTCTTTTTATACTGTATTTTTTAGCACTGATTTTTTTTTCTGTCTCTACCCATGTGAATGAATGCATAGGCCTCACAGCTGTATTTTGAATAAAATCAATAATATGAATCCATCAGATCAAGGAGGCTTAGATCAAACCACTAACTTAAAAGCCACATAATCAAGCTAAAACAAATACCCAGGAAAGTATAGGTTAGTTTTTGTGTGGAAGGCTAACCAACCAGATGTGAAATTTCCTTCCTTCTGCCTCATGTTTCCAGGAGGGTAATCTTTACAACATAACAGAACAAGGAGGATTTTCTGGAAGCCCCAGAGAGCTAAATTAAACAATGCCTGTCACAGAAAAACCCAGATTTCTCTTGCCTGATTCGTTTCTTGCCACTGAAAACAATCTTTCAATCACATTAAAACTCTGCCAGCCTAGCAGTCTTTGGTAATTAGTGATCTAAAAGAGAGAAGAATTTTTAGTAAATACGTCAGAAATTGAAAACCTTAAATAAGCCAAGAAGGAAGTGTGATCTGAATTTTAATTACTATTGTCCATGATACTCACTCTCTCAGAGAAAGATGAGATGTCATGACATTGTTATGGATTAAGGACTGGAAAAATAAAAGCCTAATAAAAATACTGTTTTCTACAAGTTAACAGATGGATAACTTGGTACAAATTCATAACCCTTCCATCTCTGACAGTCACCTAAATAAATTACAAGTACAGAATCTATAAAGTAATTATTTATTCAAAATTTTTAACATCAGGGAGTTTTTGACAGCATTAGCAAAAGGGCTCAGAAAAGACAAGGTGTCTTAACAAAGAGAACTGCTGATTTAGTGTAGCTGTGTGCTTAATCTATAGCATCTGGCTTTGCCGCTTAAAGTCTTTTCACTTAAAAATAAAAAAGCTTCTCTTTGTCCCTGTCTTGATTATTACTTCAGATCTTAATTGACAACATTTTTTCACTTTCAGTTATTACTAAAAGATCTCAGAAGATCAAGAGAATGCATCAGGAACCCGTGTCTATCATATCAACAGCCTTCCAATTTCCCTGAAAGTTGTGTTAGCATACCCTAATGGACTGATATGATCACACTCACATCAGAATCAACATTTTCTGCCTGGCACGGTGGCTCACGCCTGTAATCCCAGCACTTTGGGGGGCCAAGGCGGGCAGATCACCAGAGGTCAGGAGTTCAAGACCAGCCTGGCCAACATAGTGAAGTCCTGTCTCTACTAAAAATACAAATACTAGCCAGGCATGATGGCGGGTGCCTGTAATCCCAGCTACTCGGGAGGCTGAAGTGGAAGAATCGCTTGAACCCAGGAGGAGGAGGTTGCAGTCAGCCGGGATAGCGCCACTGCACTCCAGCCTGGGCAACAACAACAACAACAACAAAAAAAGAATCAACCTTTTCATCTAATATTCATAGTGGCACCTTTCCACCCCACCCTCTCATGTATTCAGAACATTTACAGATAAAATAGCTGAAATCCATTGAAATATTTTCTCTATATTGATGTGTTAAATAAAACTAGTAAAGTATTACATTCATCCTGTCAGCAAAGAAAAAATGTATTTAATATTCTTCCTTCCCAGATGAATCAGTATTGCTGTGTCTAAAGTGCACAGGGTAAAACAGAGACTTGATAGATATGTGGCCAATATGATCAGTCCAGTTCAATTTGTTGAGGTGCATTTATAGATAATTTAAGCTTACTGATTTAAACATTGTCATAAAATAGGCAAAAAGGTATTACTTTGAAAAATCAAGTCACCATATATTAAAAAAATAAGTTTTGAATTAAATGAACTTGAGCTATGAGCTATGAACATACAGCTCATGATGTGTGTGAATGATTTATTTCATTTTATATAGACATGAAACCTAAATCCAATGACATAATCTTCAAAGCATAAATTAAAGCAAATGAACTTATAAAGAAGGAAAATCATAAATGGAGTATTAATACAACATTAAATAAATATCAGAAAAAATTTTAAATTTTGAAAGGAAAATAATATAAAAGGATAAATTATGGGCATTATTCTCATATGTTACCACTGGTTTGTTTTAGAATTTAATCTTTTATTGCTAAAGCTTAAAAAATTAGAAACTATAATATGTATTCAACAATTTAAATATAGCAACAGATAAACTTATTGCATTAATCAGAATAGAAATCAAGTTAAACAATTCTAAATGCATTCCTCTATATTTGGGGTAAATTTTGAACATAGTGTGAAACTCATTAAATTTGTTTCATGTTTAATATCTTTTTATATTTATACACAATCTATATAAACATTTTCACAAAAAAATTTGACAAGACTAGAAATTGCATACTATATAAATATACTTTTTGGCCTCCAGGGAAATATGGCTAGTTCACATGTAAACACAAGTATAATAATTTTAGAGTGGTATTCATTATTTCACAAGTTATACTCTCATAACCTAGAAAATCAAGCAAACATTACTAAAAAGAAATACTGGTCTACACATTTCTCTCACCAGTCTATGATCCTAAATAAACATGTTGAATGAACTCGACTGCAGTTGACTGAAAAGATTTTTCTCAGAAATGAGGTATTATTTAGCCAAATTCTGTCTTTGGATTGGGAATAGCATTCTCTTTTGTGGTGAGGGAAAAATAACCACTCCTTTTTCCTTTTCTTGTTTTAATCAGGAAGAGTTTTCTCCTCTGTAGTCAACATAATTATTGCATTCTGAAAAAAAACAGTAGGAAAAATGTCCATATAAACCAGTGGCAGTGTTTACAGCATACCGAAAAAAAAATATGTCTCTTCTCTAAGTGGAATAAAGGATAGAAAGCTGCTGGTGACAAATTCTCGTATTTTATTGGATATTACTGATTCAGAATCTTGTTTTGACATCTACTCCAAAGGATTTCATAGAGATATTTTCAAGCTTCCATTATTTCTGATGGAAAAACAGTAATCATTATTATTCCTGCTTTCTTCTGTACAATATGCCCTTCTCCCAATCTTGCTACTTTGAAGATTGTCTTCTTATCTTTAATTTTCAGAAGTTTGTATTTAATTTGTCTAGGCTTAATGCATTTTATTTTTATTCTGTTTGCAGTTTGCTGAGTTTCTTGGGTCTTTGGGTTAGTGTTTTTCATCAAATTTGGGCACTCTGGATATTATCTATTCAGACATTTATGTTTTCTTAAACATAGTTTTCTTTTCTCTCTAGGATGCTATTTTGTCTGTGTTAGAAAGTTTGATATTGTAAACAGATGCATGTGGCTTCACATCTTCTTGTTCAATCTGTTGTTCAAATTGGATAATTTATGTTGATCTTCCTTCAAATGCTTTATATGTCACCTTCAATAAGTTTTTAAGCCTATCAAATACTGTCATTATAGTTTTCTAGACACTTTAGATTTCTAGAATTTGTTTCTTTTTTGTAGTCGAAGTTTCCAATCCTATGCTAAAATTTCCCATCTGCACTCATTAAAAACATATTTTTTTATCTTTTTGTTTTTTGTTTTTTTGAGACGGAGTCTCGCTCTGTCGCCCAGGCTGGAGGGCAGTGGCGCGATCTTGGCTCACTGCAAGCTCCGCCTCCCGGGTTCACGCCATTCTCCTGCCTCAGCCTCCCGAGTAGCTGGGACTACAGGCGCCCGCCACCACGCCCGGCTAATTTCTTTTTTATTTTTAGTGCAGACAGGGTTTCACCACGTTAGCCAGGATGGTCTGGATCTCCTGACCTCGAGCCTGCCTTGGCCTCTCAAAGTGCTGGGATTACAGGCGTGAGCCACCGCACCTGGCCTGAAAACATATTTTTTAACAATTAACAAATTTTTATTATTACTTTGAATATGCTTTTACTATATATGCATATTTACATATAGATATATTTAGTAATAATAGAGTATTGTGTGTGGTTTTTTAGTAATAATTTAGTATTATTACTAATACTTAGTATTATATTATATTATTATATTATAATATAATTATAAAATAATACTAATACTTAGTGTTATTTACTAATAATATTTAGTAATAATAGAGTGTGTGTTTCTGTGTGTGTAGATATAGATATGCATATATATGTATATATTCTAATTTGTCTAGGCTTGATTCATTAAGATCCTGTTTGGGGTTTTATTCTGTTTGGAGTGTATGTATGCATGTGCATATTTGGAGTATATATATATATAAGTATGTTATATATAATATACAAATAAATAAAAAAATATATATATATGCATACACACACAGACACACACACACACACACACACACACACACTCTCTTTCTCTCTCTCTCTCTCTCTTTCTGTCTTGCCACAAAATTTTCCTGGAGTTCTTATCTGCTAAATTCAACACTAGGCCTTTTGCCATTAGTCATATTGTCCTACAGTTTTTCTTGCCTATAAATCTCATAGTTTCCAGTTGCTTTCTATGTATAGTGATTTTTGATTGCTTGAACACTGGAAATTATAGTTAATACACCATAGAGATTAGATTATGTTGTCTTCTGAAGATTCTTAACTTTTCAGTAAATAGTTAAATTGTTGGATGATTACCTTGGAAGTTTGTAGTCTTAGTTTTATGCCTAGTGCTCCTTAGTAAAGATCTAAGGGAAGCAATGTGTTCTTAAATCCTTCCAATTTGGCAGGACTAATCTCTAACCTTTTGTTTATGTATCTTGTCACGGCTTGGTTTTAGCTTATGTTGGGGCCAGTATAGTTTAAGTTTTATTCTAGGGTGTGGTTATTATCCCTAAGACCAGACTTGCTGTTATCTCAGATGGATGCTAGAGGTATTTTGTGATATTGAGAATATTTCTCCACCTCAAAATACCCTGAGCTACGAAGTGCCCCAGCTCTCTTCTTCCTCCAAGACTGTGTGCAACTGTCACACATATTTCAGTTCTGTTTTCAACCCCATAGCCTAACACATCTGATAAGCTTTGGGAGGTCTCATTCTGGGCATGCACGCCTCAGTTGATTGCCAAAGATTTGTAGAGATACCTTTCATAGCTATCTGGGGTGCTCTTATTACCAGGTCTTTCCATTTCGATTATTTCACCCATGCATGCTATGACATCACGTAATTGTTTTCTAGAAATTTTTTGGTTTCACTTATTTATATAGTTATTTTAAATATTGCATTTTATGAATCAAATTAAAATTATTGAATATTAATTAAATTCTCCGAAGTTATTAATATTGCTAAAACTTAGATAATAAGTTTTATATTAGGCTTATTTTAATTAAAATATAATTATTGTATTAGTGACTTGACACTAGGTATTTCCTTCTCGTGCTTAAGTATTATGTGTACTACTTTTTAGCCTTTAGTTTTTTAAGTCAGAAAAGGAAAATTGCTTCTTTAAATAATGCAGAGCATAATAAATTATTTCTGAGTTTCTATCACTATAGGAGCATCAGAGAATAAAGAAACTTAGAATCTTTATGACTGAAAATAAATATGACACATAATCAAAACCTCCTGCACTTTAGCCAGTTATACCGTGGATTTGGATGAGATGCCAGGAAACAACACTTGTATTCTTTGCAGTGTCCTTATGTATTGATGGTACTATTACATCCAGGACATTTAAGTCAATATATTCATAGTATAGTAGACCTGAAAAAGACTAGAGTGATTTTCCATGTAACTTTCTGATTTTGTTCATTAAAAAAAAGAGTTCTCTAGAGATCATTTGACTTAAGGTAATAGCTGGTTGGTCATTCAGCTGAGAACAGAATATGGATCCTGGATCTCTGTAAAAGCCACTATTCTACAAATAGTAGTTATGGTTGGTTTCAATGTCCTTTAAAAATAGCATGATAAATTTTTACCTACTTAAATCAAATTGAAAATAAAGACATATAAAACTGGATCAACAAATATCTATTTAAATTTACTCTACTTAAAGTAACACTAGTCTGAGAATATTGTTTTCTTTTATTTATAAATAATGCATGACTGATAATTATAATATTATATTATTTTTTTTTTTTTTTTTTTTTTTTTTTTTTTTTTTTTTTTATATTATTAATACACTAGTCTGAGAATATTGTTTTCTTTTATTTATAAATAATGCATGACTGATAATTATAAATAATTATTTGGTGATTCAGTAAGATCATCCAAAGGCCAGTATGAACAAATTAATGTAAAACTAAAATTGCGTTTTCTATAACTTAAAGGGCAAATCTCTGACTTCTAGTTTGTATTTTGATAAGCTAAATGTGTCTGCTTGCTTTCATTCACTATTGCATTGAAATATGCAATAACGAAGAAAAAAGTATAAATTTGGAACAACAATTAAATGCGTTTCCTTACCTTGCACAAAGCAACTCTAAATAGGATTAATTAAAGCCAGATTTGAGAAAAAAAGCTGGATCACCTCACAATAGACTATTCCAGCTGAATGTTTCTCTTGACTCCATAAAAGGATCAAGGCCTGAGACATTGGCTATCATCTGGAGTGGCTCAATGGGGTGGCTGATTCATATCTACTACTTCTTCTTGCTTCATCTCCAAAATTGTATTTCTTTTGTAACCATTTACAATAAATAAGATGGGTAATGCTTACGGAATTCTAAATTGCGTATTCAACTTTATGTAAGAGAAGAGAGAGTAAGATTACTGTTAGCAGTATATTGTGTATACTTCATTTCCATATTTCAATTCTAACACATGAACTGCAAGCTGTTTCACATCATCCATAGAAATATGATTTCAATTTCCTCACAGACTGCCTTTAAAGTAGAGTAGCAAAAGCCTACTGAGCAGAAGATAGTTAGCAGTGGGTCTGAAAAATTGATATTTTTCTGTGCATACAAAGATGGACATTAAAGGATAACATTATTATTCCTAATTTTCTCCATATTATAGAAAGCACAGCTGTCTGCTGCGAATGATAGAGTGGAGATTAGATATGGCACTTACAAAGATTTACTAAGGTTTAGGATTTAGGATGATTATCAAAGGGAAAGCATATCATAGGTGACCAAGGGAAAGTAAATAGGTTGATAATTGGCATTGAAGCCTTTGCTGATGTTTGAAATGGTATCTCTATGAAAAATCAATCTATTTATCTATTTGACTGCATTTCTACATCATATAGGAATAGAGGAGACGAATAGCAGGGTTTAGCATAGGTACAGGGCCCTTGAGGTAGAGACTAGGAAAGAAAATGGCTCCAGGATGCTGCTGTAGTGCAGAATCATGTCAGAAGATAGAGCAAAATTTAGGCTGAATGTAAGGGAAAATGTGATAGAAGCAGATACCAGGAAAGAATACAGGAAAGAAAATTTCAATGACTTTGAAAAGTAAGTGCAGAGAGAACACCATTGTATTAGTCTGTTCTCACATTACTATAAAGTTACTACCTGAGACTGGGAAATTTATAAAGAAAGGAGTTTTAATTGACTCACAGTTCCACATGGCTGGAGAAGCCTCAGGAAACTTACAATCATGGCAGAACATGAAGGGGAAGCAAAGCACATCTTACAAGGCCACGAGAGAGACAGAGTGAGAGGCGAACTGACAAACACTTTTAAACCACCACATCTTGTGAGAACTCACTCACTATCATTAGAATGGGGGAACTCGCTCCCTTGATCCAATCACCTCTCACCAGGTTCCTCCTCTGACACGTGGGGATTAAAATTCAATACTAGATTTGGGTAGAGACACAGAGTCAAACCATATCATTCATCAACAGAGAACTGTATGGAGAAGTTGTAGACATAATTCTGTAGATCCAGACTTACATTTTATCTATATTTTTTAAATGTTCATAATGTGGCCATAAAGAGGTAAGTCATTGGAGTTCAAGAAATAACATGAGAATAGAGTTTTAAATAGGTTACTTACATGAGCAGTAAAATCACTCAAGCCCTTGAAGGTGAGCTGAATATGATGGAGAGTAAATGCAGAGCCCAAATTCTGTAGTGAATGTTGCAGTGTAAATGAGCTGCTATTAAATTACCGATTTAAGCAACAAGAAACCATATATTTCAGAGGATTGGGAAAATTGCAAATAAGTAGAAGACCAATGTTAAGAAAGTGACCATGGAGGATAACAAGAATGCTGATGCAAATTCTTGAATCAGATAAATCAGGGTTTAGAAAGTGATTATCCTCCAGTGTAGAGACCCTCAAGAGTTGAGAGTTCAGACATTTGTTTTCTTGTTTTCTGTTCACATCCCAACTCTTTTCTCAAGATCTCATAGTTGATTTGAATATTCATAATGACCATTATTTTTTTCCATGCACCCTGAAGCTTAAGCCTCAAATAGAGTCAGCAGTCTCACCAATTTTGAAATTGATATCTGACACTATGCAATGTAGCCAGGAATGAGCTGAAAATGGTGAAAACCATATAATGTAGTTGGTAAAGTATATGGTTAATTGTACAAAAAGTCCAAGAGTGACTTGAGTCTGCTCTAGTTTAATATTAACAAGGAATTACAAATAAATAAAATATGTGCTATTTGTCTAAGAATTATGGGAAAAAAACAAAATTACCTCATGCATTGTAAAAAGAGGCTTTTTAGTAAGTAAATGGCAATTTTAAAAGGCTAGTTACTAGATTAATAAACAGAGTGGATATATTTATGCTTTACTTGATACCTAATACTAAAGCTAAGTTCAGAATGGTCTTATGAGCAAAATGTGTTACCAATATTAAAAAATACAAACAAACAAATAAACAAAAATAATAATTATGAGCTACATCTATAGGAATGTATATTAATGTACTTGAAACAATAGGAAAAGTCATAAAGGAATAATATATATTATTGCATAATGTACGTATACTTCTGAGCCAAAAATAAAATGAGTAAAGTCAAAAGAATCTAAAAAAAATAAATTATTTATAGCAAATATACGCTCTGAATGTTTTAACAAATTAATGAGACATATTTTTGGACTGGAGAAATATGCCAAAATATCAAAGAGAAAAAATGTCATGGAAAATATGAATTTATCTAGGTATGTATCTATCTATCTATCTATCTATCTATCTATCTATCTATCTATCAATCTATTTATCTATCTATCATCTATCTATGAATGGCCAGCATAAACAATAGAAAAAATTGTAAACAATTAGATATTTTTATGTCCGAAAATGCTGAAGGTATTTTTTTTTTCTTTATATTTTAATAAATATAAATCTTGGGCAATTTAGAAAGTTCAAAGTTTTAGGTAGTGACTTAGCATGTAAGAATTTATCCTAAGAAATAAGCAGACATGAAAGTTATGAATTATGTGAAAGAATATTGGTTTGTAGCATTATTCATGCTAATAAAATTTGGACATAATTTTAAAAATTATGTAGTAGTATGAAGGTGAATATATTTTTTCTGTATATACTTGTAATCAAGGAATAAAATGATTGCACCAAAGCTATAAATGTATTTCTCACTAGAGGGTGGAATTATAGATGCCATTCTTGTTTCTGTGTGTCTTCTCTTTTTCCAAAACTCATGTGGGTAAAACCAAAAAGAGGAAGATGGTAAATTTAACCTAACTTTACTAATAATTACAACAAATACAAATGATCTAAACATTCTATTAGAAGATCTATATTTTCAGTTTGGTAAAAAAGGAAAAATCAGCTATACATTGCCTACATGTGGTTTAAATATAAAAATGCAAATAAGTTAAAAGTGAAGGATGGGAAAAGATATTACCATACTAACATTAAGCAATGGAAAACTAGAATACCTGTATTAATATCAATCAAAGTAGACTTCACAGGTAAGACTATTACCAGTAATAAAGAAAATAATTTCATGACAATATAAGGAGTAATTGATTAAAAAGATACAACAATTCTAAATATTTACAGTCCTAATAACAGAACATCAAGAAATTGATAAAGGAACAATGAAGAGAGCTGCAAAAGGAAATAGACAAATCAAATAATTTTATGAAATTATAGCCAATATGTTTTCTTCAATAATTAATAGGACAAATAATCAGAATATCCATAAATACAATATAGATGACTTTGAAAACACTATCAATTTGATTCAATTGTTATATATGGAACACATCACTCAAATATAGCATGATATATATTTATTTTTAATGCACATGGAACATTTACCTTGATAAAATATATTTGGGGTCATAATGCAAGTATCAGTAAATTTTAAAAGACCCAAATTATACAAATTTGTTCTCTGATTGAGATATAATTCAGTTAAATATTTTAAAATATTCATAAAAAATTACTAAATATTTGGAAACGAAATGACACTCTTTTAAACGACCTAAGGAAAAAAACCCAGAAATTTAAAAGAGAATTAGTGAGTATGTTGAAGTGAATGAAAATTAAACTTCAATATATCACAATTTGTGGAGTGCTATTAAAGCCATACCTTATGAGAATGTTTATACCACTTAATATCTTTACCAGAAAATAAGAAAGCTATCAAATCAATAACATCAGGATTCACCTAAGAAACTAGAAAAATAAGTGCATACAAAGTCAACATAAGCAGCAGCAGCAGAATTAAGATCATAACAGAAATATTTGAAATAGAAAATGAAAAGTAATTAAGAAAATTCAATGAAAGCCAAAAGTCATACTTCAAAAATATAAATAAAATTGAGGCATGTCAATTTCTAGTGAGACTGAGAGAGAGAGAGAGAGAATGAAAAAGAGAATATTTTCCAAATATTCCTTATTTCAGGAATAAGAAAGGTAAAATCATTACAGAGTTTTCAGATATTAAAATAATGATACGACAATATTTTTACAACTTTATGACACTTAACAACTTAGAATAAATGAAGAGATACTTTGAAAGACACAAAAGCAAGTAAAGCTCACTAAAAAAGATAAACATAACTTTTAGCAAAATATGTACTAAAAAATAGCCAAATATGTGCTAAAAAATTTTGTAGTTTAAAGCTTCCTGATAAAAAAATCTCAATACACACAAAATTTCACTGGTGAGTTCTTCCAAATATGTGTAAGACTAATACCACAAATTTTACACAAACTTTTCCATTAGTGGAAAGATAATTAAATACTTCCCAACAAAATTTAAGGGGCCAGTTTTATCCTGATGTATAAAGCAGACAAAGTTTTTAGCAGAGACCAAACTACAGATCAATATCTCTCCTAAATGTAGATGCAAAGATTCTTAACAGAATTTTAGATACTTTAATCCAAAAATAAATGAAATATAATATATTGTGATCAAGAGGGCTTTATTATAAGAATGCAAATCTGCTATAAATTTAAAAATTAATGTAAGTCACCATATTACAAAACTAAAAACAATAACATTATTATAGATGAAGACATTGTAGAGAATCCAATATTTATCACTGATTAAAATTGGCAGCTATTAGGAATAAAAGAAAATTGTTTTAACCCTATAAATCTCATTAATATTCTATAGTTAATATCATATTTAATTGTAAAAGACTGAGTATATACTAAGGTTAAAAAAAAGCACAGCAATGTTTACTCATGCTGCTTCTATTCAACATTATACTCAGATAGTTATATCCTACAATGAAGCAACAAGAAATAAAAGGCATTCGGATTCAAAAAGAAGAGTGAGAAAATCAAGTCTTTGATTGCCAACAATATACTCTTCTGTGTAAGAAAATTGTAAAAATCTACAAAATAGCTTCCAGAATTAATAAATGAGTTTAACAATGTTGGAAGATACAAGATAAATATAAAAAAAAATAAGAAGATAACATTGTAAAAGTAGTACTATTTACAATAGCCAGAAACAATAGGAATATGCAAAAATCTGACAAAAGACATAAAAGATCTCTATAGTGCAAAATAGTGCTGAGTCAAATGAAAGGCAACAGGTAAATACATAGATAGACCATAAGTCAGAAGATGTAATATTTCTATATGTCAGTTTTCTAAAAATAGATCAATTCATTCAAACCTCGTCTCTACTAAATAAGAAGGACAGATATATTGTTTTGTGAAATAATGAGGAATGGATTATAAGAGTGGAACGAGCCCAGTTTAGTTCACCTGTAGGGTTCGAATAAG
This sequence comes from Nomascus leucogenys, assembly GCF_006542625.1. Classification (NCBI taxonomy): domain Eukaryota; kingdom Metazoa; phylum Chordata; class Mammalia; order Primates; family Hylobatidae; genus Nomascus; species Nomascus leucogenys. Next base: position 63,382,644 of record NC_044383.1, on the reverse strand, counting down.
ATAACGGGGACAGTAGAAATAAAATGTTATTGCTTTTGTTGAGAACTAACTTAGTCATTCATAATTTTGAGTTAAGTCATAATTTACATGACTTACTTTTTATTACTCAATAAAATATTAATATAATTGACAAATAGTAAAAAATAAAAATAATTATAATAAATCATGTAGACAAATATAAAATCTAATAAAAATTGCTGAAACAATTATAAGTTGTAAAATATATGATTAAAACTATTAGGATGTTTTTATATTAAATGCTTTCATCCAACAAAAATTTCTTGAGCATACCTTATGAGCTGAGTACATTCTAGGCAGTCAGAATATATTCAGATATCTATCTATCTATCTATCTATCTATCTAGATATAAAGACAACTAAATATTCAATTATAAGATGATATAGTGAGTTTGGGGTATGCCAAGGTTTACACAGATACTAAAGAATCATACTAATTTATATTTTAGAAATGTTTTCCATTAAATTCTAATGATAGAAAATTTACTCAGAAATAGAAGTGCTCAGATGAATAACTTGAAAAACGCAATAAAAATTATAATTTGGGCCAGGCATGGCAGCTCACGCCTGTAATCCCAGCAATTTGGGAAGCCAAGGCATGAAGTTCAAGAGCAGCGTGGACAACAGGGTGAAACCCTTTCTCTACTAAAAATACAAAAAATTAGCCAGCTGTGGTGATGTGCACCTGTAATCCTCGTTACTAGGGAGGCTGAGGTAGGAGAATAGCTTGAACCCAGGAGGTGGAAGTTGCAGCGAGCCGAGATCATGCCACTGCATTCCAGCCTGGGTGACAGAGTGAGATGCCATCTCAAAAAAAAAAAAAAAAAGGAAAGAAAAATTATAATTTTCACACACCTTAATAAAAAAAGTGTAGTGGGGTAGACTTTGGAGAACAAAAATAAATAATTCAGTTCTGATCCAGTTGAGTTTTAGGTAATGTGAACCCTTCAGATAAATGTGTACATTAGGCCACGAGGTATGGTGGCATAAAATGCAAGGGTGAGACTTCAACTGGATCATAAATTCAGGAATTATCAATATTAAGATATTAACAAAAAATCAGTAAAAAGTAGCAATCCTCTACTTAAGAGGATCAGCTAAATAAAAAAATAGAAGAGAGTATAGGACAACTCTAAGAATAGAAATGTAAAGAAGGGACACAATAGGTAAAGATAGCAATAGAGACTGAGAAAGAGTGGTTAGACTGGTAGAAGGGAATGCATGTATTTCAAAACCCCATTGTATTAGTCCATTCTCACACTGCTATGAGGAAATACACAAGACTGGGTTATTTATAAAGGAAAGAGGTTTCATTGATTCACATTTCCACATAGCTGGGGAGGCCTCAGGAAACTTACAATTACGGATGAAGGCAAAAGACAAGCAGGCACCTTCTTCACAGGGCAGCAGGACAGTGTGAGTGCAATCAGGGGAAATAGACACTTATAAAACCATCAGATCTCATAAGACTCACTCACTATCATGAGAACAACAAGGGGAAAACCATCCCCATGATCCAATTACCTCTACCTGGTCCTGCCCTTGACACTTGGGGATTATAATTCAAGATGAGATTGTAGGTAGGGAACACAGCGTAACCTTATCAACTATATAATCTCAAATTATTTACATGTAAAAGTATGCTACACACAGTTCTCAAAGTCAACATAAATATCTCATTAAGTATTTTAACTAAACATATGTTTATCATATAAAAACTAACTTCCATGGATATATTTATGGCATTTGATTTGTGCAAAATACTGAACTTCAATAGAAAGTAAAAAATATTTATTTTATAAATTATTATTTGTATTCATATTTGTTTCTACATGATCCTAAATGTGAAATATAATTTTCTGGAGAAAAAAATAAGAAAAATTTTCAAAGTAAACTAAACAATACTAAAGTCAACCCACAGTTTTTCAAAAGAACTGTAATACTTCGAGCAAGTCACAGTTTTTAGAGAGAGATATTTTAATATTACATTTTATTTTTGTAGTTCTGGATGTCTTAAATTATAATTATTGTTGCAGTGCTGCAAATTTCCTTCTGAAATATGCTCCATTGACTGAAATCAGAAGCTGGTTTTTAACTAAATTGCCCTAGAACACTCCACATACTCATTTTGTCCAGCAGGGATTTTTAAAAGGATTCTTCTATGACAATCATTATCTGCTTCCTGTTGGCAGCTGCCCTTTTTGAGAAACATAGAATTTGTGATATCTCATGTGACTTTTTTGTGTGTGTGTTTCTCTGGTTGATAGAAAAAAAAGAAAAGCTAACCTTATGTAAATTAAACTTGAGGAAATAATGATTCAGAGTTTAAGAACCTATATGCCAAGTTTCAGGGAAAAGCAAACAAAAAAGCAGTGTCATAAATCATTCAAAAAGGGGGATTTACAGTGGAAACAACAAGCTAACTTTAACCACGGTTTCTCTGTTGGGTGCTTCTCTATAGAACGGTTATAATAAATCATGCAATGAATGAATAGAAAATGGAATTCTTTTAACTTCCTCAGGATAAGCTTCTGAGACTCCTTTCTAACTTTGTGTACTTATGCATGCACATCTCTTTTTTTTATTACAGATATTTTACACTGTATGGACTGCATCATACTTACCATATTCCAGCAAACAAATTTTTCATCTGTGTATAATCAGATGGATATTCAAATCCTATTTTTCATTTTAATTTGTTATATTATACATTTCTGCACTCAGTGCCAGGGTTTCACCACACCTTGCTGTAAGAAAACTTACTGTTACCAAGCCATCTTTAAAGAAGCTACTGAAAGCAGGTTTCAAATAGCTTTAAATGCCATTTTAAATTTTATTTAAAAACTGAAATACCATTTAAAATACATATTTACCCAAAATGTTAGAATTCATTTCTTGGCTTATTAAAAATATTCTACATATTTAATTATTGTTGCTAAATTCTCTTACAAAATAACTTTGCTTAAGAGATGATCTAAAATGGACTTGTACATTTTTTCAGTACCACTGCAGTTTTTTCCACTCCTATTTGTATTAATCAAAAGTTTGTAGGTTTTTAGGAAAAAAGTAACCAAGCAAATAAAGGAAGTGATTAGAGGGACTGGACAAATAAAATAAGGAAATAAGGTGAAAACAGCGAGGAGACAAGAAGAAAGATATATGACAGCAGAGAGAAAGATAATAAATTGGAAGAACTATAAAGAAAAAAACATGAAAAATTGTCTTTCCAGTAAAATAATCTTGCTATTTAATCTTCTGGATATTTTGTATACCATTACCACCTGATAAACTAGAACAGATATAAGAAGCATCAGAAAAGGAAGACAAAAGAGTAACTAAAAGGAAGGAAAAAATTTAAAAGTTCATACATCTGAGATTTCCCAAGAGACTTGGAAATTACTTAATGGTATGAGCTACCTCACTATAATTAAAATTACTTCGGAAGGTAACTTTTTGCTTATGCAGCATCTTAGATGCAGAAAAGTATGGCAACCTCGCCACCTACTTTTCAATTTAGAGACCCTTTTATTAGGTACCCAGACATAATTGTTTTCTAGGGAAAAGTTATTTTATAATTTGTTTCAAATTTTCAGCCAAAGAATGATTTTGCACTAGCTAAAGTGGAACATAAATGAGCCTTTAAGCAGGAGATGTGCTCATCTTTAAAATGGAGGATGAAGGGCATAGTGTGTAAAAGCGCCTTGTATAGCTTCCTCAACTTAAGAGGTCAGGAAAGGACATCTACTCTGGCTGCATGCGTCTCTCAAGTTTGCAGTAGGTAAACAGGAAGAGCCTTGGGAAGTTCATCAGTTTATAATTCTCTTCCAGTGCTTACTCCAGAACAGGAGGATAAAAGGTAAAGAGAAATGCTAGGGAGGCAGCAAGGTTAAAGAAAAGAATTCACTGTAACAAAGGGAAAATGCCACATTATTCTCTACTTCAACATGCTGTGAAATTTAGCAAAGAGTGGAGTATAGCAAGAGGAAGAGAGAGAGGAGCATCCCGCATTAGGCTGTTGTATTCAGTTCATTGACATATTTGACTAGATTGGTAGGCAATTATGTATTCTTGAAGTGACAAGATTTATGTACAACTTAACAGCCTACATAATTAGAAAAGACTGTCCCCAGTCTTTCTATGTGATTTAGTTTGCAAACAACATCCAAAACTTTGTTTTGCTTTAATGATGTTTATACCTAAAAAATAAAGAAAACCAGAAAGAAATACTCATGGTTAATTGTAACGTGTTACTTCACACAGCAAGACTTAACTTCTTCTCATCCATTGTCAATAGAACATGCAGCAAGTGAAGTGGAAAGAGCAACTGACTGAGAATCAGGAGACCAGAGATTTCATCTTGCTGTTGCCACTAATTAGCTGTCTGACCAAGAGTATCTCAGTGTCTCCGAATTTGAATTTTCTGTAAAATGGGGAAGTTGTTGATATATAAAGCTCTTTCTGGTGCTAAAAATCTATATGCATTGCATTATCTGCTGGCAGCATAGATAGATTTACATTGACCTATCCATGTGTACTTTCTGTTCCTTTCGTGAGTACTGCTATTTATATATTCCAGTAATGTTAAATGGCAATGGTTATGTGTATAGTCTGTATGACAGAAGGAATCAAAGTGATCTGTTCAAGAATCAGAATCCTCACCATAGCCAATGAGCAAAAGCCCCAATCAACCAAGTTCCCTGGTGATACTGTGATGCCAATGATTCCTTAGGGATGTGTTTCCATATATGTCTATTTCACTGAGAATGAACTGCATCCACACTGAAATAATCAGTTAGACTTTCCATTGCAATTAGACAAAATATTGTCTCTTCAAGGCAGAATGATAGCTTATATTGCTTTCTCAATGGTGTCTTTATGATACAAGTAGGATGGATGGAAAAATATCAGTGAATTGAGATAAATCAGTACACATGGCATTGAAAGTACTTGTGTGAGCTAAATTAACATGCATAAACGTACTTAGATATTAATGCCTTACCTAAAACAAACAAAAGAAAACAGAACCCCCCTACAAAAAAAAAAACCAAAGAGAATAACAGAAATGTTTATAATACATATGAACAATGAATACATTATAGAATACTGGGAGCATTATAACTGTTATTGATATTACACTGACTATGTAATTCCAAGTCATTGTTTAGATCTTATCTCTTAAAATCACTAGTATGTCTGTGTTATAATATCTTGTTTAAATGTTGATATATTGCAGATAGATTTTATAATGTGTGTTTAATTTGTGTTGCATTTAACAAACTGAAAACAAAATTCTGAGTGACAAATATACTTGTTAATAAAATCTCTAAAATATATTACAAATAATGGAGTTTGGCCATCTGTCTATTGACTCATTTATTTAAGACATATTGTGTAGGAGAATGAAGTTATGAATTTGAAAGCAATGTGAATTTTATAATCTGTTATATGATTATAAACTTGATTACTGGTGATTTCAAAAGGTCTTTTTCAAGTGGCTTTCTTTTGTTTAAAAAAAGAATATGCGAGAATGTGGATAAATCAATAGACATTCACATAATTTATTATGCATGAAAGGGTAATAATGGATCAGTAGTGACATGAAATTCTAGTTTATATTTATAAAATGCTGAAGAGACTATGTAGTTTAGTCCTTCTTTACCCATTGTCTGTGGACCAAAGAAAGCAAATATTTCTTCTTTTTTAATCTCCATTTTTTTCTATTAATACTTCTCTCCTAGGATCTCTGGTATGTAATTTAAATCACTTACCACACTAAAATAAAATTTGACTTGAAAAATACTGCTCAAAACCAACCTCATTACAGACGAGATCACTGAGCTCTAGGGAGTTAAAATGACTTTCTAGCATCAAACAGTTCATTAATAACAGAGCCACTATTGTAACCTAGGTCTTGTGACTTCAAATGCAGCAATTTATCTTTTAGCCTTCAGACAGTTATCTTTTGGCCTTTGTAGAGTCCAAAATCAAGACCAATTATTTATAATGTAATTCTCTTTTGGTATTCAAAATTTTGAGTTTATTCTGGAAGCTAGAACTCATTTTTTTTTTATAAATTAGGAGATAAATTAGCACCCATGGCTAATTTATCTAAGCTATTTCTATTTATCTGGCTATTTCTAAAATGAAATTACTCAAGTGAGAAAGAAGCAGCCAGAGATTTCAGCAATAAGAAAGGCAGATCCAACATTCTAAAACTTTCTCTGGTTAGCCATGGAGAAAGGAATAAATGACAGGCTCATACGTTAGTATCCATCTGATCCTAAGTGTAAATTGTGGCACCTTGACGTAGCATAACCTGAGAGAAGGGTCTCTATATAACTACTCGCTTGAATCTCCAAAAAAAAAACAAAAATCCTGTCAAGATTTTTCAAGTAGAGAGAGACAGAGTCACTAGTAAATTTTACAAAAGCAAATGTCAACTAACAGAGCCATTTCCATCCCTGAACCCAATGTACAATGGAAACATAAGGAATGGGCCTATTAAGAAAGCAGGTAAATGGGCAATGGACTTCCAAACTTCTAGCAGGGCAGGTTATATAAAATTCACAATTTGAAGGAATAATGAGAGACCTGGTATTAGAACATTTTAAATGAAATAGTCAAATTAATAAACTCAGTACATTAGATCTGACAAAGAAACACTGGCTAATTCCCAAGAAGCCTCTCATGTTGGCCTTTGACTAGTTAAGCACAATCTAGAATCTGGCCCAGTGCTTCTCAGAATTTGTACCCTGAAACTGTGGCATGTACAGAGTGAACTCATATAAACTATATTTAATAAAACTACTTGCAGTAAAATATCTGCCTCCTGTAGTAGATCAACATGAAAGCAAACACAATTAAAAGCTTGATTTATGAGCGTATAATCAGTACTAAGTATGTGATAACGTGTACTTTCCAATTTGTGCTTTATTTTAAAATCATCTTACACAAAAGGCACAAAAGAGATAAAATGAACTTTTAATGGCATCAAGATAAAGGAATGTGATCTATCCTCACATTGGGGACATTATTATCAATGTGAGTGGACTAGCCAGCATCTGATGGCTTAAAAGAAACATGCCAATTTTTGCCTCTGACTCTCATTTTCCTTTTAAGCCCAGTCCATTCATAAAGTGCCAGTTGTCACAATGACATGCTGTGTGTCATTTGGATTGTCTCCATTTTCAGCCTCTGAGTTGATTCATGCTTTAATCCCATGGAGATACAAGGTTATATGTAAAAATGGAATAATATGCTTCCCTAAACCCTCTTTGTAAGATGCTGGAACAAAAGAGGCACTGTTTTGTACTTAAATAAGAAAATATAGCAGTAGGTATAATTTGTTTTCTTGTCCCCCATTTCAAATCTGGTGGAAGGTGCCAGCATTTGTAATTGTATGGGTCATATAATGGAATATTTGGTATCAAGCAGGTGGCTAGGGTGCACCAGTCATGCCCTGTTGGAAGTCGTACTAGCCAGGAGGACATTATAGATGATCCTGACTTATTTTCTGCCTTGATAGACCAGAATTCTTCATTAGCAGGTTTTCAAAATCTCTAGGCATCCCTGGAAGCATGTTGAGAGTGTCGTGTTGAGGATAACCAGTTGGAACAACAGCCTATAAAATTAGATTATCATTGGTAATATAACTTAATTGTATCTACTATTAAAAATAAGGGAAATTATTTTCAAGGAATTTAGTGTTCAAAAGAAAACTTTATATCTTCTAGTATCAAACAGAAACTTACATGATATCTTGCTATTCCCATTTGTATGTGACAACACGTTCTGCAGCTGACTCCTTACCCCAATCCCTGGATAAATCATCAGTGTTGAGCAGTTCAGGAGAGCATGGCAGTGTAAAGGCTTATGTGGGATTCGGGGCAAAAGTCTGAAATGTAACACCCTGCTTATTCTGGGCTTTTAGGCTAGGGAAAAAATCCCCCAGTCTTTTGGCCCTAGCAGAATTGAGTATGCTTCCTGGAACTGTTCACCAAGTATTTCAGTCAATATCAATTGCTAGGAATAAAACAAGGTCACATTCCTGCAACTACTGACATAGTGGAAAATATTTACTAAATTTGGTTAGCCATGATGAAATTTTTAGACAGTTTGAAACAAAAATGCTAATTCCATTAAATATTGATGACTGGGAAAAAATTGCCATTCTTGAATCTAGAAATACATTTTTTAAAAAAATTGAGTACTATTTTCAAAAAATATTTATTAACTTTATTTAATACCCTTCCCATTATCATATAGTTTAAGTCCCTATGAAAAACACTGACAATTCTCAAGGACAATGCACTGTTGCTGCTAGTGGAATATTACAGTTCTTTTATGAATTCATATAGTCACAAGAACCAGATTTCAGATTACCAAAAATCAGTTATATTTTTACTCAAATTTGTTTATGCTAGTTGAAATTATTACAGCACTTAAATGTAATTGTTATAGCATTTAATATAAAAATGATAAAATATATGAAGGGAAATCACACTTTAATATAAAATGTTTTATGTATAATAAAAGTGAATAGTTCAAAAATCTCCTGAATTAGAATAAGATAGCTTTAAAAAATTAAAAAAAAATAAGGGGACTGCCTACAATTTGTTTCATAAATTATTTAAGTTTTCATTTATTTTTTAGACATTGTGACCAGAAGTCATAAGTCTAATTTATTGCAATTATGGGCTTTGTAAGAAAAATGATAGAATCCTATTCATGCAAAATATATCCTAAGTGAAGACTAAACTTCACACCACTAGGCTGGTTAATTAATTGCTATTTAAGTATCTTTTAATTCTAAATGAAAATGTCAGGCATTCTCATATTATTTGTCATGTTTTCTTGCTTAGAAGAGCTTTTAAGTTTACTGATAAAATAACTACTTGGACCACTCATGTCAGATAGAAAAGCCTCTGAATAATTATTCTACTACGGCTTGTGAAATCTTATCTGAACTATTTTGCCTACTGTTTTTGGTTATTTTTTCATACATTAATATAGATATAAAGTAGGAAGATATACTAGTGTATATTCAACAATTCTTGCTCTAGGGAGCAATGATTTATATTAAAAACATTAATTTTCACCAAGATGGCTGAATAGGAACAGCTCTGGTCTGTACCTCCCAGCGTGATTGATGCAGCAGACAGGTGATTTCTGCATTACCAACTGAGTTACCTGATTCATCTCATTGGGACTGGTTGGACAGTGGGTGCAGCCCATGGAGGGTGAGCCAAAGCAGGGCAGGACATCGCCTCACCTGGGAAGCACAAGGGGTCGGGGGATTTCCCTTTCCTAGCCAAGAGAAGCCGTGACAGACTGTACCAGGAAAATTGGGACACCCCCACCTTAATACTGCACTTTCCCAATGGTCTTAGCAATTGGCACACCAGGAGATTATATCTGGCACCTGGCTAGGCAGGTCCCATGCCCACGGAGCCTTGATCACTGCTGGTGCAGCAGTCTGAGATTGACCTGCGAGGCAGCAGCCTGGCAGGGGGAGGGGTGTCTGCCATTGCTGAGGCTTGAGTAGGTAAACAAAGCAGCCAGGGAAGGTCAAACTGGGTGGAACCCACCACAGCTCAGCAAGGCCTGTTGCCTCTGTAGAGTTCACCTCTGGGAGCAGGGCATAGATTAACAAAAGGCAGCAGAAACTTCTGCAGACTTAAATATCCCTGTATGACAGCTCTGAAGAGAGCAGTGGTTCTCTCAGCACAGTGTTTGAGCTCAGAGAACAGACAGACTGCCTCCTCAAGTGGGTCTCTGACCACCCCCGTGTAGCCTAACTGGGAGACACCTCCCAGTAGGGGCCTACTGACACCTAATACAGGCAGGTGCTCCTCTGGGATGAAGTTTCCAGAGGAAGGATCAGGCAGCAATATTTGCCATTCTGCAGCCTCTGCTGGTGATACCCAGGCAAACAGGGTATGGAGTGGACCCCCAGCAAACTCCAACAGACCTGCAGCTGAGGGCCTTGACTGTTAGAAGGAAAACTAACAAACAGGAAGAAATAGCATCAACGTCAACAAAAAGGACATCCACATCAAAGGACATCTGTAGATCACCAACATCAAAGACCAAAGGTAGATAAAAACCACAAAGATGGTGAGAAACCAGAACAGAAAAGTGAAAATTCTAAAAACCAGAATGCCTCTTCTCCTCCAAAGGTTTGGAGCTTCTTGCCAGCAATTGAACAAAGCTGGACGGAGAATAACTTTGATGAGCCGACAGAAGTAGGCTTCAGAAGGTCAGTAATAACGAACTTCTCCAAGCTAAAGGAGGATGTTCAAACCCACTGCAAGGAAGCTAAAAACCTTGAAAAAAGATTAGATGAACGGCTAACTATAATAAACAGTGTAGAGAAGACCTTAAATGACCTGATGGAGCTGAAAACTATAGCTTGAGAACTACATGACACATACACAAGCTTCAATAGCCGATTTGAACAAGTGGAAGAAAGGGTATCAGTGACTGAAGATCAAATTAATGAAATAAAGCTAGAAGAAAAGTTTAGAGAAAAAAGAGTAAAAAGAAATGAACAAAGCCTCCAAGAAATATGAGACTATGTGAAAAGACCAAATCTATGTTTGATTGGTGGACCTGAAAGTGACTGGGAGAATGGAACCAAGTTGGAAAACACTCTGCAGGATATTATCCAGGAGAACTTCCCCAATCTAGCAAGGCAGGTGAACATTCAAATTGAGGAAAAAGAGAGAACACCACAAAGGTACTCCTCAAGAAGAGCAACCCCAAGACACATAATTGTCAGATCCACCAAGGCATAAATGAAGGAAAAAATGTTAAGAACAGCCAGAGAGGAAGCTTGGGTTACCCACAAAGGGAAGCCCATCAGAATAACAGTGGATCTCTCAGCAGAAAATCTACAAGCCAGAAGAAAGTGGGGGCCAATATTCAACATTCTTAAAGAAAAGAATTTTCAACCCAGAATTTCATATCCGGCCAAACTAACCTTCATAAATGAAGGAGAAATAAAATCCTTTACAGACAAGCAAATGCTGAGAGATTTTGTCACCACCAGGCCTGCCTTATAAGAGCTCCTGAAGGAAGCACTAAACATGGAAAGGAACAACTGGTACCAGCCACTGCAAAAACATGCCAAATTGTAAAGACCATCAATGCTAGGAAGAAACTGCATCAACTAAAGGGCAAAATAACCAGCTAACATCATAATGACAGGATCAAATTCACACATAACAATATTAACCTTAAATGTAAATGGGCTAAATCCCCAATTAAACACACAGACTGGCAAATTGGATAAAGAGTCAAGACCCATCAGTGTGCTGTATTCAGGAGACCCATTTCACGTGCAGAGACACACATAGGCTCAAAATAAATGGATGGAGGAAGATCTACCAAGCAAATATAAACCAAAAAAAAAAAAGTAGGGGTTGCAATTCTAGTCTGTGATAAAACAGGCGTTAAACCAACAAAGATCAAAAGAGACAAAGCCATTACATAATGGTAAAGGGATCATTTCAACAAGAAGAGCTAACTATCCTAAATATATATGCACCCAATTCAGGAGCACCCAGATTCATAAAGCAAGTCCTTAGAGACCTACAAAGAGACTTAGACTCCCACACAATAATAATGGGAGACATTAACACCCCACTATCAATATTAGACAGATCAACAAGACAGAAGGTTAACAAAGATATCCAGGACTTGAACTGAGTTCTGCACAAAGCAGATCTAATAGACATATACAGAACTCTCCACCCCAAATCAACAGAATATACATTCTTCTCAGCACCACGTTGTGCTTATTCCAAAATTGACCACATAGTTGGAAGTAAAGCATTCCTCAGCAAATGTAAAAAACGGAAATCATAACAATCTGTCTCTCAGACCACAGTACAATCAAATTAGAACTCAGGATTAAGAAACTCACTCAAAACCACACAATCACATGGAGACTGAACAACCTGCTCCTGAATGACTACTGGGTAAATAACAAAATGAAGGCAGAAATAAAGATATTTTTTGAAACTAGTGAGAACAAAGACACAATGTACCAGAATCTCTGGACACATTTAAAGCAGTGTTTAGAGGGAAATGCATGGCACTAAATGCCCACAAGAGAAAGCAGGAAAGATCTAAAATCGACACCCTAACATCACAATTAAAAGAAGTAGAGAAGCAAGAGCAAACAAATTCAAAAGCAAGCAGAAAGCAAGAAATAGCTAAGATCAGAGCAGAACTGAAGGAGATAGAGACACAAAAAACCCTTCAAAAAATCAATGAATCCAGGGGCTGGTTTTATGAAAAGATCAACAAAATTGATAGACCACTAGCAAGACTAATAAAGAAGAAAAGAGAGAAGAATGAAATAGCTGCAATAAAGAATGATAAGGGGGATATTAACACTGATCCCACAGAAATACAAACTACCATCAGAGAATACTATAAACACCTCTATGCAAATAAACTAGAAAATCTAGAAGAAATGGATAAATTCCTGTGCACATACACCCTCTGATGACTAAAGCAGGAAGAAGTTGAATCTCTGAATAGATCAGTAGCAAGATCTGAAATTGAGGCAATAATTCATAGCCTACCAACCAAAAAAAGTCCAGGACCAGATGGATTCAAAGCTGAATTCTACCACAGGTACAAAGAGGAGCTGGTTCCATTCCTTCTGAAACTATTCCGATTAATAGAAAAAGAGGGAATCTTCCCTAACTCATTTTATGAGCCAGCATCATCCTGATAAAAATGCCTGGCAGAGACACAACAAAAAAGGAAAATTTTAGACTAATATCCCTGATGAACGTCAATGTGAAAATCCTCAATAAAATACTGGCAAACTGAATCCAACAGCACATTAAAAAGCCTATCCACCACAATCAAGTCAGCTTCATCCCTGGGATGCAAGACTTCTTCCACATACACAAATCAATAAACATAACCCATCACATAAACAGAACCAATGACAAAAACCACATGATTATCTCAACAGGTGTAGAAAAGGCCTTTGGCAAAATTCAACAGCCTTCATGCTAAAAACTCTCGATAAACTAGATATTGATGGAGTGTATCTCAAAATAATAAGAGCTATTTATGAAAAACTCACAGCCAATATCTTACTGAATGGACAAAAACTGGAAGCATTCCCTTTGAAAACTGGCACAAGACAGGGATGCCCTTTCTCACCACTCCTATTCAACATAGTATTGGAAGTTCTGGCCAGGGCAATCAGGCAAGAGAAAGAAACAAAGGGTATTCAATTAGGAAAAGAGGGAGTCAAATTGTCCCTGTTTGCAGACGACATGATTATATATTTAGAAAACCCCGTCGTCTCAGCCCAAAATCTCCTTAAGCCAAAAAGCAACTTCAATAGTCTCAGGATACAAAATCAATGCGCAAATATCACAAGCATTCCTGTACAACAAAAACAACAAACAGATAGCCAAATCATGAGTGAAATCCCATTCACAATTGCTACAAAGAGAATAAAATACCTAGGAATCCAACTTACAAGGGATGTGAAGAACCTCTTCAAGGAGAACTACAGACCACTGATCAAGGAAATAAGAGAGGACACAAACAAATGGAAGAACATTCCATGCTCATGGATAGGAAGAATCATTATCATGAAAATGACCATACTGCCCAAGGTAATTTACAGATTCAATGCCATCCCATCAAGCTACCAATGACTTTCTTCACAGAGTTAGAAAAAAATACTTTAAAGTTCATATGGAACAAAAAAAAGCCTGCATTGCCAAGACAATCCTAAGCCAAAAGAACAAACCTGGAGGCATCACACTATCTGACTTCAAACTATACTACAAGGCTACAGTAAACAAAACAGCATGGTACTGGTAACCTGGTACCACAACAGAGATACAGTCCAATGGAACAGAACAGAGCCCTCAGAAATAACACCACACATCTACAACCATCTGATCTTTGACAAATCTGACAAAAACAAGAAATGGGGAAAGGATTCCTTATTTAATAAATGGTGCTGGGAAAACTGGCTAGCCCTATGTAGAAAGCTGAAATTGGATCCCTTCCTTACACCTTGTACAAAAGTTAATTCAAGATGGATTAAAGACTTAAATGTTAGACCTAAAACCATAAAAACCCTAGAAGAAAACCTAGGCAATACCATTCAGGACATAGGCATGGGCAAGGACTTCATGTCTAAAACACCAAAAGCAATGGCAACAAAAGCCAAAATTGACAAATGGGATCTAATTAAACTAAAAAGCTTCTGCACAGCAAAAGAAACTACCATCAGACTGAAAAGGCAACCTACAGAATGGGAGAAAATTTTTGCAATCTACCCATCTGACAAAGGGCTAACATCCAGAATCTACAAAGAACTTAAACAAATTTGCAAGAAAAAAAAACCCCATCAAAAATTGCTTGAAGGATATGAACAGACACTTCTCAAAAAAGGATAGTTATGCAGCCAACAGACACATGGAAAAATGCTCATCATCACTGGTCATCACAGAAATGCAAATCAAAACCACAATGAGATACCATCTCACACCAGTTAGAATAGTGATCATTAAAAAGTCAGGAAACAACAGATGCTGGAGAAGATGTGGAGAAATAGGAATGCCTTTACACTGTTGGTGGGAGTATAAACTAGTTCAACCACTGTGGAAGACAGTGTGGCAATTCCTCAGGGATCTAGAACTAGAAACACCATTTGACCCAGAAATCACATTACTGGGGATATACCCAAAGGATTATACATCATGTTACTATAAAGACACATGCATACATATGTTTATTGTGGCACTATTCACAATAGCAAAGACTTGGAACCAACCCAAATGCCCATCAATGATAGACTGGATTAAGAAAATGTGGCACATATACACCATGGAATACTATGCAGCCATAAAAAGGGTGAGTTCATGTCCTTTGCAGGGAAATGGATGCAGCTGGAAACCATCATTCTGTGCAAACTATCACAAAGACAGAAAACCAAACACCACATGTTCTCACTCATAGGTAGGAATTGAACAATGAGAACACTTCGATACAGGGCAGGGAACATCACACCCTGAGGCCTGTCATGGGTTGAGGGACAGAGGGAGGTATAGCATTAGGAGAAATACTTAGTGTAAATGACGAGTTAATGGGTGCAGCCAACCACCATGGCACATGTATACCTATGTAACAAACTTGCATATTGTGCACATGTACCCTAGAACTTAAAGTATAATAATAAAAATAATTTTCTTATTTTTAAACTAAAATTACTGAACCAAAGAACATGGAAATGTTCAGATTCATTGTTTAAAATATGTAAAATATTAAACAAGCAAATAATAAATTTCCACTATGATATTCAATTTATCTTTTTCAGTATGTATAATACTATTTTGAAGAAAATTAATGGATGTATCATTATATAAATAGAAGCATACAGAAATTTTGCTTACTAAAAAATAACCAGAAACACAGACATTGGTGCAACAGTAAAAAAAAAAAAAAATAACACAGCAACAGAACAATTGCCTATTGTAAGATTCAATTTTATATTATATATTAATTTTATTATTATAACAATTATATAAGTCTTTTGTTTTAAAATTCAGGAACATACGAATAATTATTATAATAATGAATTGGAAACACTTAAATTTGTATAATAAAGTTGAAACCAAATTTAAATATATGCAGTTTTTAATACATCCTTGTAGAAATAACACCAGCTGAAATGTCCTCTTTGACCTCCTCCTATGGAAAGTTGCACAGATAACTGTTCTACAATAATGAAGAAATAGCATATGCTCTTTGCATTCAACTATTTTGTGTTCCAAAACATGATGGTGAAAGTCATCTGGAAAGTTCTGGAATGAGTGTCCTATAACCACATTACAACTCTATAGACAGTGAAATGACAAAGTAGTTTGAGATGGTTACCCAAGGACTTGGAGGACAAATCTCATCAATATTTTAGTCATGGATTTTTAACACCCTGGAATATTTGGCTTTAACTTGACAGCACAAAACACACTGCAGAATATCAATTTCTTCTGTCTGAAACCACTGAGGCCACATTGTCACGTTTTGGTTGACTGAGTCTCAACCTGTAATTCAGTTTGATCTCGACTTTTGCAGGAAACCTGGGACATGGCAGAAGATGGCAATAATGAGGTTCTTGAAAGGATGAAAGTCTAGCATACCCCTGAGGATTAAAGGGTCTTTATAAGTAACTTTTCAAGCAAAACCTTGACACAAGAATCAAAACTGTAATCTCCACAATCACAGCATATTACTTTTTCCTCTCACAGGCAGATGAAATATTTCTCTTTAGTCAATGTTCTAGAATACTTTATTATTACTGTTTTCAAATCATTACGTACGTGTTAGAGAAGAACAGATAAATTGAGGAATTGTACTCACATTTGACCTATTTTCTTTCATCTATTTTACAAAGAATTGTATTTGCCAAACAGTATAATATTTTAAATATTAGGACAATTTCACAAAAATCACACATTTATAAGTGACTGAAGTTTCAATAATTAAAATGAATCATATTTTTAATTTGTTTATATTCTGTGAAGCTTTGTGTACCAATGTGGCAAACAGGTCATAAGATAATGCTCTATTAAAAGAATTGTAGTATCTGCTTCAATAAAACTCAAGCACTCACAAAGGTATTTAAAACATCTAGGAAATCACTGAAGAAAATGCTTATATAGTCCACACATAGGGGACATGAAAAAGTTAAGTAGAAAAGCTCCAGGTTACAGCTGGGTTGTCAGTAGGGTGCATGCCCTCTAGTTTCATAAAACAACTAATACATAATCAATGACCTGCCCAGTAGGGAAGGTTTTTTTCCAGGTAACCTCTAAACTATTTTCTTCCCACAGCTGTTAATGCAGAGCCCTCCCACTACCACCACAGACCTGATCATAGACAGGGTGTGGAGCTGTTAGTACACAATGAATTCATTCCTGTGCATCCACGAGCTATTGTTGAAATTTTGATGAAAATGCCCTGAAAACAAGCAAAACTCATAATTCTACTTTGCATGGGTCTTTTCAATAGCAGGAAAAGCAGTGAATAGGCATTTGGGGTCTGTTAAATAAAAGCTGCACTTTAATCTTTGTTAAAAGATAACAGCTGACTTTTAGCATAGGTTTCTCATAAAATGAAGATAATTAATATCCACAGTGTATAAAGAATTCTGATGAATCCCTAAAAATAAGTTATTCAATAGACAAATATAAAATAATATGATCTAAATATATACAGGAAAATAATTAGGAACAGAAAATAAGCATATTAAAGGTGGCAAATCTTCTCAGTCATTAGAAAAGTGGTGTGGGAAAAACATGTTGAGATAGATACAATTTTACTCCCATTAGGTACAGCAATAGTAAGACACCAAACAAAATAGTAAGTATTGGAAAGTTTTTGTCTTTGTTTTCTTTTCTTAAATTTTATTTAAAAATTTCAAGATAGGGTCTTGCTCTGTCACCCTGCCTGAAAGAGTGGTGGCGCCGTCATAGCTCACAGCAGCTTCGAACTCCTGAGATCAAGCAGATTCTCCTGCCTCAGCCTCTGGAGTAGATGGGACTACAGGTGCACACCACAGTGCCTACCTTGGAAAGCTTTTGGGAAAATGGAAACTCTAATTCCCTGTTGGTGAAAGAGTAAATTGGTACAACCGCTGTGCAGTACTTTACAGGTATCAAAAATAATTTAACATGTTTTAATGTTTGAATCAATTTATAGTTCTAAATATATAACCTAGATAAACTTTCATAAATATGCAGTAGAAAATTTTTATAGAGATGTTTATTGAAGCACTCTTTGTAAGGAGAAAAAATAAAAACAAAAAAATTTACAAGTTCATTAGAAGGAATATGGAAATATGAAGAGAGACCCAGTAAAATAAATTGTACTCCAAAAGATGAAATAAAATTCATCTGTATTAATATAGATGCAAAAACATAAATACAGATAGATAAAGTAATATAAATTATTATTATGCAATGTATATAAGCTTAAAGAAGAATCTTACAAAATAATACTATATCATCTGATAAATTAATAATACAGTTAGGAAGGAATGAAAATGAATCAAGGTAAGTTATAAAAATGTCTTTTATTTTTTCTGTTTATTACAAAATCTGAAGTTAATATGATAAATAAATATGTATATATATTCTCTAATTTTGACCATTTATGTGATTGTTGGATTATATTCTTTATACTTGTTTCAAAGTTAAGATAGATAATATTTAAAATAATTATAATTAGGATAAATATTGTAAACGTGAAGATATTTTCAGTTACACACATTCACGAATGAAGGGTTGTGGAGAAAGAGAGATTTAGTGCACGAATAGATAGGTACAATGTTGTAGAAAAATAATATCAAAACATCCTCCAAACTATTAAACATTCAATATACATTGTGAATTAGGAAACTAATGTCCTCTATCATTTTACAACTCATCCCTTTGGTCCACTGATGAACAGAACAGATTTTACATAGTGTCAACTGTTAATTAATTAAAACGCTATTTGTTTAATGATAATTACAGCTTTTAAGTCTCTAATATAAAAATATGGTTATGGAGTTACTAAAGAAATATCTTAATCAAATTTTTCTTTGATTTTAGACATTAACATTAAAAATGATTACAATAAGTATATATATTTGAGTAAGAAATATATATGTGTATATTTAGTCAAATTATTTGTTCTATTCCACTTCTTTTGTAGGACTTCTGTTAATTATCTTAAACAAAGGAAATATTTTAAACTGCTTGAAACATAGCATGCACGCTATTTGGTTATTTAATAACATAAATTGCAATCTAAAATGTATAACCCCAGTTTCATGGTAAATTTCAGTTTACCCACAAATTTTGAGATTCAATACTGTGGAGTAAGACAAAGTTTGCTGAATTACATGATATTTGTCTTAATAGAAAAAGAAAATATTTCCTACAGTTCCCTTCTTGCTACTAGACACTGTCATTAATTTATTTATGATGTATAAATCTTTGAAGATCAACTGAGAAAGAACACTGTTAACTATTTTTCTAAACTTGCTTGTTTTTTGAAGCCATCTATTATCCTGATAAAATGACAAAAGAAAAAAATATGTGAAGTAGTAAAATGCTTTATTTTACTACCCTGTGGGTCAGCTCACAATAAAGCAATTAAGTAACTAAGGAAATGTGAAAAGACTAGAATTATAGAAAATCAAAGTTGCAGTTAAGAATAGATCTAGAATATATCTCAGCAAATGTAGTAGACAAGGCAAGGTTCCAAAATGTGAGCAAATGCTGGAGAGGATGTGCAGAAATGGGAACACTTTTACACTGTTGGTGGGGGTGTAAATTTGTTTATCCATTGTGGAAGATAGTGTGTCAATTCCTCAAGGATTTAGAACCAGAAGTAACATTTGACCCAGCAATCCCATTACTGGGTATATACCCAAAGGATTATAAACCATTTTACCATAAAGACAATTGCACACGTATGTTTACTGAAGCACTATTTACAGTAGCAAAGACTTGGAACCAACCGAAATGCCCATCAATGATAGATTGGATAAAGAAAATATGGCACAAATACACCACGGAATACTATGCAGTCAAAAAAAAGAATGAGTTAATGTCCTTTGCAGGGACATGGATGAAGCTGGAAACCATCATTCTGAGCAAACTATCATAAGGACAGAAAAAAACAAACACCACATGTTCTCACTCATAAGTGGGAGTTGAACAAGGAGAACACATGGACACACGGAGGGAAACATCACACATTGGGGCCTGTCAGATCACGAGGTCAGGAGATCGAGACCATCCTGGCTAACACGGTGAAACCCTGTCTCTACTAAAAATATGAAAAAATTAGCCAGGCATGGTGGCAGGTGCCTATAGTCCCGGCTACTTGGGAGGCTGAGGCAGGAGAATGGCGTGAACCTGGGAGGTGGAGCTTGCGGTGAGATGAGATTGCGCCACTGCACTCCATCCTGGGTGTCAGAGCAAGACTCCGTCTCAAAAAAAAAAAAAATGTGAGATGTCAGCAACCTCAGGGATGATTTATCAAACACATGGGAAGTCACATTTTAAACCCTTTTTATTTGCATCAGTTCATCTTTTTCCACCTCAAGTTCCTTTGAAAATATGTATTTTCTATACTAGTTTTATTATTTTCTCATTTGTTCAGGATCAACTACATTATTCTAGACAACTGAAAAATTCTTTTTTATGGTACAAAAGACATGTGAAAATGTATTTAATTCAGATATTTTGCCTGGAAAGCAAATAATGAAAATTTACTTCCACATATTTTGATGTTGAGATGTTTATATCAAAGTGAAACAAAAAACCTCCACAAAACTGCGTTTTATTAACTATAACCTCAGTTGCTTAGATGCTAAGGATGGAATATCTGTATCCATCTTAGTAACTTGATCTAATTTTCTTTTTCATTTGACCATTTTGATATTTAATATCATGTAGGCACTACCAAGGTAGAAAATATTATGATACATGCAATTTTTACTTATTTTTTTCTGGCAAGTTATTTACACATAGGATGAGGATAGAATAACTTTTATTATTACTATTATTATTATTGAATTAAGCATTGAACCGAGTACACATGGACTGGAAGAAAGGAATTATAGATAAAAGGTCTCCATGAGCGTGGAGGGTGGGAGGAAGGTAAGGATCAAAAAACTACCTATCAGGTACTATGCTTGTTACCTGTGTGACAAAAATCATCTGTACACCAAAACCCTGTGATACAAAAATTACCCACGTAACAAACCTGCACATGTACTCCCAAACCTGAAATAAAAGTTAGAAAAAAATCGTTTAATAAATTGTTCTCAATGTGGGCTTAAGAAATGTAAGAGTTAAGAAATATCTTTATGTACTGGGAGAGGTTGCATTTGAAGTCTGTGAAGTTCCAGAAAGCCATGTCTGTTGCACACATAGTGATCTTTGAAAAAAAAAAACACATTAAATATTGGCTTAAAATGATTCACTCCTCACTAGAAGTCATAGCTCATGCCATGATTTTTATGTTTTGGATTTTTTGTTGTATTAGTATTTTATTTTAATTTTAGTAGATTTAGTATTACAAGTTCAGTTTTTTTACATTGACATATAGTACAGTGGTGAAATCCAGGCTTTTATAGTGGTGAAATCCAGGCTTTTACTCTTTTTACCATAACCTGAATAGTGCACATTGCACTCAATATCATTTCTCACCCCCTCCCACACTCCCAACTCTTGGGATGTCCAATGTCTGTTATTTCACTCTGCATGTCCATGAGTACCCATTGTTTAACTGCCACTTATAAGTGAGAACACGTGGTTTTTGATCTTCTGAGTTATTTCACTAAAGGGAACGGTTTTCAGTTCCATTCATATTTTTTCTTTCTAACGGCTGAGTAGAATTCCGTGTGTGTGTTTGTGTGTGTACATATATAAACACTTTGAATCTAATCATCTGTTGATAGCCACAGGTTGATTCCATGACTTTGTTATTGTGAATATTGCTGGAAAAAACAAAAAATGAAGATGTTTTTGGTAAAATGATTTCTTTTCTTTTGGGTATATTCACAAATGATTTATTTTCTTTTGAGATTAATGGATTGAAGGTTAGTTCCACTTTTGGTTATTTGACAAATCTCCATACTGTTTTTCATAGAGATTGTACTAATTCACATACCCAACATCGGTGCTTATATTGTTTCTTTTCCTGCATTCCTTTTCCTCCACATCCTTGCCAACATATGTTTTTTTTTTCACTTTCTAATAATGCCATTTTGAGTAATGTAAGACTTCACTGTGGTTTTAATTTGCATTTCTCTGATGATTAGTGATGTTGAACATTTTTTCATATGTTTTTTGGCCACTCGTACATCCTGTTTTGAAAAGTGCCTGCTCATGTTCTGTGCCCAGTTTTTAATTGTTATTTACCTCTTTTTTGAGTTTCTCACACGTTCTGGATATTAGCCCTTTATTGGATGCATTGTTTGCGAACATTTTCTCTCCTTCTGTAGGTTTTCTCTTTACTCTGTTGAGTATTCCTTTTGCTGTGTAGAAAGTTGTTAGTTTAACTTCCATTTGTCCATTTTTGTTTTGGTTGTGCTTCCTTTTGAAGGCTTAGTCATAAATTCTTTGCCTAGGCCAATAATAAGAAGAGTTTTTCCAGAATTTCTTCTTAGATTTTTACAGTTTCAGGTCTTACATTTAAGGCTGTAATCTATTTTTAGTTAATTTTTGTATGTAATGAGAGATGAAGACCCAGTTTCATTATTTTACACATGCCTCTCCAATTTTTTAGCATCATTTATTGAATAGGGTGTTCTTTCCCCAGTGTATATTTGTGTCAACTTTCTCAAAGGTGAGTTGGTTGGAGGCATGTGGCTTTACTTCTGGGTTCTCTATTCTCTTCCATTCGTCTAGGTGTCTAATTTTAGATCAGTACCATGCTGTTTTGGTTACTATAGCTTTGTAGTATAATTGAAATTCAGGTATTCAGCTTTATTTCTCTTGCTCCAGATTGTTTTGGCTATTCAGGCTCTTTTTTAGTTCCATATACATTTCAGAATTGTCTTTCTCATTCTGTGAAAAAATGACATCAGTAATTTGATAGCAATTACATTGAATGTGTAGATTGCTTTGAGCATTATGTTCATTTTAATAATATTGGTTCTTCCTATTCATGAATATGAGATGATTTTCCATTTGTTTATGTCATCTATAATTTATTTCATCAGTGTTTTGTAGTTCTTCTTGTAGAGCTCCTTCACCTACTTGGCTGATTGTATTGCTAAATATCTTTTTTTTTTTAACTTATTGTGAATGGGATTTAGTTCTTTATTTGGTTCCCAGCTTTACCATAATTGGGTGTATAGAGATGCTACTATTTTTTTCCTACATTGATTTTGTATCCTAACCCTACTGAAGTCATTTATCAAATGTAAGTAGGTTCCTCTTTTTCCAGTTTCGTTGTCTTTAATGTTTTTCTCTTGCCTGATTGCACTGGCTAGGACTTCCAGTACTATACTCAATAGGAGTGGTGAAAGTGGGCATAATTTTCTTGTTCTAGTTCTTAGGGAGAACACTTTCAATTTTCCTGATATTGGTTTTACATTTGTCATACATAGCTTTTATTATTTTGAGGTGTGTTCCTTTTTTTCCTACTTTGGTAAGATTTTCTTTTTTATCATGAAGGATGTGGAATTTTATCAAATACTTTTTCTGCATCTATTGAGGTGATCATATGGATTTTTTTTAAATCTATGTGGTGAATCATGTTTATTAATTTGCATACAGTGAGCCAACCTTGCATTCCTGAGCTAAAACCAACTTGATTGTAGTATATTATTGAATTAACGTGCTGTTGGATTTGGTTTGCTAGTATTTTGTTGAGGACTTTTACATCTGTGTTCTTGAGGGATATTGGTCTGGAGTTTTCTTTTTTGTTGTGTCCTTGCCTGGCTTTGATATCAAACTGATGTTGGATTCATATAATTAGGGAGGATTCCTTACTCTTCAATTTTTTAAAAGAATTTCAGTAGGATTGACATCACTTCTCCCTTGTACGTATGGTAGAATTGGACTGTGAATCTATCTGGTGCTGGACTTTTTTTCTGCTGTTGAAAAACATTTAATTACTTATTCATTTTCACCACTATTTTTTAGTCTGTATGGAATTTCTATTTCCTCTTAGTTTAATCCTGGGAAGTTATATGTCTCCAGAAATTAATCTATTTTCTTTATGTTTTCTAGTTTGTGTGCATATAATTGTTCCTTATTAGTCAGTGGTGATATTTTGTATTTTTGTTGTATCAGTTGTAATGAAACCTTTATTATTTCTGATTGTGCTTATTTGAATCTTCTCTCTTTTCTTCTTGGTTATTCAAGCTAGCCATCTATCATTTTTTAATCTTTTCATAGAACAAACATTTTATTTCATTGAGCCTTGTCTTTTTGTTGTTTTGCTCTCCATTTCATTTAGTTCCGCTTTGATCTTTTTTTTCTTCTGCCAGCTTTGTGTGTATTGTGTTCTTGCTTTTCTAGTTTCTTAAAGTTCAATGTTTGATTGTTAATTTGAGATTTTTCTGTCCTTTTGATGTGGGCATTTACTACTATAAACTTCCCTTATAGCACTGCTTTTGCTGTATCCCAGAGGTTTGGGTATGTTTTTCCTCTATTTACATTTGTTTCAATTTTTTAAAAATTTCCACCTTAATTTCATCATCGACCCAAAAATCATTTGGGAGCAGGTTATTTAATTTTCATGTATTTGTATAATTTTGATGGTTTTATTTGTTATTGATTTTTAGTTTTATTTCAATGTGTCACAAGAAGTTATTTGATACGACTCCAGTTTTCTTAAAATTTGTAAAGACTTGCCCTCTGGTCTAGCATATGATCAATTTTCTAAAATGTTGCACATATACGTGAGAAAAATATACATTCTACTATTGTAAAATAGAACATTCTGTAAATGTCTGTTATGTCCATTTGGTCTAGAGTGCAATTTAATTCCAGAGTTTCTTCATTGACTTTCTGCTTCACTGATCTGTCTAGTGCGCTCAGTGACATATTGTAGGCCCCCACTATTATTGTGTTGCTGTCTATCTCTTTTCTTACTTATAGTGTTTTTTTTTTTTTTAATCTCACTGCTCCAGTGTCAGGGCACATATATTTGTAATTGTTATATCTTCCTAATGAATGGATCTCTTTATCATTACATAAGGATCATCTTTGCATTTTTTACTGTTGTCGACTTAAAGTCTGTTTTATTTGATATAAATATAGCTACTCCTACTCGCTTTTGGTTTCGATTTGCATAGAATATTTTTGTCCACTTCTTTATCAGCTGGGTGATTTTTCTAGTATGTAGCATATTCTTGGATTTTGTTCTCTTATTCATTCTTCAAGCCTATAACTTTCAGTGATTTAGTCCATTTATGTTATGTATGTTTAAAATTAGTATCGATAAGAGAGTTTTTATTCCTGTCATAATATTAATTATTACCTAGATGCTTTGTAGTCTTGATTATGCAATTATTTTATAAGATTTGTGAGTTTTATACTTTCACATGTTTTATGATGATAACTGTTGCCTCTTGTTTTCATGTTTAGAACTCCTTTTAGGATTTCCTGTATGTCTAGCTTAGTGGTGACAAATTCACTTGGTATGTCCTTGTCTAGGAAATACTTTATTTCTCAATCATTTCCAAAGCTTAGTTTATCAGGATACAAAATTCTTGGCTGGCATTTTTTTTTCCATAAAAAGACTGTCAAGAAAACCCTAATCTTTTCTGCCTTAAAAAGTTTCTTCTGGGAAGTCCACTGTCAGGCTGATGAGATTTCCATTATAAGTGATTAGACACTTCTCCCTTGCTGCTTTTAGGTCATTTTTCTTCATGTAGAATTTGAATATCCTGATAACCATGTGCCTTGGTGAAGCTCATCTTGAAGTATGTTTCCAGGAGTTATCTGAGCTTCTTGTATCTGGACGTCTAGACCTCTAGCAAGACCAAGGAAGTTTTCCTGAATTTGCCCCTCAAATAGGGTTTTCATACTTTGTATTATTTCTTATTTTTCTGGAATATGTATTCCTCATAGCTTTGGACAGTTTACATAATCTCATATTTTTTGAAAGCTTTGTGAATTAAAAAAAAATTTTTGTTTTTATTTGATTGGGTTAATTCAAAAGACATGTCCTCTAGCTTTGAAATTCTTTCTTCTTTTTTGTCTAGGCTTTTGTGAAGGCTTTCAACTGTATTGTGTAATTCCGTCAATAAATTTTTTATTTTCAGAAGTTTTATATTTTTAAAACATAATATCTACCTCTTTTTTATATCCTTAATTATTTTTCTAATTTATTTGTTAGTTTTCAGCATTCTACTGGATACCATTAAGCTTCTTTAAAATCAATGTTTCATGCTTTATCTGATATTTCAAATATTTTATTTTGTTTAGAATCTTTTGCTGGAGAGCTAGAGTGATCCCTTGAGGTTGTCATACCACTGTTTTTCATATTTCTAAAATTGTTTCCCTGACTTATTTACATCTGGATGAGCTTTCTTTTCTTAATTCTAAATTTACTTTCATTTGGATGAGAATTTTTTCCCCCTAGAGTGTGATTATAATATGTATTGTGTAGAGTCCTTTGGCTTTGGTTCTGGATGCTTTCAATGGCATGTTTCTTGGTATAAAATGCCTTTGTATGGAGGTTTTCTCAAATGCTGGTTTTAGTATTGATGTACTGGTACGTGAGCAGTCTCACTGCCTCCTGTGGGGCTGGGGTGGCAGCAATCTTACAAAGTTTACCTTGTTCCCTATTTACTTGTGTCAGTGAATTTTTGATTGGATTATGTAGTTCAACCTTCAGGCCAGTAGGTGGTGCTTACAGATAAGCGCCAACTATTGTTGATACAGATAGGTATACACTTGATCTTTGTTTACCCTGTAAAGCTCTCTGTTGCCTCAGGCAATAGGCTGTCCTGTGGAATGCACCGTGGTAGGAGATTCCTTCCCAGCTCCAGCTGGGGGTTGGAGTATGAAGCTGGGCAGGGTGGGATTGGGCAGGATTATCTACATGTCTCAATGGCAGGCATCAGCATGAGCTCAAAGGAAGGCTCTGGGGAGAAATTACCAAGCATCTGGAGATGTTTCAAGGGGTAGAGTGGATAAATTTCTGCTGTTCCAAGTTCTCTGTCCAGGAAGTGGGGGTAACCTAAACTCCCAATCTAGAAGAGTGGGAGCTCCAAATGCCTGCAGATGTGACAAGGCATAAAGCAGAGAAGGTGCCACTGCACCAAGATCTCTGCATCTGAAGGGAAGAGTGGCTCAGGCTCCTAATCTAGGCAAGTGGGTGCACTGAGTACTTGGAATTATGCCTGGGCATGGAATGGAGAGGGTCCCACCTTACCAAGATTTCTGCACAGGGAGTCATAGTGTAATTTTTGAATGTAATCAATTTTATTACTCTGCTATTACTTGATTGCTTAACCAAGGATAAATTTGCTATGGTCAATGGCTGTGTAAAAGAATAGAGGCCATGGTTATAACTCTACCCAGTAAGGGCCCTGCAGGCAAGAGGTAAACCTTCACAATAACATTTTCTTAGCTAGACAGTGTGAATGCTATATGAACAAAGAAAAGTTGAGTGTCTTCTGCTCACTTTGCTGCCTTATGTGACACTAACCAACCCATCAGATTCCTGTAAGGCCTAGCATGCTTGCCTGCTTCACTAGAGAGTCCAAAGTGCCAGTGATTAAAAAAAAAAATATGTTATCTTATGTTCTTTTATATCTTTCTATAGAACACGTTTACCACAGGGAATGTATGCATGTATTTTCATTGTAAATTTTAGGAGCCTGACTAATGACTCTTAAGTTCAAAGATACAAGTATTTATAGTCAGTTATGGAAATATGTACATTTAGTGTGGCTATAGAATAGACATCTCCTTTCTCTATATTGAGTTGGGCATATGTTTATTACTTGTGACAAGAGAAAACAGTCATGGTCAGGTTTTCCTTTGTAAATCCCTTCTGTTTTTAAGAGTCACCCTGCATTATTATTACTAAAGTAGTACTGTGACTAAAATTTGGCCTTTGGAGTCAAATAAATTGTAGATTGAATTCTGGTTCTTTTGTTTACTAGTAGTGAAAACCAGTGCAATTTATGCAATATCCCCACAAATTTCCTTAGGGAAAAAATGGAAATAATAATACCAACTCACACAGATAATGCACATAAAGCATTTAGCAGTGCCTTAAATACATAACTACCCAATAAATGGTGGCAGTAATTATTATTAAAATGAAGGCTGAAAGTAACTAGGAGATATGGAAATCACTGTGGAAATTGAAAATGGCAATCTTAAAACAATAAGAATTAACATTCAGAGTAAAAATAAATTGACAGAATCTTAAATTGTTAAAAAGCTATGTTGAATAAGATTGTCTTCAAATAATTATCACTTCTAACTATCAACACTTCTGTGCTTATGAATATAGTCCTTACTTGTGGGAACAAATCAGTTAAATTTGTACACGTTAACATCACTGCTCCTTCACAATGCCTTATGATTAATCAGAAACACGAAAGGGAAATGATTTTTTTTTGCATGTTGAGGCAGGAGAATGAGATCTGCGCTATGATAGGAAATATTCTCTCCATTTACATAGGGCATACACTGAATAAATGACTTTGTAACTTTACCTCATCCTCTTTATTTTCATAGGCATACAACAAATAATCAATGGAAACCTCTAGAGGGTATTTAAACCCCTAGAAAATTCTGTAACGAGACTCTTGAGCACCTATACTCAGGCCTGCTCCAACCCTGTGGAGTACACTTTCATTTTCAATAAATCTCTGCTTTTGTTGTTTTATTCCTTCTTTGCTTTCTTTGTGGGTTTTGTCCAATTCTTTGTTCAAGATGCAAAGAACTTGGGCATTTTCCACTGGTAACAATGTTAATAAGCCACAATAAAAATCAGAAGATATCCTGCATATTTGTTGTTACAGTGATAGTGATGAAACCACACCAAACCATCCATACACTCTGTCCTGTTCCCCTAGAGTTTTGACTTATTTAAGCAAGGCAAACCTGCTATGATATGCTAAGCAGGATCCATCTGCCTTCGAAAAAGCTGTCATTCACTTCCTATCTCTGAACAGTATCTCAAAGAGATTCTTTGGCTTTCTAGTCTCATAGTCCCAGTCATATTTTAAAAATCAGATATAATAAGATTTACAACTTCATTCTTATAGTCTTTTAATGCTAATTCCATATTTCTATATTAGATCTGACATGAGGAGATAAGCAGCAATAGATCATTTTTTTTTCTCTAATGCCTTCTCAAACACTTCCTTATTTGTGGAGTCTATGTGAGAATCCTTTAGACAACTATTAATATCTGAAAATTTGTGTTTCCTTTTCTACC
Organism: Nomascus leucogenys; assembly: GCF_006542625.1. Lineage (NCBI taxonomy): Eukaryota > Metazoa > Chordata > Mammalia > Primates > Hylobatidae > Nomascus > Nomascus leucogenys. Next base: position 63,353,655 of record NC_044383.1, on the reverse strand, counting down.
TTTCCTCCAAGATTTCAATACTTGTAATGACTTCACAAGCTTTCTGCTCAATCCCACCTAATGTTTATAACACCCACTTTATTCACATGAAACTACCCCATCTTGCCTTTCAAAATGATGGGTGTCCCACTGCATTCTTCTGCCCATCACTCCACTCCTTCCCCTCTCTTGTGCTCAAACAAGCCTATTAAGACCAATCAAAAAAATAGATGGCACACATGAAATCACTTCACTGTAAATGTGAGACATTTACAGCATTCAGTCAACACAATGATGGAAATTGTTCTCTTCACTTACCTTTTTTTTTTTTTTTTGAGACACGGTCTCCTTCTCTTGCCCAGGCTGGAGTACAGTGGCTCGATCTCTGCTCACTGAAACCTCTGCTTCCCAGGTTCAAGTGATTCTCCTGCCTCGGCCTCCAAAGTAGCTGGGATTACAGACGCGCACCACCATGCCCAGTGAATTTTTTTGTATTTTTAGTAGAGATGGGGTTTCAGCATGTTGGTCAGGCTGGTCTCAAACTCCTGACCTCATGATCTGCCTGCCTCAGCCTCCCAAAGTGCTGGGATTACAGGCGTGAGCCACTACACCCAGCCCCTTCACTTAACTTTATGAGGAGAATCTACACTGGTAGAGGAAATAATAAGCCACAGTAGTCTCTCTACCCATAAGACTCACAACATTACATCACCAAGTTAATTCCAAGTTGAATTCCTAGACACCTGTAGACAGTTGCCTGGTGAGGAAATATGGAATAATGGTCACAGGATTTCTTCTTTTTACAGAAAGACTGGAAATCCTAGCTGAAATTAGGTACGATAGAACACTTTCTATTCAATGTTACTTTACAGTACAAGCAATAAATACTTCTTTAAAAATACGCAAATGGGTTTAAAAAATCTAATTAAATACTGAAGCAGCCATGCTGTCTGGGGTATATACCCTGGGGTTTAGTGTCAGGTGCTGAGAAAGAAATCAGGACATAGACACATGTGGGTGGGTTAGGAGTGGAAAGTTTAATAGACAGAAGAAAGGAGAGAGGAGAGCAGCTCCTTGCAATAGAGAGAGAGATCCAAATAAGGGGAAAGTTGGTGGACTGCAACAGATTTTATAGGCAGGCTAGAGAATGTGGTGTCTGATTTACATAGGGCTCACAGATTGGTTTGATCAAGTATGACATCTACAGTGCTTGGGGAAGGCTTGTCACCCACCCTAATCTTATTATGCAAGTAGGCTTTCTAGTTGAGTGCTGCCATCTTGTCTGCTTCTTACTGTACACATGGCTGGCAAAGAGAATGGAAGTGGAGCCTCATCTTGAACATGGTGGGCATAACTGCCGGTGCCTATGTGTGTAGCTTGATTTTACAGGCTTCTGTTTGTTAAAAAGGAAAATAATTTAGGGCTGCTTTTTATTAAAAAGAAAAGCCTTGCCAAGGACTCTCATACCCTTACTTATCTGCCCAAGTAATTTCTTCTTAACTTATGTATTATTTCCCTTTCTGGAGTGATAATCTTAACTGCTTTTAGGGGTGTTGGATGATGACTCTTTCTGACTATTTCCTGATGTAAAGGGGTGTTGTGTGGGGAACAGCAGCTAGGGTTCCTCCTAGGTTGATCTAAGGGTCATTAGAAGAAAGGTGTGTCCTTATGTAGTTCAGTCTGTGGCACCATTTGGAGCTTGATTGCTTTCAGTCATTCAAATGGGTTGTGATACTGGTTTGCCTCCACCAGATGCTGCTGAAACATTAATATAAAAGTAACATTCTTTTTAGAATATGTGGCATTGGATTTTGGTGGATAGAGTAACTTTAGTGTTAACCTCGGCTAAATGTTTCCTCCACTTATCAATCCCTTCATGACTTCCACAGACCATCTAAGACATGCTTAAACCTTCTGAGTTGTCCTGAACATCCCTCTTCTAAACAACCAATTATTCTCTTCAGGAAAAGTATTTGCCATATAAGATTCTTTCTTCTATAAAATCTCTTTCCTTTATAATCTCCTTTGCATAGCCAGGGTGTAACATATTAGCAAACCCAATAAGATATTCTAGCAGACTCAGTGATAGAAGAACTTTTATGCTTCCTTTGTGTTGGTGACTATTATCCTTACTATAAGGATAATAATTAAGCAAAATACTACAACAATGGAAACTCTCTATCCAATATATCAGTTAGAAGATGCTACCATCTATAGCTGCACTGCAAATAGTAGAGTGACTGTAGCAATTCCTGCATGGGTGATATAGTAGATTATTTCCATCTAAAATTTTACTAACCAAGACATACAACTTCCCTTTGGGGGTCTATGAATTTCCTTGGTTTTAATTTGTCAAACAAAAAAACCTCCAGGTTATGGGCACCCTACTCATTTTCATTACCTGGCAGAATTTGCAGGATAATTGCCCAGAACTAGGATATTGATCCAGATATTTGCATTACCCATCCCTTTTTGTTTCTTGCAAGCTTTAGGGGATCACCACTTGATTCACAGGAATAAGTCTGAAATGTAGGCAAAAAGTTTAAAAACAATTAATGAGACTAGGATTTAATGACAAATGTATGATTAGCTTTGGAACATAATTTCTCTCTCCAGTACTCATCCTTGGTAAAAACACATTATTATAGGACTTTGTTGTTTGTACAATAAAATTAAGTCTTATACTTGGCCTGATTATTTGCATAAAGTGCAACAAGAATGGTTATTTCTACATAGGCCTTTTGGATTGCCTTTGATGGAACTCTGTTTTACAAGGAATCTCAGATAAGACCTCTTAAAGCCGAGCCCAGCCATGGGTTTGTATACTCATATATGTGTGATTTGGGTGATCTCGTTCTCTAAAGGTTCCAAGATAAACTTGGAGATTCTAGACCTGTTAGTAAGCGATGTTCTTTTCAGACCACAGATTAGGAACCCTGTATAGGAACTGTGTAGACAAGGTAAGAGGCCAGGTGCCCCATGGGGCTTTTATCAGCTCTGCAAGTCAAGATTAACTCCTTAAATGGAAGCATACCCTTCCAGTCAAAGCCTTGATGAAATGACCAGTTTTTCCAATCATGTCCTGTTGAAAAAAAAATGGATTCTTATTACACTGATGCAAAGAACTATATTGCCATAAGTTAAAAGTGCTCACAGGTAGCTTCCGAATTCTAGAGGACCTAGGCAGAGAGAAACAAGCATGCTCAAAATTTTAATAACAGGAGTACAACTTACTTAGTTATTAATGGTCAAAAATAGTTCAAAATAAGTTTCCTTGACTCTGAAAAACAAAACAAGGATCAGCAATTTTCCAAGAAAACGTTAAAAAACATTGCCTTAAGTTTTTGAGTGCAGTCCATTTAGTTAACTCTTGTTTTGCTTGACATTTGTGAATATTTCAGTTCTTCATGAGTCCCATACATTATTTTTCTATTCCAATGTTACAATCTTCAAAGCTATTAAAAACCTGCATTTGAGAACACCTATAAAAGCCCTTAATATAACTTGATTATAACCCATCTTTTGGGAAGAAACAAAGCAAGACAACAATTTTCTGCAAATGACAAAATTTCCAGGGTATTTACAGTTAAGAACATGACTGGCAGAAAAAATTAGTTATCTCCATGGCTTACAATAACATTACTCTTAATTATGATTGATAGCATATATTAGACATTAGAATTTTAGAAATTCCATACAATTTGGGAACATGTATTAGTATTATTCACCAAAATATAACTTAAAGAAGATTGGACATCATTTTGACAATCTCACGTGACTAAGCATGTCAAATAATCCTGTTCACCTCTTGTCTGAATGCTTTAGGTGCCCTCTGAACCATTCTGAAAGCCAGGCATCAGGAAAGACAGTTTTGAAACTTGACGTTTGATTTTCGGATGCCTGCTAAATGTTAGAGGTTTAAAACACTTGATGTTATAAAATAGAATTCCAAATTGCTGTAAATTATTTTTTAAAAATGATGACTCAAAAGGCAAAAACCTTTCATTAGCCTTTATTATTAGATAAAAATCCTGTTTAAAGCCAAATTTTACCCTTGCATTCATGTATTAACGTGAACTCTAATGTTTTTAAATGAAACCTTATAGATGATTCCATTTAATCTTGACTAATTTGACCGTGAGGTGAAATCTTTACAAACCTTTTATAACCTTTTTGCTAAAGGACAGATTATTATCTCAAAACAACATTTCTGTGCTTTTATTTCAATGTTCAACTTATGAAAAGACCATAAAATACCCTTATGAATTCAGTTAATGCTTACACATTTTTGCAAGATTAATTGGTACAATCTTTCTATAACTTGCTTAAACCTCTAGCTCTATCTTATCAAATTTAACCTAATCCCTCACCCCTGGGCAAAATGTATATTTCCATGCTTTTCTTATAATCTTTTACTAAATAAACATTTCACTGTTTTTATATGCCTTGCATATAAAACTGTATAGTGATCTCAAATACATGTTGCACTGTTAACTCTTAGCAACTTTTAGTTTTGTTAAAAACCTAGTTAATTAAGAATTTTAATTATATACCTAGTGTGGAGCCTAGGACCAAGACAGAAGTACAGGTAAGGTATGACTCTTTCCAGCATCTAACTCCACATGTCCCAGGCCTTCCCTATCTGTAAAGCGGGAAGTATACAACCTTGGAACATTTAGGAAACCTAGTATCTAAGTTGTATAATTTAGACCACCTATTTGCATTTTGATTGCACTTGCATTTTACCAATAATCCTTAAGATAATTTTATTTCTTAAAGATAAAAGTCATGTGAACTAAAAATATTTGATTTAAGTGCTTAGTTTTCTTTAAGCCAATCAATTTGAGCTCTTTTTGGAGACATTATACCTAACACATATACAGTGACACAAACAGATGATTCAGCACTTGTAAGACTTTTCATTTGCCAGTTTCTTAATTGGATTACTGGCTTCAAGGTGGAGCCTTTGGAGGAACAGGGCCAGGTACCATGCATTTTTAGGGCCTAATTAGCAGGCCTAATTAGACAGATCCCTAAAATTAAAGGTGCCATTTTATACTGGATTTTTAGATCCCCAAAGTAGGGAGAAACTATGGGAGAACACAGTGCAGTGTGTTTGTGCATGTGGGTATTCATTTTTTCCAGTACCATTTGTTAGGAAAAAAACTTTCCTTGTCCCATTGAATGTTCATGGCACCCTTGTCAGAAATCAGTTGACCATATATATGAGGGTTTATTTTTGGCCTATTTTATTTCATAGACCTATGTCTATCCTTATGCAAATACCACATGGCTTTGATTACTGCAGGTTTGTATTGTTTTAAAATTAGAAAATGTGAGTCCTCCACATTTGCTCTTCCATTTCAAGATAATTTTGGATATTGGGGCCCCTTAATATTCTATACACATTTTAGAATTAACTATTATTTTTTCAAAATTATCATGAAGTGCTCAAGAGTAGCAATAAACAAATAAAATTTTCTGGCTGGGCGTGGTGGCTCACACCTGTAATACCAGTACTTTGGGAGGCCAAGGAGGGTGGATCATGACATCAGGAGTTCAAGACCAACCTGGCAAGCATGGCGAAACCCCGTCTGTACTAAAAATACAAAAATTAGCCAGGCATGGTGGCAGGCGATTGTAATCCCAGAACTCAGGAGGCTAAGGTAGATAATTGCTTGAACCCAGGAGGCAGAGGTTGCAGTGAGCTGAGAACTTGCCACTGCCCTCCAGCCTGGGCAACAGAGTGAGAACCCATCTCAAAAAAAAAAATTAATGAATTTTCTTGGATATTGAAACTGCAGTTACATTTCAAAAAAAATCAATGAAGTAAAGAAGAAAGATGTCTAAACTGGCTGAGTGCAGTGTCTCACGCCTGTAATCCCAGCACTCTGGGAGGCCAAGGTGGGCGGATCGCTTGAGGTCAGGAGTTGGAGACAAGCCTGGCCAACATGGTGAAACCCCATCTCTACCAAAAGACAAAAAAATACAAAAATTAGCCAGGTGTGGTGACGCACGCCTATAGTCCCAGCTACTTAGGAGAGTGAGGTGGGAGAATCTCTTGAACCCGGGAGGTGGAGGTTGCAATGAGCTGAGTTCATGCCACTGCACTCCAGCTTGGGTGACAGAGTGACACCCTGTCTCAAAAACAAACAAGCAAACAAACACACAAAAAAATTGTCTAAACTGGTTAGATTTGTAGTACAACAGATGGGAGGTAAGAGTAACAAAAAATCACTTTACTTGGTAAATTCTAGTAAAATAGCTTTTCCTCTTTTCTGCGTATGCTCTGTGCTCTGCCAGTTTGAAACTTTGCTACAAAGAGAGGAAAAATAAGTAAGGACTGAATTCATAAAGTTTGTTATGTTGATTGTAAAGTACTTTAAAATGTAGACCCTTCCTTATGATAGCTAGGTCATATTTGCATTAGAGCAAATAAATATACAGAATTCAGCATACCCTAGCAATTACCAACTTTTCTAGTATCATACATTATCCACTGCTCTTGTATTTCTCTGTCATTGAGTAATGTAATTACTATACTGGATGTTCTTTATTTTCTGTGAAGTTATTCTTCATTTCCTGCCTTGCAATGCAGTTGAAAATATGTTGAGACCTTGAAAAATGCCCAGTGTAAAATCAACACATCTCAGCTTGCTTATTTTTAAGGACAAATAAAAATATGTCTTTGATAATATGATTTCAACTTGTGAGAATTAGGCCATGCTGATTATGCAAATGGGTTATATTTTTATTATAAAATACAGAGAATGATTAAGCAAATTAAAAATTAGAAATAAAAATATAAAGGTTGATATGTAGGTGAAATATATTTTTGTTCTTTCAGTAAATAGTTTTCTGTGTAATCTTATATCTTATAGTAACTATTATACCTATTTTATTTATAAAATTTACTTTCTGTAATATTAACTTGAAACATTTAAATTTGCTTTCATAATGAAAACTCATAATGTTGAGGTTATATTAAAGAGTAAGTTTGTGAAGTTCAGAATTCAGCCAGATACGTCCCTAAACTATTTGAAACAGATACATTGTCAATAAACATCTAACAATTCTTTTCTCAATTTTCGAAAAATTTAGTATCTATCAACAAAGAAGAAAAAGAAATGTTTGGACCCTTAAATCTAATTTCCTCTTTCAGTTTTCTTTCTACTCTTCTGAAACATCTACATCATATCCTCATATCAACTTCCTCCTTGTAAAATAAACACAAAGAAATCATGTTTTATCAAAAAATTAAACTGTGGGTAAGTTTCAAGAATAGAAACATGTTAAATACAGCATAGCCAGTATTCTCAGTGCAATAACATTTCTTAAATTAAGCACTGATACATTTTGTATCATATTGCTGCAGACTGATAGCTTAGTTTAGCTATAATTTCTATTGCTTTAAAGAAAATAGAATATTCTGTTTTAGAATTTATGAATAAACATTGATATATAAAATTACAAAAAGGACTCTGCAGAAAAATGTGCCTACTCACCTACCTATCTATCACCAGGGTACCTCCTGTTTTATACCTTGCTAAAGACAACATTAACATAGAGAATTCAACTCTAGTAATCCTCTGCCGTACCTTGATTTCAGAAGTAATTATTTCATTGCTCGATGCTACCTTATCCCTGGTCCTGGTGTAAATTTCTTTCCAATTACAAAATGTCCGCCATATTTTTTTAGGATGTGTTGCCAAAATTTGGGCTGAATGCATTGTTAATGAATCCTGTACTGTTTTCACATCAGTGGGCCTGCAACTCTTCAGCCTTGGATAAGAAGTGTATATATATACCTTCTTTGCTGGCACATGAACAGCTGCTTCAGATTTTCAGTGGCTACAGTTATAACAGTAATGAATAATGCTAGGTTTTTCTTTCTCCTAGAGTCATTATTGACTCATATATTGTTACTTAGAATGTCAGCTGTTAGGATCTCCAGTTTATAGAACAAATGGCAAGAAATCAAAACAACAAACAAAGGACAGTCTATTAAAATACTTAAAGTATGTTGAGTTAAAATTTATTTACATTTCACTGAATTTTTCCCAGTGTAGAAGGCATCTTAATAGGCAATGAGATTATAGACCAAGAATTACTAAAATATCCTAATAAGGAAGAATTTAAATCTAACAAAATTATCAAAGAAACATTTTTTAAGTGACATATGCTGATTCTAATAAAAGAGTAACAAAAATGAATGGATGCACAGAAAATACTGTTTTTATTGTAGATATATGCAGACATCATAGAGATTCATTTGAACAAATCTTTGTCTGGTTAAGAGCAGGGGAAATGAATCCTGGGTGTTAGGAAGACCATGTACTGAAATACAGTCCATTCTGCTACAGCACATTCTTGTAATATTAATTAGCTCATGAATGATAGACTAGGAAAATTTGTCAGCATAACACAGAAGTTATGTTTCTCACATCAAGAAACAGCAACTGAATATAATGAGTCTCTAACCCAGTAAAATTCTCCAGGGCCAGGACATTCATACGTATCCTGTTCTTCCTTTTGGCCAGGATTAGTCATATGCCAGCTGTAGGGAGTCTTATCAAAATATTACATAATTTTTCTGAGTGTTGCCATTGTCTCCATAACTCAGAAAAATGAATTCCTTTTTAATACTGTTTTCATCAAGCTACTGTCACCTTTTTAAATGAAATTATTGTATTTACTCCAACTTTCTTTATCGGTAATGGTACCTTACCTTTTTTACTATCTAATATTTTATTAGAATTACGTTGCTTGGGCTAGTATTCTGATTATTAATGGCATACATTTTGAATGGGCTATTCCGACTTTTCATCTTATTGCTTTTAGATATAATTCTGGGAGATTTTGAGGAATAAATATGTTATATTACAACAGATACCACAATATGTTACGTTGGGTAAGTATGAATAGTCCATTACAGCCAGGATATTTGTTTGCACTTGTATATTACTTAATTAATATATCATAGTCCATGACCATGCAGAAGATGGGTTAAGAATCACATAAAGTATATGTAAAAAGACTACTTGAAAGGCATTTGTAGTGTAAGTAAAATTGTAGGGAGGAAAAGCAGCAGTGCCAAAGACCAACTATGTCTAAGAGGTTTTATTATTTTGTAATATTTAGAATCAGTAAATATTTGATAATTAATTGAATTTAGATGGGTGTGATGGTGGAAGGAAGAGCAGGGATTGGACACAGGCAAGGATCAAATTTACATGTTTAAGTGTTTGAAATAGAGAGAGAGACTATAAAAGAGAGGGAAGTTGAGGAATGAGAAGATTTTGGGTCAATGAATCCAAGCATATATAAACTTCCCCTATTTAGCAGTCCTAAAGAACTTGAAATGTGTATTGTTTTCAGATTCCAGGTAGGATAGTCAGAATTGGAAATATAAACTTCTTTATTTTAGTTTATATATCATTCCATAACCACAGCTTTGTGCTAACACTGTATAAACTTTATAATGACTAAATTCAGGCTTACTGAAATTGATTTCCCATGCTTTTAAACATGAGTTAATAAACTTCAACTGTCAAACATAACATGAACTAATGAACATGAATTAATCAGTAATAAACCAGAACATAAATGTGATCTGGTTAAACATGCTGTATGGCATAGTGGCCATTCCCTCATTATCCATCCATACAATAGATTTACAAGTAAGCTTCAAAATGGATAAATTTGAGAGATTTTTGCTGGGATTAACATGAATCTATTTCATCTTAATACAAAATGGGCTACTCAAGTTATCTTAAAATTGTGCATAAATAATTTAAAATAATATGTAAATTACCAGGTCAATTTATGTGATACAGTCATTTCAATATATGTCTCTAAGGTTACCAGTTTCATATGTAACCAGAAGGATAGATCATTAATGGGCTAATATAATTCTGGAAGAATTAGTCAGCTCCTAAGGGGATATGGGATTTATCTCAACTCTAGCTAGGAAAGAGCATAAACAAAATAAATAAATTTATCATTTCAGAATAACTTCAAGGCAGAAAGAGATGTTTGAACTGGAAACCAGATAAAACCTAAACCAATTACCTGCCTTTACAGCTATACAGCTATACAGGATTACAGATGCAGAATCTCAGATTACTCACACAATCTGTGTTCCCCTGTCTCTCTTACACTTTTGTCATCAACCCAGTGAAACATAAAGATAAATTGATATGCTAAGTGCATGTGCAAATATATATATCATTTGTATATATATGATATTGTGTATATGTCATATATACACAGATATTAAAATTATTTTATTAATATCAACATCAGAGGCACCTGTAAAGAGAGTATAAAGTTTCAATATATTCATTTTACTCTGTCTTAATTACTTGGGATTTTTGTTAAGCATAGGTCAACTAGTGCTGAAGTAGCTGGGTACAAGTTAAATGTGCGTGTGTGTGATTATTTGGGTGGGTCTCTAGATTGGTTTGAAGGTGAACTAAAAGAAACCCTTTAGCCTATTTCCTGTTGCTTTTCTGAGAAAACATCCAAATCCTGCTGTCACTCACAGTAAGAAGCCAAGCATCCCTTCTGATTTACTTTATCCTAGAAAACCTTAACATTTTGAAACAGACAAAAATTTAACTTACCCTAAGACACAGCCTTCTTACTTACACGCTCTGTGTAGCACTGTCCCAGAATGCAACCCAGAGAATAAAATACAGAACAACATGGGCATATATATCGTCAAATGAACCCCAATTAAAACTTACAGAAATTCTTAGATATCCAGACATAAATTCTCACTTGTAGTAACCTTTAAGGCAGTCATAAACAATGGGACTATTTTGTTATTATGTCATTAAAACTAGGAGAGCCGTCAAAGACGCCTGCTAATTCTCCCATTGCCCTGCCCTGCCCTTGGTTTCATTGGGCATATGGTAACCAACAGGATAAAAATAAGAACTAGTCCTGATGCCGTTTTCTCATTTGCTGGGAATCCTCAATTTACACTTTGGAGAAATGTTGTAAGAGTAATATTTGTAGCATTAAATTTGGGGTAAGCTACATGAAGAGGGATATACACTTTCCTTATTTCAAACTTCATTCTATAATGCATTGTATGCACCTCTTGCCTTGACCATAGCATCATTGCTACTAAATGTATATACAATATTATTATGCCTTCTAAAGTTAGTGTTCAAGACAGTCTATAAATCACTTTATAAAGACAACAAAGAAAAATAATAGTTTAAAGTTACTTGTGTACGTGTGCGTGTGTAGTGACAAACATCACATTTTCTAAGTATTTTTAATTTGAAAAAAATCTTCCAAGAAGAAATGGGAAAATAAAATCTCTTATTTTCTTTTGAAACTTGTATTTTGATATTTTTATTGAAATAACAACCCAGAACCCAATTAGATCATCAAGTTATCTTTGAAACTTGACAATGTTTTTAAAGTGCCACAATTTTTGAGTCTCTCCTCAAGATTTGGTATTTGTACCCCTGGTTTTCCGATATAATTCACTTAAATAAAGCAATAAGGATAATATTATTTCATTTTTTCTTATATCTATATTTTATAAAAAAGTGTCTAAATTATTACTGTGGGATTATGAACAAAGATGCTTTCCATTTCCAAGCACTGTACTATTACACAGAAGTTAGATTGAGAGTTTGATTTACATGCATTTTAGTAGGCTGTCATTAATTTTATGCATTAGTTTTCTAACAGTAAGTATTACAGTATAATTATAGAATTCAGAATGCCTAAATTCTTATGTCTCTATGTTTTTAATAGGCTATGAGGTTAAGCTAGTCTTTAGATGTAAGGTCTGAATATTTTCCAGACTGACTCTTGAAATATTCCATAACCAGCGAATAAACCACCTTGAATTAGGAATGAAAAAACATCTCTTCAGATCTACCAATTTGCTACTAAAATGTATTCTGTGATAAGAGTAAATCATCCTTAAGATACTAACCATAGTTAAGAAGCGTACTTGAGAAATTAAAGAGCTATCCCATTTTTTCTTTCAAAGTTTGAATCAAAGCTAAATGTCTTCTGAAATATAAGGCATTCTGCCAAACTCTGCAGGGACTGTCTTCTGCAGTTACTATCACATGCAAATGACCACTTTCTTATACAGCATGTTAACCTTTCATCCTAAAAATAATGATATTAGCTCAGTCAATGAATTTCTACTTGTTCTTTTAATCATCCTGTCCTTTCTTTTAAAAAAAAATGCACATGGCTTTCAAGTCTTTAATGAGTGTCTGTGCAGAAGTTTCACATTGTTTTACACCATACTATGACTTTTATGTACAAGTATGCATATTAAGCAGAAATTAGATTCCTAATTAAACAGTCCACATTAAGGCTGACTGCCAAACATGAATTAGTCTTAAAGGTATTTATAGAGAGATGTTGTTTGAAGAACATTTGTGTTCATATTCTCACTAGCCAGGGAATTATCCAGCAAGGTGCTGGCACAATTCCTCTACTATGAACAAGCAGATTACTTGCTTGCTTATCTGTTTTTGGAAGCTGTTAACAAATAAGTGGGTGCATGTATTCATGGTTTAGCTCTTAGGAGTAATTATAATCAAAGAATTTCAGAAAAAGCAATCAAGGGCAAGGGTTCATATCTACTGTGAAAGGAAATGTCAATCAGGCAGAAACTTTCCAAACTCTTCAACATGAAGATTACAGTACCTAGAGGTGGCTGCTTTGACTATGGTTTTCATTTTTTTCCCAAACTCCCAAAAGACACTGATGAATCCCGGAAGATTTGGTGATACTCTGCATTCAATAATCTATTAGGAACTGAAAAGGCTAATACATATTTCCAAAATTATTTTCCAATAATCTGCCTCTGATATCTTGGATTTTACTATTTAGATATTTCTTCCTTCCCCTTGAACCCCAAGTAACATTACTGTGTGACACTTCACTGATGGACAGGTTTTAAAGATAAAGATCTATTAAAAAATAAAAGAATAGTAGCAACTCAATAGAATGAATTATTTTGCAGAGGAGGCATTAAAGACAGCATGAGGATACTTGGTGACCTGGACAAAAAAGGAGGGAATGGAAATAAATTACAAAACGAGTTGTTCTGTAAACTGAAAGAAAACTTCATCTAATTTAAAACTTTCTTTCAAGCACCCTTTGCAAAGGAACGATGACCCCCATTAGTGAGCAATTATTTAAAAAAAATGATTGTGAAGTGTATTCTAATACTCACCAAATACACTTTTAAATCTACTAGAATTTACCTTTCTTTAATGTAAGTGAAAATATGCAATCTTTATTGAATCTTGATTGGTTGATTGGAAGCATTAACACCACCATATTCCTTCTACTTTGGTTAATTTAAATAACAAATAATTTTGTATAATACTAATTTTATGTTTACTGTAGTTTATTAAGAGCATATGAAAAAGTAAAGATACATGTATTAAGATTTAATAGAGAAATAAATGTTTATATGAGTTTAAATTTACTTTAATAGCCCACATTTATATAAAAGTTATACTTTTGAAAAATTTAGTGACTGTAAATTGAAAGTCAGTTTAATTTTTAAATCATTCTGAAACCTATATTTTTAATTTTATAAGTTATTTATTTGCTAAGAGCACATCATAATGAGAAACAAGTAATCTGTTATAAACAACTCATATTAGCAATTTTTTAATGAGAAAAATACTTTTTAAAAAGTAAAAGTAATCTATTTAAATATATTGGTGTCTTAGAGCATACTATGCTGTTATAACAATATACTTGAAACTGAATAATTTACAAAGAACAAAAAAATATTTTTCACAGTTCTGGAGCCTGGGAATTTAAGATCAAGGCAAGGAAAGGTTCAGTGTTTGGTGAGGGCTGCTCTTTGCTTTGAAGATGGCACTTTGAATGCTGCAGAGGGAAGGAGTTCTGTGGAGGAGAGGAAAGATGGATCCTCGCATGGCAGAAGGCAGAAGGGCAAAAAGGAGCAAACATCCTCCATCAAGCCCTTTTATAAAGGCATTAATCCATTCATGAGGGCAGAGCCCACATGATACAAACACTTCCCAAAAGTCTCTATCTTCCAACACTGTTGCACTGGGGATTAAGTTTCAACCCTAGAGTTTTAGTAGGAACACATTCAAATCACAGCACTTAGTCAATGTTCTTAGATTTTCTTAGATTTTTTTATTTAAATACTTTTTAAAATTCTTAAATAAAATTCTTATATTCTTAAATTTCTTAGTTTTTTTATTTAAATACTTTTTTAATTCTATGTTTACCTACTTTCCATTTCATTTGTGTTGAGGGTAACTGTGAATGTAGTAAACCTCACAGACATTTACAATTAGAGGTCTTTTTCACATTAGCAGGTCTACAACTTTTGAGCTGTCCTGCTCTTAGGACCGACTGATACACACTGCACCTACTCTCTGTTTTAATGAAAAAAGACATGCAAAGAACCAAAGTACTGAGAGTAAGAGGTCTCTTAATAAATATTTCCTTTCCTTATAGATTAAATGCCTGAGACTATAGTTCTCTAAGGTTACTAATTTTTGCTTAATAGTTCTAGTTCTTAAGGTTACTATTTTTGCTTAATTATTGTATTCAGCTAGACTATGTTTGAAAAAAATGTTATCATGACACAGATTTGTTAATAAAATGTATTACATGTGAATGTTATCTAAACCTGTAATAAAATTTCTCCATTTGTTTCTATTTTTATTTAATGAGTAGATAATAGGTGTATATACTTTGGGGGTACATAAGGTATTTTGATACAGCATACAATGTATAATAATCACATCAGGGTAAACGGGGTATACATCACTTCAAACATTCATCATTTCTTTGTATTATAAACATCCCAATTGTACTCTCCTGTTTATTATAAAATGTACGACAAATTATGGCTTACTGTAGTCACCCCGTTGTGCCGTCTAATGCTAGATCTGATTCATTGTACCTAACTATATTTTTGTTTCCATTAATGATGCCCATTTCCCATCTCTCTCTCCCAGGATTTCTCTATTTGAGTGACTGGCGACATTGTTATCAGTAGTGCTGTTAAATTTAGAAATTTTTATTTTTATTTTTTTTACATTTAGTGTATAGCTTATTCTAATTCTTTTCTTCACAAAATCCTTTGAGTTTCTCATTTCCTATTTTTTTAACTTACTGATTAATCTGATTGTCTCCAGGATAGCCTATTTGTTATAACACACACACACACACACACACACACACACACACAGAGAGAGAGAGAGAGAGACAGAGAGAAAGAGAGGGAGAGAGATACATATCTTCCTGCACTCTTCAAACCATGCTGAGAGTTTTATGCTTGCCTAGAATTTGCTATCACATTCATTTGCTGTCATCATACCTCTTTCAATCTTCACACTCTCTGAAGTTTCTGCCATGCGTTAATCTTTCTTCCTTCATTTATTCTAGCAAGGTCAGTGTTTCACAAAAAGTATTTCAGAACCGGCTGGGCGCGGTGGCTCATGCTTGTAATCCCAGCACTTTGGGAGGCCGAGGCGGGCGGATCAGGAGGTCAGGAGATCGAGACCACGGTGAAACCCCGTCTCTACTAAAAATACAAAAAATTAGCCAGGCGTGGTGGCAGGCGCCTGTAGTCCCAGCTACTCGGAGAGGCTGAGGCAGGAGAATGGCGTGAACCCGGGAGGCGGAGCTTGCAGTGAACCGAGATCTCGCCACTGCACTCCAGCCTGGGTGACAGAGCGACACTCCGTCTCAAAATAAATAAATAAATAAAGTATTTCAGAAGAAGGCATTTCTAGGATATGTAAATTGGCTTTATGCTCAGAAAATGTGTCAGTAGTGAAATATATGTATAAACATAAAAAACGATCAGGAATATTTTCTTTATTGCAAAGATATTCAAATGTTAATACACATAGTAAAAATTAAAAGATATGGAATGGAATCACCCCCAAAATAATTTTATCATAGAAATACTTTCAATCTCCTTATCTCAGGATACACAATTTGAGAATTGCTAATCTAATTCTAAGCAGATTCAGTTTGTGTTCTTTTAGCAATTATGTATGAATCTATATAATATTTCAACTTAAAATTTACCACGATTCCCCCTTTACGTCCTCTTAGGTGTGCATGTATATATATGTACGTGTGTGTGTGAATGTGAGTGTGTATGCTGAGAATGTAAAATACTCCTACTATCAGAAGACCCTTCTATACCAATATAGGAGACAAAAGGCAGTTTATTACTAGCATTAACAGATTTATATGCATGTAAGTTGGCATGAAAGCAACTACAAAGCTAGAACAAAATGTCACATATTTCATATAGCAATACAGGAGGAAGAATAATAACTGCAACAAATCAAAGGGATTCTTTTTTTGTGGCAGTATTCCTAAAACACCTATGAGCTAATTCTGGAGATATATTTTTATTAATCCATAAGTTATTTAACTAGGACCTTGGTGATATCTCTTCATTGTAAAAATTGGAGACTGGGATTAATCCCTAGAGAGATTTATTTCAATCCCAAGAGTTAGAGTAAAAACTCAGATTCACTATGACTCCAAAGAAACAATTTACAAAAAAGGAGGAGAGGAATATAGTCTCTTTGCCCTTCATAAACAGAAAAAAAAAATTTTAATTACCCTTACCGTATTTCTCATTTGTCTATAAGTTGCAACTCAGGAGACAAATTATTTGTTGAATATTTTTTTAAAGTTCTTGTCTGATTATATACCTAACTTCTGTGTCTTCTACTTTATTGCATATACTGCTTTTTCACCTAGTGCAGTGCTGTGTTGAGTGGGCCCTTAAGCAACATTGTTAAATATCTCACTTACTAAAGCAAATGCCAGGAAGACTCCAGGGTAAAAATTACTCCAAAAGCTCGAAGCAGGAAATACATGGAGAGTAAATCACTGCCACATTAAAAAGAACATACTATGTTTCTGAATATTAGATTATTATATACAATATTAGATTATTATATACAATAATCTCTATTATCAATTTGATGATCTCAGTAGAGATTCTCATTTTAAAAGATGAAGTTCTTACTCCTTTGATTTTCTCACTTCATATTTTTTAACTTAGTGATTAATCTGATTATCTCCAGGATGGGCCTATTTATGGTAGGAGTTTTGTGCTTGCCTAAAATTTGCTATTTAGATTAAAATTCCATATTGCCCTCACTATTAAGTTCAAGATTTAATGAAGCCTTGAAGGTGAATGAGATTATTCAATAAAGTATTAAACCGAATCCATAAGACATTATATTGGGCTAAAGAAACACTAAATTATGCTCATTTTCCTATGCTAAAGTGTTCTGTTCTTTATAATTTAATTAATATTAAAATGTACCCATTGTAAATACATTTAGTTCACTGATGATATGAACTTAAGGAACCACTGAACCAAGAAAAAGCAGCTAGTGAAATTAAATGGAACTGTGATCTTGTCTGCTATGTAACTGCTGACACAAGATATTACAAATGTTGTAGAATGTTAATTATAAATGCTGCTTGCACATCTATAAAGTATTAAGAACTTTCAAATTTCGAGGAAATAAGTGAGTTAAGCCCACGCACTTTTCAGGCAGTGAAAAAAGGTGAAAAAATCGAGTGACCTTCTCTGTATACCAATTACAGAAACCTAATTTCTCTTTTGATTAGAGTCACAGAGGTGACTGAGTTGACTGAAAAGTTGTCTTGCATATAAAAATAGCACAAGTATTATTTATCTAAGAAGTCCTCATAACATATTGCATCCAGAAGTACAACAACAAATTAAACAACAAGTTAAAAAGCCCAAAACTTAAAGCTGATTCCAAACTGTTCAGCTGCCATCAGATTCTTCTATTTTACCATATTACTCTGTCCATGTTACCATTTTAAGATTTGGTATCCTGGTTGAACTGCTTTTGGGATATCATGAATGGTTTATTGCTCTGTGAGGTTGCAGAAGATGATGGAGAATGAACAGTGGTCAAGTCCGATGCTTTATGTTAGTATATTTGGATGAAGTGCCATGCAAATGGCTGGGTGAAAAAGACACCATGGAAAAAGGTAGTGTAACTGCTCACAATCACAAGGGATTTGTTTGAAGTTTTCTTTTCCATGTAATAAACACGAAATAAGATTATTCCCCACAGTATTCATGTTTATAAATTAATCTCATTATATCTCTATTCCCTATAGGATTTTGTCACAAATTGTGATGTAGAAGTATTTGGCATTTTCTACTTTTTTTTCCCTTTGGGTTGTATATTAATTGACATCACAATTAAGATGTTTTCCAGGTGGAACTGTAAAAAAGTGAAGAGTTTGATTCCTGATACTGTTGGGATCAAGACTCAATTTATGTTGCAGTTGACCTTTGCTGCAGGTCTTCAATGAAAAGAAATGTGAATGTCATCAAATTGGTTGAAAAATAAATACTCTTAAGATTATATTGCTCTCCTTCCTTAAAATAAACATAGTGTAAACTGAGCATCACAGAATATGTGAACACTGGGTTTCCTCTGGAGTGAATATAGTTAGAGTGCTAATATGTGTCAAGCCCTTGCTATGTGGCGTGTATACAAAAATAAAGTGCAATTTATACTTTTAATGCAAGCACTGTTGGAGGTGTGAGTTAGAAATAGACCTATAAAACAGATCACTACTATTCAATGTGCTAAGTAACACAGTAATTATGAACAAAATGTTCAAAAAAATACAGTAGTAATAAATATTAATGAGGAAGGTGAGAAAGAATCTCCAGGGCAGCAATGGTAGAAATAAATTGTAAAAGATAACCAAGCTTCCCAGACAGAGAAGTGTACTGTGAGGGAAACATGACAATAACAATAAAATAATAATGCCAGGAAGAAGCAACAGTTACATACCCTGCCTTCCTCCCTTCCTCCCTCCCTCCCTTCTTCCCCTTCCTTCCCTTCCCCCTTCCCCTTCCCCCTTCCCCTTCCCTTCCCCTTCCCTTCCCTTCCCTTCCCTTCCCTTCCCTTCCCTTCCCTTCCCTTCCCTCTCTCTCTCTCTCTCTCACACACACACATACACACACACACACACACACACACACACACACTCTCACAGACACAGTATGGTAATACAAATTGATGCTCTTAATAATAAGAGAGTCTTAGTAGTACTGAACATCTAGGCCTTTTAGAGGGCTCACATCTTAGTCTGTAAGCGCTTTCTAAATGTGAGAATTTGAAAAGGAAAGTTTATGATAACAGCATCTGACATGAATTTTTCAAATCCACAGGAGTTTCAGCGAATTATGTTTTGCATTTGTATTTATTTCCTCAGACATACAAAGATGTCATCTATTGAACTATACTGTTCTGGTGGTACTTTCTGTTTTGTTTTGTTTTATCTGTTGCTTATTGATGGAATAGTCATTGCTTAAGGGCAAATAGTGGTTTTGCCCTTCTATTATTTTTCTTCTAATTCAGAGATTCAGTAAAGCTAACATTTTACTGAATACTTTAAAAAATACGGATTTTAAAAGCTACAGTCAATGAGAACCTCTACTAAAATTTTAACCTCACTGAAATTAGAAAAAGTCTTCTAATTCTGAATGTGATTGCTAAAGGAAACCATGAATCTGATATTGAAAATCACTTTCGAACCACAGTATTGTATGACTGCATCAAAGATATCTGACATTAAACTACGTAAGTTGTTGCTCTCTGGGATTGGCATAAAAATCGTGTCCATATAAACTATGATTTGTGATTATTTCTCATTTGGAGCGTGTCCATGTTCATGCTACTGATGGAGTTGAGGACATACTACCCCGAAGTGTGGCACCTTGGCATTTTGAATATTTTAGCTGAAGGAATCTGAGAAACAGCATGTGCAGAAAAGAATTGGACTTAGCCCTGAAGCAAGTCACAAGCATAGGAAACTGGAGGAAATTTACCAAGGCTTGCTCCTTCAGATTCCTCTCTGTGTTCCTTTGTCTTTGGCTGTAAGGATGTTGTTCTCCTCTCAGTATAGAGGAGGGCATCTCTCACCTAAGGATTTTATGACCTGCTTCAGGGGTAGGGCAGAAATATGTGTATGGTTTTCACCTGTTACTCTATCTTGTTATAGGGTCTCCAGCCAATGAACAAAAGATGGGTAGGAGAGAAAGGCAATTTTTTCTTCCCTACTCTCCACTTAATACAGAACTAAAAAACTTAGATTATCTTTTAAATTTCAGACATGTATAAAAACCAGTACACATAGCATTTGTTACTCTTCCATTGAAGGGCACAGGTGAGAATGACTACAGTGATGAACATTTGAAACACAATTTTGAAAATGCAATTATTAAAAAGCCAACATTTTAGTAACAATTTGCTTTAAAATTATAGTTACATCCAGAGTTACCTAGAGCAGGAAGAAAACAAATAAAAAACTGATGATACATGCAGTCATCACATTAAAATGTATTTCTTCTATTCTTTATAGACATTTTCAAATATATTTAATAATAGATCATTGGGCTTTAAGAAAATTGATTTCCAACATAATCTTCCTTAATGAAAAAATATACTGGGCTCTTTCTTGACAAATCTGCCAGAAAAATGAGACGTAAAAGTATTAGATTATTCAAAAATAGCAATGTTTTTATCTGACTAAATTCACTTTAAGTTAATGTACAATCAGCATACATTTTATTATTAAAATGGTGAAATCACATAATTCTCTATTTTGAAAAGCAACACTTATGGAAGCACTATATAATAAACTTAGTTAAACATTTACAGGCAATTTTTGTTAAAATTTGTTCATTTCATTTAATGGCATAGCTTATAGTGTTTTAAGATGCAAATTTATAATAAGCGCAAAAAGAGCAGTGTTAGTATGAAATATATTCACCTAAAAATGGAAAATATAAGTAGAAATGATTATTGTCTAACCTAATAATCTAGACTTCCACTTAATCAATCCTCTGAATAACATAAATTACAATGCACTCAACTTTTTATTCTTTAAGATAAACAATTTAAAAACAGAAATATCTGTAAATAAGAAAAGAGCTTAGCATAGTAAACACTTAAATGCATTCTTCCAAAAAATTAAAACACTGAACATAAATAAAACTTCCTTTTTCATTTACAACTTCTTTTTTCACACATAATCTGATCTCTGGCCTAGAAGATTATTTAAAAATCTAAATTCCATTTCTACTACCATACAGTTATTACATCCTTTTTAAATAATTGAGCTTTTCTCATGAATGCAATTTTCAAATCAAAGATATAAATAATTAAACAAATAAAAGGTGAAGTGGATATGCATAATCTCTTTTTTCCAAAAATATTTTTTTCAGAAACACAGTAAGAAGATAGGTGTTAGACATTTTAATGGATTATGCCTTTTAAATCTCTTAATCACCTTATGGAGAATATGTTATTTATTGCAACTCCTAGAAACTAAGCCCAATGTGATGGTTCATGCATATAATCCCAGCACCCTGGGAGGCTGAGGTGGGAGGAAGGCTTGAGGATAGGGATCAAGACCAGTCTGCGCAACATAGCAAGACCCCCTTTCTACAAAAAAATAAAAGTAAATTAACCCGGAGTGGTGACATGAGTTTGTAGTCCCAGCTACTTGGGAGGCTGAGGTGAGAGGATTGCTTGAGCCCAGGAGGTCAAGGCTATAGTGAACTGTGATCATGTCACTGCCTTCCAGCATGGGCCACAGAATGAGACCTTGTCTCAAAAAAAAAGTTGGAATTTAACTTTCAGAGGTTAGATAAATTGCTGGGGACACATTGATTTTTAAATGGTGAAAATACAGGATGAACACCAGTTTATTTTTACCGTTTTTTCTTTTCTTTCTCGACAACCTGGTATGGCAAAAATATTACCATGGGTAATAATTTTGGACCAAGTACAAAGCATTATATTGGTGTTTTTGAAATTGTACAATTTTCTTAAGGATGGACTTGTATTTCATGGTTTACTGGAACACTTCCTTAAATCGTTTATATTTTAAATGCTGACTTAGTATTACAATCACTTTCCTGCCTCCAAGAAACTTCTTCACAACTAAGTTAATTCATCTTCGTTTTGTTATGTTTTTATATATTAAATGGCTACTTTTATTTGACAAATTAAGCACTTTAGAATTCATTACTGGTTCTTGGTTTTAATGGCGTGATTTCATTGCCACTCCCTCTGTGGTCATATATAAGATGAATGGTTTTGAGGTTTTGAAAAATAAGGCCAAAAAGTTAAAAGCATGTTTCAAGTGAAACATTTAGCACATAAATGTTTCTTAAAGTGAACAATCACATCTCTTTGAGCTTTTGCTTTATAAAAGGCAATTCTCAATATACAATTCTAGTTGAGAATAAAGACTGGTTTTTATTTAATATACAATATTATATTGGGTTTATTGCAACTGTCTTAAAATAGTGCTTATGTGTTAAAGATAATGAAAATTAACTGTGGAAATAAATGTATCATGATATATGAATAAAGATGTTAATTTTCACATAAATTGGCCAAAATGACTAAATATGCTCCATATACAACCATTCTAAAGTAGCTTAAATTTATATGATAAATGAATTGATAGACCTTTAAGTATCATGAGCTGAAGATGTCCACATTTAATTAAACCTGAGCTGGGAAATGTACCTAGGATGAAAAGGTGAGGACAGTAATTATGAAGCAGCATTTTATGAAGCATAAATCCATAGAATGCAATTCTTCAGATATACACCCCCACCTTTGCCAGTATTAAGTAGTCAAATACACTTAGGAATTGCTGTAAATAAAAATTCTTCTGAGATGGTCACAACCATAAGCATATTAATGATTCTGGAAATCTTCATAGGTTTTAACAATAATTCTGTTGAGCTTTATTCAAATTAAAATTATTTGACTATGGAACTTTAATCATATTCTTAAATAGTTAATAATATTCAGTATAAAGACTCTTTCTGAAGGGTTGCTGTGGAATATATACTTCTTAATAATCATTTCTATAATTAATAAACAAACATTATCTCTGTTCCAAGGTAATATGTTGAATACATTAAAGGGAGTATTTTATACAATTGAGATAGAAATCTGGAGAAGTAGATTATTGCTACTCCTATTTTCAAGGGAAAAGAACTAAGGCTATTATGAGAGATAAAATGACCAGTTCAAAGTCACATAGAAATGCTCAATTTGTAATAGAAATCTATGCAATTTATTTATGTATTTAATTGACAAATACAAACAATATATTTCTGGTATATGATGTAATATTTTGATATTTGTATACATGGTGGATAATTAAATCAAGCTAGTTAACATATCAAATACCTCATATACTTACGCTTTTGTGATGAGAACATTTCAAATTACTCTCTTAACAATTTCAATTATTAAGATTTCAATCACAGCAAGATTGGGTGTTATTTCCCCAACACATAAAAGTGAACAGTACAGATGGGTCTCCTTAATTTGTTATGAAACACATAGATGTCTTTTCAGGATTAAATGAGAGGTAAACATTTTGTTTGTTGGCCTTGTAGTTCTTTCATTGGGACATAGAGAATGAGGGCCATCCCTTAGCATTTACCAGAATGAAAGAGGCCCTAGGCACATTATTGAAGCTAAACAAGCACACTTGTATTTGTGGTGTGTTCTTTCAGAGAGGGAGACACCTTTTGGTAGAGAATCAGGGATATGTGTTCAGGCTGCATCATCTTAGACTCTACTATATTCACACTACTTTTTAAAAGCATGTTTTTGGTCTTTTTGCTACACACTTCATATAATAAAATACTGGAAGTAGCTTATTAGACTATCCATCACATTGTTTACATTTGAAAATGGAAAATACATTCAATTTTATTAAAAGATGCTTATGCTGTGAAAACTTCATCCACTAAGAAACTATTCATTAGTTTTCTCTTCGGTGTAAAATGTAAAGCTAAATTAAAAACACTTTAAAGCAAAATTAGGTTTTATAACATTATATAGCAAATTTAAATGTTGCTAAATAATAACTGAGGATGATAGAAGTTAATTTTCAAGACAGTAAGTATATCATTCAGAGTTCAATCATAGAAACAGAATCGCTAGGAATGATAGACAGTATAAAATTTATACAAAATATTTGAACTTATACCATGTCACTAACATCTACAATTACGTATGTATTTTATTGCTTCTGCTTTTGATGCTGGGCCTGAAGAGCAGGGAGTGTGGCAGGAAGGAGAGATGAATGTGAAGCAGTGGACAGTAGGGACAAATTGGAACCCATGAATACCAACTGTAATCTGCACTAGTCTCTGAAACTCTCCAGCTTTGATGAGGAAGTTGACATGCTGGAGAAAGCGGTGTGGGTAGTTGCAGAAAATTGAAGGAAAAGATTGTGTAAGAGCTGAAGAAGCTGTGTATTTGGCTGCATTATCAGGCCAACAAGACGAGCCATCAAACCTCATGACATGCATGAGTTGCAACATCACCTGGTTTTGTACAGCCCTTTTGAACTTAAAAAAAAAAAACAAAAAACAAAACAAAAAAAAAGCTGGATGCTGGTTTTTTTTTGTCTTCCAAATTCTGCATAAAATGTCTCCTGTGGTCCATGACAATCCATAAATATGAAATAAAACACATCAGTGTCATCCTAGATCAATTGACCCAGTACAGATCCACAATAATGAGCAAAAGAACATATATTGGTCTGTGGAATTTCAAAGAGGAGTTAATGTGAAAGTCTATATTTGCTCTGAAAAGAACCAAGAAACATGCAATCCTGAGAAATAACTATACTAATGTATAGTATTATACACTAATTATATTATATTCTTTAAACAAATAAAAAATAAAGAATTTAAATAAAATATAATTTTATTCTTTAAAGAATATAATGTATTCTTTAAAGATATATGTATTAAAATATAATAAAGAATACTCTTTAAAATTGTATTCTTTAAAAATATGCTATTACATCAATACATTATATTTCAGGAAAAAAAGCATACAACTGAGTAGATTTCTAAACAGTATTAGAATTGGAGCACTCTATATCCACTTTGAGTTTTTTTTCCACTGGATAATTCCTCCTATCCTTACGTGATAATTTCTATGCATCACCTATAAACCATAAAATTGTTAAAATTTTGTCTGTAGAAGTAATCATGAACCTTCTAGAGGCATCACAAAATGCTTATTTGTACAAAGAAAAGTGACCTAGTTCTATAATAGAAAATAATTATACAATGTTTGATAAAAATGACATACCTATTGTGGTGTTGGGAGCACATTGTGAAACCCAAATGTAAAAAATCAAATCCAAAGTTTATCTTGCATTTTTCGCACCCATTTAATGTCCATTAAGGATCGTGAAAGATAAAGTTAAATTGAGTCAGCACTAAAATTCTATGATGCTTTTCAAACTAATGTAATGATAATGTAGTGTTCAGATTTTGAGTCATTAACACTGAGAGTGAAAGCAAAAGTTACATATTTTCTTCCTTGAAATATTAAAATGCTAGATCATTTCACTAAACACTATTGTATTTGAGTAATAAAGAAATCAATCCAAACCAGAATTTTATTTGCTTAGTAACATTTTAATTTGCAAAGTAACATTTCATTAATGATGTAAAGTTTTAACCTACATAATACACTATTCTAAATAGTTCCAAATATAAACAAAAACTTGTGTTGATTTCTTTGTTTCTTTGTTTTTAGCAGTAAGAAAGTTTTAGTCAATCACCATTTTTCTATAAATTTCTATGTATTTTTTAGGGTCTCTCTTTCTTCTGGCTTTAATCACTAAACCATGGGTCAGAAAGCTAGAATATTAGGGCAAAAGGCATCCCACATTTTTAAAGCTTGTAAAAACCACAGACAATAAAATAAACAAACCATCAAAAAAAGAATATGCAACAAAGACCATATGTGACTGAGAAAGCATAAAGTATTTATTATTTGGCCACTCACGGAAAGTTTACCACTGCCTGGACTAGACTGTAGGTTCTTGGACATTGTGATTTATGTGCTCTCCACCTTAATATACTTAGCCTAAGACATGTTTTATACATAATAAATATTTATTAAATATTGGTTGAATTAAGAAAAGATTACTTGGTTTTCACTAAAATGGGGCAGTTCTATCAAGCCTGGTACTAATGGTATAGAAATCTATAAAATTCTTAAGTGGTAAATACCAGTAAATAGGAGGTAAGAACTTGAACACAGACCGTTGTGGCACAAAAAGCAATTGACCTGACAAAATTTGTATTTTCTCCTCTTTAATACAATATTGTTTTGGAAAGTGGCTTCTAAGATAGGAACTCTATTTCCTAGCCAGGGACTCTATTGCCTAGCCAAAGTGATATCTAGTTGTACTTAGTCTTTTCTCTTCTTCATGCTGGATTTAGAAAGAACCCAAGATATAATATACATACACGCACATACACATAAGCACATAATGCATAAATCATAAAAATATATTAAGTAGTGATAAAGTAAACCGGCACAATATTACACCGGTCAAGTAATAAGATTTTGCTACCACCATGAAAGTTTCCTCTATGTACCTTCCTAAGTTATATCCTTCTATTTCCCCTAAAGAAAACAATTATCTTGAATTTCATAGTAATTGTTTCTTACTTTCTTAAAAAAAAAAATTACTGCCTCTGTGCATTCCTAAGTAGTATAATACACTTGTTTATGTTTTCTAACTTCCCCTCATAGAAACTAAATTATATGTTATGAATCTGGAATCCTTTTTATTTCTAGAGACGGGTCTTGCTATGTCCCGGAGGCTGGAGAGCAGTGGCGCAATCATAGCTTACTGCAGCCCTGAACTGTTGGGCTCAAGTGATTCTCTAACCTCAGTCTTCCGAGTGACATCCTTTTGTGCAACATTTTATTTTTGAGATACTTCCATGCCAATGTTTGTATTACCTATTTATTACATAAAAGTGAACTATGTTTAATTATACCACAATATTTTTACAAATTTAACTGTTAATGGGCAATTTTTTTTCCATTTTGGCTTTTATAAATCTGGTAGTAAAAAAGCAGCCTTTCTTGTATCTCTTAGTTGTACATGTGTATACATTACTATTATCTATATATCTGATTTTGTGTTCACCATATATGTCTATATGAGGGATCACAGTTCAAGCTAATTGTTGTAGGTAGTTGAAGGATGTTGATAAATGGATCTCTTGCTGTAGGAACATCACAGAAAATTTGCAGCACTCACATTGGTTAGAAAAGCTAGGTTGCACGCAGTGGCTTACGCCTGTAATCCCAGCACTTTGGGAGCCGAGGCGGGCGGATCACGAGGTCAGGAGATCGAGACCATCCTGGTTAAACGGAAAGTTCTACTAAAAAAAAAAATTAGCGGCGTGGTGGGGCCTGTGTCCAGCTACTGGAGGCTAGAAGGAGAATGGCGTGAACCGGGAGGCGGAGCTTGCAGTGAGCCAATTGCGCCATGCACTCCAGCCTGGGTGACAGAGTGAGACTCGTCTTCAAAAAAAAAAAGAATAAGCTAGGTTTGCTGTGGCTAAAACAACTCAAAATGTCATGACTTTAAATGCACAGATTAGTTTCAACTCACGCCTTGTACTCGTGAGTCAGCTAGGACGTGCCCTCATCACCACTGTCCTTCCGGATCCAGGCTGCTGGTGGTATTGCTATTGGAGATAACTTAGCTGCCTCACAAGTGAAAATAAAAAGCCAGGATCTCATGCCTATGTACAGAAATGTCATATATCCCTCTTAACTTAATTTGTCCAAGACAAGTAAATGACTCTCCTGCTTTCACTGGTTTGTTGTATAGTGTTGCAGAGGGAATGATTTGTGACTTGTGTTTACTGTAAGTTTCATCTGTATGATCAATGTATTGTGTGAACATTTTTTATCTTTTTTTAAAAATCGTTAGTTTATACTCGCATAGTTTTTTGTCTTTTTGTTTATTTTATTTTTTTATTGCTTGTGCATTGTAATTCTAAAGTAAATGCATTAAGACATTCAGAATTGGCCGCGGTGGCCCACTTGTAATCCAGCACTTTAGGAGGCGAGGGGGCGGTCAGGAGATCGAGACCGTGAAACCCGTCTCTACTAAAAATACAAAAAATTAGCCGGCTGGTGGGGGGCCTGTAGTCCCAGCTACTCGGGAGGCGAGGCAGGAGAATGGCGTGAACCCGGGAGGTGGAGCTTGCAGTGAGCCGAGATCACGCCACTGCACTCCAGCCTGGGCGACAGAGCCAGACTCCGTCTCAAAAAAAAAAAAAGAGACATTCAAGAATTTACGATAGAAATAAAAATCTGGGCCAAAAAAGCAATAAAGATTGATAAGTTTCTTATTGCTCCTTTTAAATATCACAAACATAAATCTTAGGGATCAAGGGTCATAAAAATAAATTTTAAACTGGATTTTTTTTCTGATACTGTACAAAACTTGTAAATGCCTGGAACATCCTTTGACACTGTGTCCGAGTAAGAATGAAATAACTAAATTTTAAATCAACATATTTATTTCAACAACAATTACTGGGATATTGCTGCTAATGTTCAACATATAAGGAACTCAAAATGTATGTAATAACAAGTTGAAAATAATGTTCACGTATTTAGATGGAATGATAGAAAAGTATTCTTTTAAATCACATAGTTAATGACAAAATGTAATCAATACAGTTCACAGTATAAAACATTTTAAGCAATACAACTTCTGGAAAATTATTTTATCAAGAAATATAAATAAAGTAAGTAAAAATTAGAAAATGCCATTAATATTTGTTAGCACTTTGGAAGAAAATAATTTCAAAGAGATACACTTATGTAGAAACTTTTTTGCACTTTATGTAGAAGATGGCAAAATAATATGGAGGAAGTCTAAAAATCAAACAGAGTTTACAAACATATATATCTCTGTGTGTGTATATATATATATATATATATCTGGATGCTTCAATCTGGTATTAATACATGTCACAACTGGTATTTGATCTAGATAATACACTAAAATATAAAATAAAACAATTCGCATAGTTTTGGTGTCATAAATTTTATATTTACTACTATACACAAAAAGCAAAGCAATCTTAAAAATGTTTGAAGAACTGAAAATTGAAACAATAAAGAAGAAAAAAAAGATTAGGACCCTAGTGAGCATCGTGTAGTGCTAGAACAACAAAAGCAGTTCAAAATTTTATCTGTCTTGTATATTCACTTTACTGGAAATCGTGGAATATGAGTTTTGAACATTTGAAAATATAAAAAAATTGATTAACAGTGCTCAGAGTTTTTAAAACTTATATTTATAAGAAAAGACAGTTTTACGTATTAAAGTTGACTCTAACTTCACAAGTGATAAAATGGTCAAAAAACACTAAATAATAAAATTATAAAATTTATATGTATTAATTTTCTATTGCTGCCATGATCAATTACTAAAACTTACTGTTTTCAAAAAATACAAATGTATTATTTTATAGTTATGCAGGTCAGACATGTCTTACACAAATCCCTCAGGACTTTAATTAAGGTGACGCTGGGGCTGCATTCATTCTGTGCACTCTAGGAAAGAATCCACTTTCCTGCCTTTTCCAGCTTCTAGAGGCTGCCTACATTTCTTTGCATTGCTTTGCTCTCAGTCCAGTCCTTCTCTTTGATTTTCAGGGAACGATTTTATATCAGTTCCCATACACAAGTATCCCTCTGATTCTCGTCTTCTACCTCCCTATTTTGAAGGACCCATGTAATTATATTGTGACCACCCAGATAATCCAAGGTCAGCTCCCCATCTGAAGACCCTTTATCTTAATCATACCAGCTAAGTCACCTATAGTACCCTAGAGTATATTCACAGGTTTTGATTATTAGGATGTAGACATCACTGGGGTACAGCACTATTCTTCCTACCAAATGAAGATTAGAAATAAAGAAATGTGATATATTGTTTTAAAAAGTAAACTATCAAGTCCAAAGCAAATAATAAAAAATATAAAATAGTTTTGTATAACAGCAGTTAAAATTGAAATACTTTGTTTCTTAAATTGATTTTTATTATAAATATTGACCCAAAATTTTTCAATATATTATAAAACGGAGATGAACAATCATTTTAAAATTCCAAACCAACTAGTTAAATATGACCATCTTTTTTTTAAATTATACTTTAGCTTTTAGGGTACATGTGCACAATGTGTAGGTTTGTTACATCTAATAAGTTTTGTAACTTGATAATAAAGATTTTTAATAGAATAAGAAAGAGATAACAGAATGTAAATCATCAAGAACTTAGAGAGAATTCAACAAGAACATTATTATTAATATTAAAAGAAACGATTCGCTTATTGAATCTGAAACATCAATTCAACAAGAAAGCCATTAGGAATTTAGAGGCAGTTTCTATGTCAAATGATTATTCACACTTATTCATCCTTTAATTCAACCAACAAAGGTCAAAAAGACAAAGAAGAACATTACATAATGGTAAAGGATTTAATTCAACAAGAAGACCTAACTATCATAAATACATATACACTCAACATAGGAGCACCCAGACTGATAAAGCAAGTTCTTAAGAGATCTTCAAAGAGACATAGATTCTCACACAATAATAGTGAACACGTCGACACTCTACTGCTAGTATTAGACAGATAATCAAGGCAGAAAATTAACAAAGATATTCAGGACCTGAACTCAGTACTGGACCAAATGGATCTCATCGACCTCTACGGAAGTCTCCACCTCAAAACAACAGAATACACATTTGTCTCATTGTCACATGGCACATACTCTAAAATTGACCACATAATTGGACATAAAATAATCCTCAGCAAATGCAAAAGAATCAAAATCATAGCAAACACAGTCTCATACCACAGTGCAATAAAAATAGAAGACAAAGAAAATCACTTAAAAATCACACACTTACATAGAAATTAAACAACATGCTTTTTAATGACTTTTGGGTAAATAATGAATTAAGACAGAAATCAAGAAGTTCTTTGAAACTAATGAGAACAAGGATACAACATACCACAATCTCTGGAACACAGCCAAGGAAGGCAATGTTAAGAGGGAAATTCATAGCAGTAAATGCCCACATCAAAATGTTAAAAAGATCTCAAATTAACAACCTAACATCACTACTGAAATAATTAGAGAAGCAAGAACAGATCAATCCCTAAGTTAGCAGAAGACAAAAAGTAACAAAAACCAGAAGTGAACTGAAGGAAATCTAGACACAAAAAACCATTCAAAAGATCAATGAAGTCAGGAATTGGTTTTTTGAAAATATTAATATGATAGGTAGGTCACTAGCTAGACTAATAGAAAAGAAAAAAGAAGACTCAAATAAGCACAATTAGAAATGATGAAGGGAATGTTACCACTGACCCCACAGAGATAAAAATAACCATCAGAAACTATTATGAAGACCTCTATGAATGCAAGCTAGAAAATCTAGAAGAGATGGACCAATTCCTGGACACATACTCCCTCCCAAGACTGAACCAGGAAGAAACTGATCCCTGCGCAGACCAATAACAAACTCTGAAATTGAATCAGCAATGAATAGCCTACATATAAATGTATATGGTAGAAAACAATTGATTATAGCAACAATTTTTTAAAATTAATAAATCTTTTCTAAATTATGAGAAGGAGTTGGTAAAAAATTTTCAGCATCATTTATATAGTTTGATAATTAGTCTTAGCATAATTGTTTAGATTATTAGGTAATCCAAAATAATACCTTTAGTGTTTTATTCATACATGAGTTTTAACATTTAAGTAATAAAAAATTTAATATCATCCCTGATGTATTTAGTACATATTGCATCTAAATTCAGCTCCACTTAATTATTCCAAATATTATTCATTTTTGTCTACCCCCTTTTGCATACCCATTCTTGCTCACTCTGTCTGTCTCATATTCTGCCTTGATCAACTTGATTTGAGGTTTATTAGTGTTATTCATACTTTGAAAGAATAAAATTCCTTATTTTTTTTATATTTTGTCAATTCGTATTTTTATTCTTTCTTATGTTACTTTGTTTCTCTTTTTGTTAATGTGTTGATTTACATTTTTGCCCACCGTTTTGTTTTTTCACTTTCTTCTCTTCTAATTTATGCGTTTAGGACTGAAGACTTGTTTTTCAAGTGCTATTTTAGTTGTATCTCTTGCTTTCAGAAAGGAAGGGCTTTGTCATTCAACCCTCCTACATGGAAATTAATTTTAATACACAATTTTCTTTGATTTCTGAATTACTTTAAAAAATTTGTTTTCCAAGTATTTGTATTGTGTATTTCTTTGTTTATCTTTTTGCTGTTATTTCCTAGTGTTAGTAGCTTTTGGTAATTGAGCATGTTCTGCATGACACTGATTTCTTAATGTTTTTAGAAGTTCATTCATAGAAAAGTATTTAATAAATTTCAAAAGCTCTCCCGTATACTTATAAAGAATGTATATTCTCTAATTTTGTGGCTTAAATGTTTCCTTCCTTCTTTCTTTTCTTTTTTCTTTCTTTCTTTTTCTTTCTTTCTTCTCCTTCCTTCCTTCTTTTCTTTCTTTCTTTTTTTTCTTTCTTCTTTCTTTTTTCTTTCTTTCTTTTTTTCTTTCTTTCTTCCCTTTCTTTCTTTCTTTCTTTCTTTCTTTTTCTTTCTTTCTTCTCTTCTTTCTTTCTTTCTTTCTTTCTTTCTTTCTTTCTTTCTTTCTTTCTTTCTTTCTTTCTTCTTCTCTTCTCCTTCCTTCCTTCCTTCCTTCCTCTCTTGTTTTTTTTTTTTTTTGAGTCTTGTTGCCCAGCCCAGAGTGCAATGTCGCAATCTCAGCTCACTGCAACCTGTGCCTCCAGGGTTCCAGCACTTTTCTTGACTCATCTTCCCGAGTAGCTGGGATTACAGGCATGTGCCACCACACCCAGATACTTTTGTACTTTTAGTAGAGACAGGGTTTCACCGTGTTAGGGAGGCTGGTCTCGAACTCCTGACCTAAGACAATCCACCCGCCTTGGCCTTCCAAAGTGCTGAGATTACAGGCATGAGCCACTGTACCAGGCCTGTTTTATATATTTCTACTAGATTAACTTCATTATATTTATAGTATATATAATCTATGTTATTAATATTTGCCTCTGGATGTATTAAGATTTGTTAGATATACATATTAAAATTTTAAAAACTGTGAATTCACAAATATCTCCTTTTAAAAATAAAACTACTGTTTGTGAAAAACTTTTTTTTTTACTTAACCAAGAAAGATTTACAGTTAGATTATTTACTTTGTGGTCTTTCCATGTCTCCTCTTATACAAGTTTGCTCTCCATACATAAGGGGTTTTTGTGTATTTACATTTCACCACCCTTGTAGGTTCTAATAAGCATATAATCTTTTTTGTACCAATATAATATTGTCACGAAGTGTTTGCTTGTGTTAAGATAGATTATGCTTTATACTGCATTTCTAAAACACTCATCTAGACATATCACCTGAAAAAATATGCCAAAATGTATATGTATTTATCTACAGCAAAAACAAATTTTAAGATCTACCATTGACAGCATAAAGAGTAGTTTGCAGCATGCAAGTTAAGAACTATTGATATGGACTCTTCTACCTTTCTACCAGATACTTGATCCCAGAGTGCCTCCCTCAATATGTTTATGCAATGAGGAAATTTATGATTGAGATACTTTTTAGAGTGAAAAATGAACTTAACTAGAATAACTAAACGGATTCAACACAACATATAATCGACTGGGAGGAACAGATTGAGTGACAATCTTTCACTCAGTTTAAGAGATATAAATATTTACAAATTTATTACAACTTATTTTTTGACCTAACATGTAACCTCTTCTTAGGAATGTTCCATGCATGCTTGAGAAGAATGTGTAGTCTGCGGATTTGGATAACATTTTTGGTTTATCCCTGTTAGTTCCATTTGGTCTAAATTATTTTTTAAGTCTCATGTTTTCTTACTGATTTCCTGTCTGGATGATCCATCCATTGCTAAAATTAGGGTATTTAAATCCCCCACTAATATTGTATTACAGATTATTTCTTCCTTCAGATTTATTAATATTTGAATTGTATATTTAGGTATTCAAATGTTGGCTATATACAGATGCTGCCCAATTTATGATAGAGCTATATCCTGCTAAGCCCCTCATAAGTTGAAAGTATCATAATAAAAATACAGTTAATATACCTAACCTACCACCATCACAGCTTAGCCTACCTTACCTTAAATGTGCTCAGAACATTTACATTAGCTGACAGTTGGGTAAAATCATCTAACATAAGCCTATTTTATAATAAAGTATTGAATATTTCATGTAATTTATTGAATACTATACAAAAAATAATAAATAGAATGGTTGTATAGGTACTCAAAGCAGTTTCTACTGAACGTGTTTCAATTTTTAACCATCGTAAAGAAAAAAATAGTGTTAGGTCCAACTGTTGTAAATTGAGTATCATCCGTATATATTTACAATTGTTATATTTATTTGATGAATTGACTTCTTTATCACTATATAATGACCTTATTTGTCTTGCTTTAAGATTTTTAACTCCTATTTTATCTGATGTAAGTATAGCTATTCTTATTCACTTTTTTTTCCATTTGCATAATATATTTTGTTCTGTCCCTTCACTTTCACTCTCTTTCCTTATAAGTGAAGTGATTCTCTTCTAGACAGCGTACAGCTGGGCCTTGTTTTGTGGTCATTCAGCCACTCTGTTTTTTCACTGGATGATTTAATTCATTTACTTGAAGGTGATTATTGATAAGTAAGGACTTATCAATAACCATTTTGTTAATTGTGTTCTGTTTTTTTTTTTTTGGTAGATCCATTTTTTTCTTTCTCCCTTGCTGTCTTCCTTTGTAATTACACATTTTTTTTCACAAGTATACTTTGATTCCTTACTTTTTATCTGTAGTCTATCCACTACAGGTTTTTGCTTTGTGGACACTTGCAAAAATCTTCTTCTGTCTATATAACAGGCTATTTTAAGCTGATAACAACTTAACTTTGATCACATAAAGAACTTTACACTTTACTCCCTTCCTCACTGTTAAAATTTTTGATATCACAATTTACATCTTTAATATTGTGTATCCCTTAAACTAGTAAAATCATTTTTAATAAATTAACCTTCATATTATAGACATAAGGGTTTTACACACCACCATTACACCATTAGGGTATAGTGAATATGACTGTATTGACTGATACCAGTAAGTTTTATATTTTCACGTATTTTTGTGTTACTATTTAGCATTCTTTTCTTTCAGTTTATTGAACGTCCCTTAACATTTCTTGTAATTCAGGTCTGTTGGTAGTGAACTCCATCAACTTTTGCTTGGAAAAGTCTTTATCTTCCCTTCATTTCTGAAAGACAGCTTTGCAAAATAGAGTATTTTTGGTTGACAGGGTTTTTTTGTTGTTGTTGTTATGTTTTGTTTTGTTTTTGTTTTTCACTATAGCACTTTGAAAATATCATCTCACTCTCTCTTGGCCAGTAAGATCTCTGCTGAAAATTCCACTTCTAGCCTTATTGAACTCACTTATATATTATTTGCATATCTTCTCTTGCTATATTTAGAATTGTGTCTTCAATGTTGACTTGACAATTGGATAATAATATGTCTTGGTATAATACTACTTGAACTGAATCTGATTGGAGACCTTTGATCTCCCTATACCTTTCTCCAAATTTGGAAACTTTTCTGCTATTTTTTTATTTAAATAAGCTTTTAATCTCTTTTTATTTCTCTCTTTTTTAACATATGCCTAAATTCAACATTTTGTTTTTGATGCTGTCTCATAGATTCTATAAGCTTTTTTTATTCCTCTTTATTATTTTTTACTCTCACTGTATATTTTCAAATAACCTTTCTCTGTGTTCACCGAGTTATTCTTCTGCTTGATCAATTCTGCTATTGTTGCTCTCCATTGAATTTTTAATTTATTTATTGTATTTTTCAGCTGCAGAATTTTTGATATTTTTAATATATAATTTTAATTTCTTTGCTAATTTTTTTATGTGGTCATTTTTGTTTGTTTTCCTAATCTAATTAAATTGTTTTCCTGTATTTTCTTGAAGTTTGTTGAGCTTCCTTTATACATTTACTTTGAATTCTTTGTTAGGCAGTTTGTATGTCTTCATTCCTTTGGGGTAAACCACTGGGAGATTAGTGTGGGGATTTTTGGTAATGTTATATCTACTTGCCATTTTATGCTTCTTGTTGCTTTACATGATGTTTGCACATGTGAA
The DNA here is from genome assembly GCF_006542625.1 of Nomascus leucogenys. Lineage (NCBI taxonomy): Eukaryota > Metazoa > Chordata > Mammalia > Primates > Hylobatidae > Nomascus > Nomascus leucogenys. The sequence goes on along the minus strand of NC_044383.1, from coordinate 63,317,434 downwards.
GAACTAGGGACTCCTTTCATTCTTCAGAATGTCTTTGTCTGGGAAAGCCCTTCACTAATTAGCACATCTAGAGATTCTAGGAAGAATATCTGGTTGTGGTTCAAGAGTGAGCTTGTTATATTAGTCCTCAGACAGAGTGGCTGTATGCTTGTCTGGGTTCGTAGGTAAGTAGATCGAGTACTTGGGTGTGTGAGGAGAGACCTGAAGCCTATATTCACTGGGGTAGACTTGTTCACTGGGTCTGCAGGGATAGCCCTAAAGCCTGCATCCACAAGAATAGGCCTGAATTCTGTATCAGTGGGGTCCAACCTGAAGCCTGAGTCTACAGGTACTGACATAGCAGTAGGCTGGAAATTGAGCCTGTCTGCAGGAGTTATCTAAGCACCAAGATGGTTCTGTAGCTTAGATTCAATGAAATTGGTCTGGAGCAAGAATCCATGAGGGCTGGTCTGGCACTGCAACAGGTCTGGTAAGAACACATGACGACAGGCCTGGATTTTAACTCCATTAGGGCTGGCCTGGATCTGAAAGGATGGTTTTGGAGCTTTAATCCACAGGATCCAACCTGGCACTGGTGTTTATTGCAGTGAGCCCTAACTATGGGCCTAGTGAAGCAGGCCTGAACTCTGGGTCTTCCACAGCCCAGGGTCAGCTTGATGCTGAAGCTGACATGGAACCAAAGATCCACAGGGGCTGCCTTGAGGTCTAGGATCATAGGTGCTTGCTGGTGCCTTATGCCACTAGGGCTGGCCTGGGTCCTAGGGCTTCAGGGATCAGCCTGGGACCTGGGTACACAGGAGATGTCATGAAACCTGAGTTCATGGGGAGAAGTCCACGAGTGAGCTTACTGAGACAGGCTTGGACCTTGGGTCTGCTAGAGTATGGAGTCACAAGGATCATAGGGACAAGTCCGGAGCTTGTGTCCACGGGTGCCCACTTTGTGTTTGATGTCAGGGGTGCTGAACTGTTTCTAGCATCGTCCAGGGACTGTATGGGCTGGCTTCACCCTGGATGAGCCTATGTCCTGTATTTGTAAGGACAAGCCTGGAGGCGGGCTCCATGGCTGCCAGCCTGATAACTAGGGCAACAGGGTTGACATGTTGCTGGGATGGGCCCAAAATCTGTTGTCATGGGGGCTATCCATGTGTTGGAGATAGTCTGGAGCCTAGGAGCCCTGAGGTTGGCCTAACAATAGAGCATTCTGGAGACTAAATGCACCTCATGGGCCTGGAGCCTGGAATTGTGGAATCCATGTTGATGCCAGAATTGGCTTGAAGTCCACAGGTACCATCCTAGAGTCTGGGGCTGTTAAAGGTCTATGCAGCACTGGGTTTCATGTGTGTAGGCTCAGTGTAGGGCTTCAAGGAAGAGTCAGATGCTCATCTTCTCCTTCCCTCAAACACGGGGTATCTCTTTTCAGTCTGTGCTGCCCACGGTTGGGGGAGGGGTGATGTGAGTAATGTAAAACTGTCCTTTCTACCCTCTTGATTGTTTTTTATTTTTATTTTTGTCTGTGTACACCCAGGTGCTGTGATTCCTCACCTGCTTTCATTGGCTCTTCTAAAGGTATTTTTGTGCATGCATAATTGTTTGAATTATTATTTCTGCTGAGGGAAAAATATTGCTGACATCTGCCTTTGCTTTAGAATTTTTGTTAAAAAGATAAATATCTTTCAGTTGTAAGACAAGGCCAGAATTTGTAGATAAAAGCATTTCTAATTCTTGTTTTCAGAACATATAATGCTGATGCAAAGTACATAATAAAGATAAATATATGATCTAACCTTTATGCTACTGCCTTGAGACATTTTTCCAAGGACTTTAAATATATCAACTCATTTAATTTTCAAAACAACACCTTGAGGTTGATGTTTATATACTGAACAAAGAGAAAACTGAGATACAAAGATATATAATTTGACAAAGATAATATGTCTAGGTTATGATTGAGCTAGCATTTAAAAGCAGTCAATTTGGCTTAAGAATTTGAGATTTAACAACTAAATCACATGATTTCTTGAAAAATAAAAGGAAAAGCTCCATGGAAAAGAAATGACTTTTTCTCATGATTTTTCCTTCTAATATAATTCAGCAAATTTTCTACAAACACTACAGAGAAAAACACAATTTGCCTAATATTTAATGACTTTATACTATTTAATAATCTATCATAGAAATTTAATTGTTTATAAATATTTCATAGAAACCTATATATTTTCCTCTCATCAGATACCAAACTACTTTATTATATTTATTTTTCTCTATTCCAGAATAGGCAGAATTAAGATAGTCAGTGTAGAATAACTGAAAAGTTTCAGATAGATTATGAAGAATCTTATACTTCTCAGGAAGAATCTTATATTTCTCAGCTTTTCATAAATAATGAAACATAAATTTTGGTGTGAAGAATCAGGTATATGCATAACCAAAATTTTAGCTCTTCCTCTAAGGAAAGATGGAGATACATGTGAGCACATCTGCATTTCCTGGTTCACTGAATTTTTACATTTCACTCAATTAGAGGAAAAGAAAACAAGAGTGCCTATATTGTATAAATTACATCTGGCCATAATCTACATTTCTTCTACTAGTTTTCATTATTGTGTATATATACTAGCATAAGAAAAATATATAAAAATTTGTTGGCTTCATTGATATAGTCAACTAGGTTTATATGATGTGATAAAAATATATAGATATGATAGGATTTTATTTGGTAAAATTTTCCCCCCTAGTAAACAAGAAGAATATAATTAGATTGAATTCTAGATTATTTATTTCAATAAATACTTTCATAATAATATACTCTGTGTGATTCTTTTTGCTGTGGTCTAATACTCTAAGCTTTCATTACATTTCTGGTGCCTCAGTCTGCCCTTTGTATATTTTAAATTGAATTATACAATTCACTTCAGTATTTCAAATTTTCTTCTGAATCCTTTCTATAAAATTAACCTAATTTTTATGCTCAGCAAAATCTAAGCCAAGAAGAAATCCTCCTGAGCTTAAGTGAAGCCTGGGGTTATGCATACTAGTTTCAATGTCCAGGGCACTAACTTGATTTGGAGGAGAAAGAGGTAAAGTCAGAACTACAGTACCAGATTTTGACAGAACAAGATACATTTCCTTTAAGGTCTTATTTAACTTTGGAGTATATTTTTTAAAGATATTATTCAGGCTATTTAAATGCAGACTATGGATTTTTCATGAAATCATTTTTTAAACAAACAGGAAGAGAATACTGCATTATGTGGAATAAATTACATTTACTAAATTTTCCATCCAGTTGTCATGACAACCCTGATACTTTCCATAATATGTAGACTATTAAGTCTTGAACTAGGTATGCTTTTAAAAAAGATACTAACTTTCAGGGAATTATTTTCTATTAGAACTCTTAGAAAGGACCACACGATTATTATGCTTCAATAAACAACCTGTGATCCTTATGCTATTCCTTTAAATCACAAAATGGGTGAGAAAAGTATGAAAAACACCTTAAAATATCAGGGTTCAATAATATTTTCTTTAAATGTCATGTATTTCAAACATCAGCAGATGCTTGAGTCCTATCTTTGGAATCTGTGACAGCTGTTGTCCAGCTAATGTCTCCAGTGACTGTGAATTTATTATGTCTGCCTGGAAGTATCTTCAAAGTAAAGAAATTCTGAAATTAGAACACTCTCCCAATATTCTCCTTTTACTTTCCATCCATTTTTCTTTCTTTTGCAGTTATAAATGAAACGTCTTCCAAATTACTATCTATACAATAGTTAAAGCTAGCTTATGTTTGACCCAAGCTCTCTAGTCATTGGATTAAATAATACAATTTCTAACAACCATGCTTATACAGATAATTATAAATTTTTATCATATCAAAATATTTCTGTGAGTTATGGATTGTGTTTTATACTGGATTCACATTTAGAGAACATACATTTCTTTCATCATTTTATGTTTAATTAATTCAGAAATATTGAGTTTATAATTGTTTATAGATTATAAACACATGGCTTCTAAAACTTGTTTGGCCCTTAAAAGAGGGACCTCTTCTTACCTCATCACCACTTTCTACAAGTCACCTTAATACCACCAAAGTTTTATTTGCCCATGTCAGTCAGTCTGGCTTATTAAAGCGTCCTTCTCTCTGCTACTCATGCCATCCTTCCTAAAGTCAAATATGTAAGAATTTTGACTAAAGAATAATTAATTTGGTCAATATTTATTGACACTCAACAATGTTCCAACAACTATGGAGATAACAAAGATGAGTAAAATACACACATAGAGATTTTAGTAGTTCAATTATACCCCAACTTATAGACAAAATAGACAACCTGTAGCTAACTGAGACACTCAAGTTAGAGTGTCAATACTGAGTGAATTGATTTTGGAAATCTTTAAATGTAGGGGAAAATAAAGGTCACTATAGACAGGTTGACTGGAAAGACTTTGGAGTTTTCAAAGCATCTGTAAGAAAGCTTGACATCTGCCTCATAATACACAAATTGTTGAAACAACCAACTGAAGATAAAATCCTTTAAATCATATTTCTATCGGAGCAATCATTTGCAAAATTTCAACCTCAAAGCATACAGTCTGTTATCCCATGTAGATAGGAATTAGTTCCCTGTGTCATTTTATGTGTCTGGGAACTAAATCATATCTACATGGAATTACAGAACCATTTTTTTTTTTGTGAAAATTCACACTCCAGAAGACAAAGCTCTGTCCTGGCACAAGGTGAATGAAATTGTTGCCTAGTCAAAACAAGACCGAATACAAGGCAGAAAACAGATATCACTCATGAGCAATCAATTACAGGACATTCTTGCTAAATTCTGAAAGGAAGTCTTTCATGGTCCTTTTTAATAGCTCTGCTTTACTCATTGAAAATATAAATGAATTTCAATACATTAATTTATGGAAAATTTAATCACAAAAAATGTAAATAATTGTAAGAAGAGAACCAAGTCCAAGATTCTAACATAGCTCTGTTATACACAGTTGACATTGGGGAGATCACCTACCACTTTGATCGTGGTGGGCTAAATGTTGATGTTTCTGAAATGATGAAGTGGGTGTATCAAAATCAGACAAATGTTAACTGTGCTAGGTATAGATTATTTTGTTCTAAACATTATTTTTTAATGTGACTGTTACTCTTATTTGGCAGATCTGAACCAGTGAATTTTCTTGATTCATGTGCAGAGTTAATGAAGTCGATGTTCTGATTTAACGATTCCCAGGGGGTCAGTTAGCTTCACACGGAAAGTTTTGTCCTAATGGAATAAGTTGTACTTGGTCATAATCCTGAAGAGCTTTGTCTCAAATGTATTCTCTTGATCATAGTGGAAGCTAGGTAAGATGCAAACTTATATATATATATTTTTATTATACTTTTTTATTTTTTATATTTTATGTTTTTTATTATACTTTAAGTTCTAGGGTACATGTGCACAATATGCAGGTTTGTTACATATGTATACATGTGCCATGTTGGTGCACTGCACCCATTAACTCGTCATTTACATTAGGTATATCTCCTAATGCTATCCCTCCCCCCTCCCCCACCCCACAACAGGCCCCAGTGTGTGATGTTCCCCTTCCTGTGTCCAAGTGTTCTCATTGTTCAATTCCCACCTATGAGTGAGCACATGTGGTGTTTGGTTTTTTGTCCTTGGCGATAGTTTGCTGAGAATGATGGTTTCCAGCTTCATCCATGTCCCTACAAAGGAAATGAACTCATCATTTTTTATGGCTGCATAGTATTCCATGGTGTATGTATGCCACATTTTCTTAAAACAGTCTATCATTGTTGGACATTTGGGCTGGTTCCAAGTCTTTGCTATTGTGAGTAGTGCTGCAATAAACATATGTGTGCATGTGTGTTTATAGCAGCATGAGTTATAGTCCTTTGGGTATATACCCAGTAATGGGATGGCTGGGTCAAATGGTATTTCTAGTTCCAGATCCCTGAGGAATCGCCACACTGACTTCCACAATGGTTGAACTAGTTTACAGTCCCACCAACAGTGTAAAAGTGTTCCTATTTCTCCACATCCTCTCCAGCACCTGTTGTTCCCTGACTTTTTAATGATGGCCATTCTAACTGGTGTGAGATGGTATCTCATTGTGGTTTTGATTTGCATTTCTCTGACGGCCAGTGATGATGAGCATTTTTTCATGTGTCTGTTGGCTGCATAAATGTCTTCTTTTGAGAAGTGTCTGTTCATATCCTTTGCCCACTTTTTGATGGGATTGTTTGTTTTTTTCTTGTAAATTTGTTTGAGTTCTTTGTAGATTCTGGATATTAGCTCTTTGTCAGATGAGTAGATGGCGAACATTTTCTCCCATTCTGTAGGTTGCCTATTCACTCTGATGGTAGTTTCTTTTGCTGTGCAGAAGCTCTTTAGTTTAATTAGATCCCATTTGTCAATTTTGTCTTTTGTTGCCATTGCTTTTGGTGTTTTAGATACGAAGTCCTTGCCCATGCTTATGTCCTGAATGGTAATGCCTAGGTTTTCTTCTAGGGTTTTTATGGTTTTAGGTCTAACATTTAAGTCTTTAATCCATCTTGAATTAATTTTTGTATAAGGTGTAAGGAAGGGATCCAGTTTCAGCTTTCTACATATGGCTAGCCAGTTTTCCCAGCACCATTTGTTAAAAAGGGAATCCTTTCCCCATTTCTTGTTTTTGTCAGGTTTGTCAAAGATCAGATAGTTGTAGATGTGTGGTATTATTTCTGAGGGTTCTGTTCTGTTCCATTGGTCTATATCTCTGTTTTGGTAACAGAAACATGCTGTTTTGGTTACTGTAGCCTTGTAGTATAGTTTGAAGTCAGGTAGCTTGATGCCTCCTGCTTTGTTCTTTTGGCTTAGGATTGTCTTGGCAATGCGGGCTCTTTTTTGGTTCCCTATGAGCAAAGCAGTTTTTTCCAATTCTGTGAAGAAAGTCATTGGTAGCTTGATGGGGATGGCATTGAATCTATAAATTACCTTGGGCAGTATGGCCATTTTCATGATATTGATTCTTCCTATCCATGAGCATGGAATGTTCTTCCATTTGTTTTTGTCCTCTTTTATTTCGTTGAGCAGTGGTTTGTAGTTCTCCTTGAAGAGGTCCTTCACATCCCTTGTAAGTTGGATTCCTAGGTATTTTATCTCCTTTGAAGCAATTGTGAATGGGAGTTCACTCATGATTTGGCTCTGTGTTTGTCTGTTATTGGTGTATAAGAATGCTTGTGATTTTTGCACATTGATTTTGTATCCTGAGACATTGCTGAAGTTGCTTATCAGCTTAAGGAGATTTTGGGATGAGACGATGGGGTTTTCTAGATATACAATCATGTCATCTGCAAACAGGGACAATTTGACTTCCTCTTTTCCTAATTGAATACCCTTTATTTCCTTCTCCTGCCTGATTGCTCTGGCCAGAACTTCCAGCAGTATGTTGAATAGGAGTGGTGAGAGAGGGCATCCCTGTCTTGTGCCAGTTTTCAAAGGGAATGCTTCTAGTTTTTGCCCATTCAGTATGATATTGGCTGTGGATTTGTCATAGAAAGCTCTTATTGTTTTGAGATACATCCCATCAATACTTAATTTATTGAGAGTTTTTAGCATGAAGGGCTGTTGAATTTTGTCAAAGGCCTTTTCTGCATCTATTGATATAATCATTTGGTTCTGTTTATATGCTGGATTACATTTATTGATTTGCATATGTTGAACCAGCCTTGCATCCCAGGGATGAAGCCCACTTGATCATGGTGGGTAAGCTTTTTGATGTGCTGCTGGATTCACTTTGCCAGTATTTTATTGAGGATGTTTGCTTCGATGTTCATCAGGGATATTGGTCTAAAATTCCCTTTTTTTGTGTCTCTCTGCCAGGCTTTGGTATCAGGATGGTGCTGGCCTCATAAAATGAGTTAGGGAGGATTCCCTCTTTTTCTATTGATTGGAATAGTTTCAGAAGGAATGGTACCAGCTCCTCCTTGCACTTCTGGTAGAATTCGGCTGTGAATCTGTCTGGTCCAGGACTTTTTTTGGTTGGTGTAAGGTATTAATTATTGCCTGAATCTCAGAGCCTGTTATTGGTGTATTCAGAGATTCAACTTCTTCCTGGTTTAGTCATGGGAGGGTGTATGTGTCAAGGAATTTATCCATTTCTTCTAGATTTTCTAGTTTATTTGCATAGAGGTGTTTATAGTATTCTCTGATGGTAGTTTGTATCTCTGTGGGATCGGTGGTGATATCCCCTTTATCAGTTTTTATTGCGTCTATTTTATTCTTCTCTCTTTTATTCTTTATTAGTCTTGCTAGTGGTCTATCAATTTTGTTGATGTTTTCATAAAACCAGCTCCTGGATTCATTGATTTTTTTTTAAGGGTTTTTTGTGTCTCTATTTCCTTCAGTTCTGCTCTGATCTTAGTTATTTTTTGCCTTCTGCTAGCTTTTGAATGTGTTTGCTCTTGCTTCTCTAGTTCTTTTAATTGTGACATTAGGGTGTCAATTTTAGAACTTTCCTGCTTTCTCTTGTGGGCATTTAGTGCTATAAATTTCCCTCTGCACACTGCTTTAAATGTGCCCCAGAGATTCTGGTATGTTGTGTCTTTGTTCTCGTTGGTTTCAAAAAACATCTTTATTTCTGCCTTCATTTCATTATGTACCCAGTAGTCATTCAGGAGCAGGTTGTTCAGTTTCCATGTAGTTGAGCGGTTTTGAGTGAGTTTCTTAATCCTGAGTTCTAGTTTGATTGCACTGTGGTCTGAGAGACAGTTTGTTATAATTTCTGTTCTTTTACCTTTGCAGGGAAGTCCTTAAAGGACCTGATGGAGCTGAAAACCATGGCACGAGAACTACGTGACGAATGCACAAGGTTCGGTAGCCGATTAGATCATCTGGAAGAAAGGGTGTCAGTGATTGAAGATCAAATGAATGAAATGAAGCGAGAAGAGAAGTTTAGAGAAAAAAATAATAAAAAGAAATGAACAAAGCCTACAAGAAATATGGAACTATGTGAAAAGACCAAATCTGTGTCTGATTTGTGTACCTGAAAGTGACGGGGACAATGGAACCAAGTTGGAAAACACTCTGCAGGATATTATCCAGGAGAATTTCCCTAACCTAGCAAGGCAGGCCAACATTCAGATTCAGGAAATACAGAGAACGCCACAAAGATACTCATCAAGAAAAGCAACTCCAAGACACATAATTGTCAGATTCATGAAAGTTGAAATGAAGGAAAAAATGTTAAGAGCAGCCAGAGAGAAAGGCCGGGTTACCCACAAAGGGAAGCCCATCAAAATAACAGTGGATCTCTCGGCAGAAACTCTACAAGCCAGAAGAGAATGGGGGCCAATATTCAACATTCTTGAAGAAAAGAATTTTCAACCCAGAATTTCATATCCAGCCAAACTAAGCTTCATAAGTGAAGGAGAAATAAAATCCTTTATAGACAAGCAAATGCTGAGAGATTTTGTCACCACCAGGCCTACCCTACAAGAGCTCCTGAAGGAGACACTAAACATGGAAAGGAACAGCCCATACCAGCCACTGCAAAAACATGCCAAATTGTAAAGACCATCAAGGCTAGGAAGAAACTGCATCAACCTACGAGCAAAATAACCAGCTAACATCATAATGACAGGATCAAATTCACACATAACAATATTAACCTTAAATGTAAATGGGCTAATTGGTCCAATTAAAAGACACAGACTGGCAAATTGGATAAAGAGTCAAGACCCATCAGTGTGCTGTATTCAGGAAACCCATCTCAGGTGCAGAGACACACATAGAATCAAAATAAAGGGATGGAGGAAGATCTACCAAGCAAATGGAAAACAAAAAAAGGCAGGGGTTGCAATCCTAGTCTCTGATAAAACAGACTTTAAACCAACAAAGATCAAAAGAGACAAAGAAGGCCATTACATAATGCTAAAGGGATCAATTCAGCAAGAAGAGCTAACTATCCTACATATATATGCACCCAATACAGGAGCACCCAGATTCATAAAGCAAGTCCTTAGAGATCTACAAAGAGACTTAGACTCCCACACAATAATAATGGGAGACTTTAACACCCCACTGTCAACATTAGACAGATCAGCGAGACAGAAAGCTAATAAGGATACCCAGGAATTGAATTCAGCTCTGAAGAAAGTGGACCTAATAGACATCTACAGAACTCTCCACCCCAAATCAACAGAATATACATTCTTCTCAGCACCACATTGCACTTATTCCAAAATTGACCACATAGTTGGAAGTAAAGCACTCCTTAACAAATGTAAGATGCAAATTATTCTCACTTATGGAAAAGAAAATATATGATAAAATTTCTCATTTAGGCCAGGACATCAGTATAATTGTCCCTGTGAATGAAAGTGTATTTTGCAAGTATTGTGTTTAAAAAATATCTTACTAATTTTTATCTTGATTTTAATTATTTTTGGATTATTTTATTAAAGAATAATAAATGTGTGCTTGCATCACACATGTATTATATCATTGTATATAGAGCATTATTTGTAATTAAAATATATTTAAACATGCAAACTTCAGCATTTTATGAACATTTTACATTAATCTGAGCTATTTTTCTTGAACAGGTTCAGGTATCTCTGCTCCCACATAAAATCAATTGCTTCATTTTCAATAAATAGAGGCATTGTGTGAATCTTCAAGTCAGAAAACGTCATTCAAAAAATATAAATACTAAATATCTGCCTAAATTTTGTTCCCATTCTTCAATGTTTTTGTATAAAATCTTTATTTTAAAATTATCTGGATGAGTGCTCCTATCTCAAGAATACTAAACATTAAATTTTGTGCTTATAATTTTCATAAAAAGAAATATGCTTGTAGAATTATATCTAGGCAACCAAATTCTCCATTTTAAAGAAGCCCAGAGTGCTTACATTTGAACTAGTTCTTATTTTTTACATTATTATAAGTACATCACTAGTATTGTACATAACCATATTTGTAAATGCTTTTTAATAAAGCATTAAGATTATGAAACTATGCCTAGCAAGGCTAAATTAAATAGAACAGAGGGCTTCATTCTTTTCTATACTGAAATTTTACAGAAATTATAATCCTTACACACTAATTCAGTGAATATTCAATGTTGTGCTACAGCTTCTTTGGATCATCACAGCTATCAGAAACATATATTTTTGCCCCTTTCAATGGGGATGGTGCATAAGAAAATAATAAGAAAAAGATATTATTGAGCACCATCTATTCATTTTCAAATTTTATTCTCAACTGTTAAGGCAAAATTAAAATGGAGAAATGGAGGCTGAGCTTGAAAAATTTCGGAGCAAATAAAACCACCTCCTTTTCTTTTTTCTTTTCTTTTTTTTTTTTTTTTTGATCGAGTTTTGCTCTTGTCTCCCAGGCTGGAGTGCAATGGCAGGACCTTGGCTCGCTGCAACCTCTGCCTCCTGCATTCAAGCAATTCTCCTGCTTCAGCCTCCCGAGTAGCTGGGATTACAGACGCCCACCACCATGCAGGCTAATTTTTGCATTTTTAGTAGAAATGGGGTTTCACCATGTTGACCAGGCTGGTCTCAAACTCCTGACCTTACCACCTAGGTCTTATAAAGAGCCTTAAGCATGCTTAAACTGAGAACATGAGCAAAACTTTATGGGGCATTCTTGGTAAATGCTTACTTTAGAGAGAAACAAAACTTAAGCTCAGAGAATCATAAGAAGTCAACTAACATGATTATGTGACCATAGACTTTTCAAAAAGGTAAACCCAAAATAACAATGTTGTAATTGCAACCAATCAAATAATTTCTTTATTTTGCTTTTTCATTCACCCAATAAATACTTGCCTCTGATGCTTTGTCAAGGGAATACTAATCCTCTTTCAGCTTGGTGTTTCCCAATTAATGAATTGCATCTTATTCAAATAAACTATTTATAACTGTATTATTTCTCAGAGTTTTTTCATTTATACAATCTTCATATATATGTGTATACATATGTGCATATATGTGTATATATACACATATATACATATATATAGGGTTGCAAATGCTTTTTTTTGGTTTTGTAAACATATAAAATATGATTCAAGAATAAGGAGATTGAGTAGAATGACCAATCAATAAGTAAATGTAAAATAGTTATTCTAATCATAGCAGCAATAGTATTAACTAATAAGTCCCTTGATTGCTCCCTAACTGACTTTAAGAGTTGGGACAGAGTAATTGAGTTACATTATGCGAGGTTCCATAAGCCTGGCAACATAAACCTAGTGATAACAAGAAAGAGCCAAAATTTTAGTGACTTAGAAGAACAAAGGTATATTGTACTCTCATTTCGAATTTATTACAAGTCTGAAGAACCAATTTAGGCATGCTTCTTCTGGTGTTGCTTCTGTATATCAGCCATCCTTAATCTTGTAGGACCACTGGCACAAAGGAACTTCCACAATTTTATGGCACTGGCAATTAGATGCTGTGGCAACTTTAAATTTTACCTTAGCACTGCCATTCTGGGAAACAGGGGCAGCTGAAGAATTCCTCTATTCTTTGTGTTCTAGGAAACAGCATACTGCAAAGAAACATCCTTCCCCTGCACAATTTAGATGAAACTTAGGTATAGCCCCACCATTAACTCTGACAAAGTCAGACACTGATCCTTGAAATTCCCATTCTTTATACTTTATAAATGATAAGCTGAACTACTTGTCCCCACTGATCAATTGAGACATAATGCTTGTTAGCCAAACTTTGATTAAAGAGTCTCTCCTTCCCCCAAGCTCTTGAGCTTTGTCACATCCTCAGCCTGAGCCAGGATGCAACCTCTCCTTAAAGTCCCTAAGAAGAATAAACTGGCCTCAGGGTAAAAGATTCTTGGATCTACTATCCAATCATGCAACTCTAATACATTCTATTTTTCAACACTTGTTTTTTTCCAGCCTCATTACTCCTCCCTCTAAAAGAAAAGGTAATGTCTAACCTTTGAGACACTTTCAAATCTTATGATCTGAATCTTCTCCCTATTGCAATAATTTCCATCCTCCTATTGCAATGGTCCCTTCTACCTTTCACCCCTCCCTCTGCAATAATCCATTCAAATTGAGTTCTCCATATTAGAGCTACAAATGGATTTCTCATACAGCACCTGGTTATTTTCTGGTTTTTGTTTGTTTTTAGCTTGGCAGCTTCTATTCAAAAATGGCATAAATTCAATTCTACTCATATTTTTTTGGAACAAAGCAGTACACATAACCATGCTTGACCTTAAGGTCAAGAAAATGCTATCGCCAGTGCTCAGAAAAACCAAAAATCATTATGACCTCTGTGCAGTGCACAACTATGTGAAGAATTTTTTTACATACAAAGAGATAAAATTTATTGTAACTCTCACAAACTAATAATTTCCTAAACAAAAACTTAGACTTGTATTTTATTTATTTATTTATATTTTTACAGACTGTAGTAGAGTTGATCATAGTTCACTGAAGCCACAAACTCATGGGCTCAAGTAATCCTCCCACCACAACCTTTTGAGTAGCTGGGACTGCGGGTGCCTGCCACTATGCGTGGCTAATTTTTAAATTTTTCTATTGTAGAGACAACAACTCATTATGTTGACCAGGCTGGTTTTGAACTCCTGGCCTAAAGCAATCCTCCTACCTTGACCTCCCAAAGTGCTGAGTTTACAGGCATGAGGTAACACACCTGTCTGTACCTGTTCATTGGTCAAAAGACCTATTCTTCCTAATGCCGTAGTGTTATTTTAAACTTTACTTATACGTGCTTCAGTTTTCTTTTAAGTTTGACAACTTTCTGTCATGTTACCCAACATGATATCTTGGCACTCTAAATTTAAAAAGTTATGTACTCTGTAGAATACAACGTAAAAATTTTCTTTTATAAGATTGTCACAACTACATAGTCATCCCAATAATGATTTTTGAAACAGAAACCAAATGAAATAATACAATAATGTTAATTTATCATTATTTTTTGATCGGCCACAAAAGTAATTATATTAGAAACATAATAAATTAGACCAAGAATTGGCAAACTATGGCTTGTGTAGTTTTTGATAGCCCCAGCTGTTTTTTTACAGCCCGATAACTATGACTTTTTTCTTTTTTTAAAAAATATTTATTTTTAATGTTACAAAACAACTACCACCACAGGAATAAAGTAAAGAAGAATATATTTTATGAACTCACAAAGTCAACTCTTTGTTGACTGTTGACAATCTGACCCTTTGGAGTAAAATTGTGCTTATCCCTGACTTAGATAATTATATGTTGGAGTCATGAACAAAATTAAACTAGTGACTAATTTTAAATTATTGTTACATTTAAGGGAAAAGTTTAGTTTGATAAAGACAAATGATATATGGTAAATGTTATATTTAAAATATTTATCATTTAAAAATGTTTGAATTAATTCACTTTTAGAACTTAAATTCATATAATACACCTTATATAAATGTTATTTACATAAATATCCACTATTTTGTTATTTCAGGTTGCTAGTAAAAATATCTCATCGTTCTGTTTAAATACATTAAATAAATTTATAGTGTAATTATTTATAATGTAAAATGTTAGGATATTACAAATAAAATATTCATAAGTAAAGAGTATATGAATTTCGTATATTTTGAAACTGTATTTCTCAGCACCTTTGTCTTAACAACAAACGTCATTGAGTCCATAAGGTAAACAAACTTTATTTAAGTTTTACCAAGGTTCAATTATGCCACTAGATGGAGCATTTAGCACTGCAGAGAGCTCTGTAAGAAAGCTCTTTTTTTTTTTTTAATAGATTTTAAAGGGCAAATATTTGAAAGATTCTGCTGAACTTTTGAGAAAATCATCTCAACACTGTTATTATTTTACAGTCAAAATTTATTTTTCAGGCTGTGAAAATTGATAAGCAAGTTGAAAAGTCAGAATTTATTAAAAGAAAAATCTCGATAACGTTGTAAATTGACTTCTCAGTAGTATTCTCAGTTTCCTCTGATTTGACATATGTTACAATATAAATGTGTTTTTGTGATGTTTTGAGAACAAAGAAACGCTGCTACTACTAACATTCAAAAATGGCAATTTTTAACAATGATAATGGAATCTGTGTGGGTTGGCACTAGTACGAGGAAAATAAAGAAAGAAGAAAAAGAGACAGTAGAACATTAATGAAAAAGAAACAGCAGTGGATGTTGCATTGTCTGTGAATGTGGCATGCTGTGAAATAAGTGCACAGCAAAGAGTTCTTTCAAATGCCTTAGCCTAAGAAGATCAATCACAGTGGCTGCAAGGCCTGAGGTGGAAGGTTAGAGCCTATTGGCTGAAGCCATAGGGTTGAACAAAAGCATGCTGTGCATCATTCATCAGACTCTATTTTAACCCATTTTCTTCAGCCCAAGCGACAGTAAACAGGATAAACAGGAATGGTGTTTCTAAAACTGGTTTTTCTCCAGGTTAATTTATGTATCTTCAAACTTAAGCCTCAGCAACTTTCTAAAGCCATCATTTAGCCCTCTTCCAATGTGCAGCTGTTTAAATGAGGCTGGAAGCAATTTTGCCACACGATGCTGATGTCAGTTAAATGCTGAGTATTAGCAGAATGGGAAAACATCAAACGAGTGAGTCTGTTTGCTGTGTTGATCAGCATTCCTCACATTCTAATGGATCATACTGACAGAGGCGCAGATCATTGGCCTCTAAAGTGAAAATTAGACCTATTGACTAGCGCAGACATGCATGTATATGAGGGAAAGCATTTAAAGTAGAACAAAAATTAAATTTTTTTTCTCCCTGGAAAAAAACCATGAATATTCTGAATGAAGACTTTCAGGGAAGACAGGATGCAAAACTGCCAAGTGTGAAGATGATTACAAATGACAGCTGATGTGGAAAAGTGTTAACCAGAAAAAATTTCTAGTTTTAGGGCTACATTCTATGACAACATGACTCTACCCAAATCCCATAGTATTCCAGATCAAAGGAAAATAATTACTTAAATACTTATTTGTAAATTTAAAAAAGAATTTTCATAAAGAATATTCCTTCCACATAGATTTATTTTCAAGAGTTTATTGAAAAATATTATTTAACATAAATTGTATACATAGTGTAAGGTAGGCATTTATAATAAGACTTAGTTATTTTAGAAATAATTATACTTAGAAAAATACAATCATGCTTTTTAATTGAACTGTGAGATCTATTTTATTTGGTCTTCTCTCAAGTATTAAATCTGTATTCAAGTTTTACAAATCCTCTCAATTGCTTTGCAAGTCAGGACTCATCTAGCTTGAGATGGCCATAACTTTCTTCTTTTATAATTGTCGACTCAGCAAAATTTTCTTGAGTAAATGATGAATAAAACAATAGTGTTTCAAATTAAAAATGTATAAATTTTTAAAGTAATTTAAGAAGATAGTGATGTTGTAAATCATAGAAAAACAGATACATGTTCTACAGATGAATATTCTATTCTAAAAATTCCTGGCACTGGGTATTTGGCTTTTTACATTTTTGATCTGGTGGAGGCAAGGAAATTCATTTACTGACCAAACTGTGGACAAATAAATTTAGTTCAGAGATAAAACTCATGTCTTTACTTGGATGAGAAAATTTAATTTAGATAGTGGCATAATTTATTTAATAGAAAATTTCTTTCATCATAAACATCAGTTAGACATATTTTAAAAGGCAAGCATTTAGAAGTTGAAGAACCTTACTTGAAATTATGACTTACTTCCTGGCTGCTTAATGTACATAATCCAACCAAATTTCCTGAGTTCTAAACTTTTCATATATAAAATGGAGATAATAATGTTATCTCACAAGTTTATAAGGATTGCATAATATGATGAATTACTTTTGGTCATTATTATTAGTATTAGTACTGTGATGCGAATAATTTTATTTTGAAGACATTTTGATTTCTGCATACATTTTTCTATAATACACTCCATTAATAAAATGTAAATATTCTGGAATTCATAATCGACAGAAATAGGGATAGAAATGAAACTACAGACATAGTCTACTATTTACTAGGTGGTATAATAGGCTCTGATAATACAAAAGTGAAAAAAAATCAACATTTCACTTAAAAATAATTGAAAAAATTGGTCAATATTTAACAACTATTCATACAAGTTATAAAAAAGTGCAAACATATAAAAGCGATAAAAAATTGTGATGATATGCATGTTCAGGTAAGATTCTGTGGTTTAGCTTTTGCTAAACCACATATATAAGTGGATATATATATGTATATATAAATATGTTCATAATAGGCAAAGCTAAGTGCAATTCAGCTACTTTTTTTTTTTTTTTTTTTTTTTTTTTTTTTTATTTTTCATATAGTGCCAAGCTACAAGCTCCTATTTTGCATATGGGCTCCCCCCACCCCCTAATAGTCCCCCCCCCCCCCCCCCCCCCCCCCCCCCCCCCCCCCCCCTGACTTATTTTCTATCCAACTACATAGCTCCTATTTGATATGGGCTTCCCACAATAGATAAAAGCAGGATTAGTCCTATGATCTAGAAATAGATGCAAAATATACCTGATTCCAATCATAGGTCTATAAATGTATGTATCATTTATCTATGTTGTTGACACATTAATCCTGGAACTCTTTTTGTGGTATTAAAATGTAAGTTGATCAACATGATTGCTTTTATTCCTTTATATTATTAGTTACGATCAATATAATAAACTATATATAAAAAGGCAAAATGAAATAACTAGTGTACTAATCTAAACTAAATAGAGATTCAATAAAACAACATTTTTCCCACATACTAGATATTGCTATTATCTAGTGTTACCAAGCAGTTAATAGACCCTTCAGTTAATTTTTTTCAAATTAAAAAAAATTTATATTTGAAAGCATCCTTGAAAGACATGCTTTAAAACTGATACAATACATTCTACCAGATGAAGACTCTTTAAATATATATTGTGAACTTATTTGATATGATTTTCTCTTTATAGTCATTGCAGTATTTTATGTCAATACATATTTAGGGAGGCATCAAAAGCAGATTATTCACCTAGTGAATTATGACAGATCCAAAGAATTTACTGTTTGTTCATTAAAGCAATTGTCACCGAAAACTCTTAATTTGCAAGTACAGCTACCAATTCCACATGTAAATATCTATCATTCATTTATTTTTTCCTCATTATTTTAAAAGAAAATCAAGTCTATGTGCAACAAATTATTAGACTTATTTAGAAAAAGTGCATCATAGGAAGAACAAAATATTTTCAGCAATGACGTTTTTAAAAGAATGTATTAATTTAAATAGTTTTCTTTTAAGAAATTTGAGCAAATATTCAATAGTACTAGGTAATATGCACTTAGTATCTCGTTTTTGACAAAAAGACATAATTTGGAGTAAGTGCTGTTGCATATCTTCTATTAATACTTCTATAATTTATACTCAAAATATATAGATGCAGCACTTAGTGAGGCAATTTTTCAATGCATAATTATAATGAATATCAGTCATACACATTGCACAATTTTAGAATCAGAATGTTATGGGCAGACACTTCTTTTCTTTTTTTCTCCATAGAAATGTTTCTGCCTACTGGTTAAAAGACATGGTGGATAATTAGGAAAGTGTGCATTGAGTAATTAATATATTGTAAAAGGTGCCAAGATAGTTTTTGTTTGTTTGTTTACTTGCTTGTCTGTTTTTTTTTCTGTTTATTCAGGATAATTAAGGGAAAAGTTATTCCAGGGTTGTTTTCATTGAATTTTATATATATATATATATAGTTACATTATGATCAATATAATAAACTATATATAAAAAGGCAAAGTGAAATAACTAGTGTACTAATCTAAGCTAGAGATTTGATAAAACACAAATATTTTTCCCAGATAATAAATATTACTATTATCTAGTGTTACGAAACAATTAATAGACCCTTCAGTTCACTTTTTTCACACACACACACAAATGTATATGTGTATATATACATATATGTGTATATATATTTGTGTGTGTATGTACATATATATGTATATGTATTTGTGTGTGTGTCTGTACATACAGAGAGAGAGAGAAATAAAGTTAACTAAATAGCTTAATACTTTTAGTTCCTTGCTTCTTGATTTAGTCATTAGATAAATGTACTTTTCACTTTAAAGTGAATATGAAGGAAGATAACTTATTCTATTCTTTTTACAATAAATATTTTTTAACTTCAAAAATCAAAATATGAATTAAATTTTCAAATTTATGTGATCATTTATAGCTTTTTAATGAGCAGATCATCTATGAATTCAATAAAGCTACCTATTATACTTTTTTTATAAATTATACTTTAAGTTCTGGGTTACATGTGCGGAACCTGCTGTTTTGTTATATAGATACACACGTGCCTTGGTGGTTCGCTGCACGCATCAACCCGTCACCTACCTTAGGTATTTCTCCAAATGTTATCCATTTTATTCTATCCTGTAACAACGAGTACTCACTCCCCACTGCTATAGCAGATCAGTGCAATAGTCTCCTTTAGACGACATATACTTATTTTGCTTTTCACCTCTATTAGTTCCATCTGTTCCTGGTACTAACGAAGGCCCCTAAATTCTGGCAACAGTACCGAGTATTCCACTTTGAGTATATAACTTATATTCAGTATTAGTCACAACTCTCCTTTAATCTAATTATTCTAGTACACAGTGATGATACAACTGTCTTCCAGCTTCCATGAATTTTGAAAGAATTAATGACACAAAATGCATAAGACATTCTAACCTCCTAGGAAAAGCCCCTGTGATTACAAAGTATTAATTTTAGTTTTGAAGACATCGCAAGTGCTTCTTGGCATAGGTGTAAGACACAGTTTAATATTAATTACACAGTATGACTGCTTTGGGATGTTTTGGTTACATCATAATGCAATATCATAAGTGAAGACAATAAAGTTTTATTCAATTATAGCTGGTATTTGAATTAAAACAATATATATTTTGTATAAAATATTTCTATATTTTTTAAAAAGCTAGAAATAGTTGAGGAAAGGTCACAGAATTTATATCCATCTATGCAATTTGTCTAATGTCAATTACATTTCATCAAGACTCTAAAGTGATTTGTCTTTCATGCTTGTTTGTTATATTACTACAAGAAAAGTATAAGCTTGATTTGTAATCATCGATAAGTATATTAAATCAACGTATAGAATATCTTGAAAATATAGATTTATAAGTATTCACAAATTAAATATGAAGTTGAATGTATTAGTGGATATATGCATTTTTTCAAATTGTAGTTGCTTTTATAACATGACCATTTTGTTCATATTTTACTCCTGCCCTAGGGAATTCATCTTGCTTCTCTGGAAAATAAAAGTCTCCCTCATGATTTTTTTTTTCATCATAACTTGATTTTGTGTTCATAGGCGTATTGGAGGCCTGAAAGCTTTGGAATGCTGAAGCAGGCTTGCACTGCTTGCAAGAGCCAACTGTGCACATCTTTTCCCCAGCCTATGTGCAGTGACATTCCACTAGAAGCTTGAAATCAACAACAATGGTGGGGCATTGACACCATAGAGACTGGCAAATGCTACATATCAGGTGTTTTATTTTTTTCTTTCTCTAGTGGAAAGCCAGTGGTTAAACACTTACCTGAACACTACTGCCTACAATTGAGATTCAAAGGGACCTGCTTCTATCTTTGAGAGTACCTATAGACAACTATGTGAAACTTGGTGATGTGCCTTCATTGATAAATGGATGCTAGAAAATACATTTTTTTCCTTATGTAAACTACATGGCAAGAACAGTGGGGCAACATATAAAAGTATTTAGATATCTGTAAGAAATAGAGAATTTTAACTTCAACAACTTTTCTAAACAGAAAGATAAAGTATTTTCTTATGAATAATTTTTAAAAGACAAATAATACTGCTGTATACACAAATTTGTCAACAATTTCATTTCCCATTCATTCTGATACAAACAGCACCATTCAGTCTAATAGGAGGGAGACAGATAGAAACCTTCCTTCTACGAGAAGATTTTGCTCCTGAATTCCAGCGTGTCAATCTACTTGCTAAACTCAGTATGTCTAAACTTAAAAAAAAAAAAAATCCCTTCCCTGAAGAATACTTCCCATTCTCTGCACCTCACCTTGCTAAATGACTCCATAATACCCATCTCTAATTTCATCATCTGATGCAGAAACTTGTTTTCTAACACTGCATTCCTCTGTCTCTTACCCTCATGTTCTAATCAGTGGCTACTTGAAACCTACCCTATTTATATTGCTGAGCCACAAATTCTCAGATAGTCATTTATATGATGGGATTTTCTCTCTCTCTCTCTCTCTCTTTTTTTTTTTTTTTTTTTTTTGACAAAGACTTGCTCTGTCCCCCAGGCTGGAGTGTAGTGGCACAATGTCTGCTCACTGTAAACTTTGCCTCCTGGGATCAAGCGATTCTCCCACCTCAGCCACCTGAGTAGCTGGGATTACAGGAGTGCACCACCACACCAGGCTGATCTTTTTATTTTTTTAGAGATGGGGTTTCACTATGTTGGCCAGACTGGTCTTAAACTCCTGACCCCAAGCAATCCACCTGTCTTGGCCTCTCAAAGTGCTGGGATTACAGGTGTGAGCCACCACACCTAGCTTATACAATGGGATTTGATTTTGCTGACTTTTTGCTTTCCAAAACTTTATTGCCTGTGACTTAATACCTAAAACCTTTAATAGATTGAGTAGAACTTCCTTGATCTTCTCCTTCTTGTTTCCTGGGCATATTTTTGTTATTTTCTTTTTTTTTTTTTTGAGACAGAGTCTCGCTCTGTCACCCAGGCTGGAGTGCAGTGGCGCAATCTCGGCTCACTGCAAGCTCCGCCTCCCGGGTTCACGCCATTCTCCTGCCTCAGCCTCTCCGAGTAGCTGGGACTACAGGCGCCCGCCACCACGCCCGGCTAATTTTTTGTATTTTTAGTAGAGACGGGGTTTCACCGTGGTCTCGATCTCCTGACCTCGTGATCCGCCCGCCTCGGCCTCCCAAAGTGCTGGGATTACAAGTATTTTTGTTATTTTCTACCCCTTGCATTCAATATTTCAGCCATACCAAACCACGAATTGCATGTTCCCCAGCTTGTAATTCTTTCTCTATAACAACACCTTATCCCATTCCTCCTTTCCCTATTTGGGATAACTTCTGCCAGCAAATTATAAGATGCTTCATCCTAAAAGCTTCATCACTTTTACCAATGTTCCGAATTTGCTAGGAACCTGTTTATTTATTTGTCTTGCCCTTTCACCTATGATATCTTTGAAGACAAAAATTATAGACTTACTCAATTTTATGAACAAATATTTGGCAAAATAAGTGTTTGCTAATGAATGAACATATTTATCATGCCATTTATAAAAATACATATTGAATAGAATAATAATATTTTATTCCCACTTCTGAACTCAGGTAAAACCTGAGTCATATAGAGGGATCTGAATTGAGACCACAGGCAAACAACTTTTAGTGAAAAAGAAAGGAGAAATTAGCAAGATAACAGGAGGTTTAACAAAGGCAAGATCATAAGGTCTTCTCTGTTAGCAAACAGTAATTCATATACACAGTGTAGACCTCGAGCCCATATTTGGTACTTTGTATTTCCATTTCTTCTAATTTCCCCAATTTTTTATTGGCCATATTATTGAAATTTTGATTGTGAAAATATATTCTTGGGAGAAAATGCAAATGTCTTATTCTTATTTAAATATACCATAGGCTAAGCCTCATTCCCCTTATGTCATCATTTAAAACACCTAAATTATTTTGCAGAAGTTGAGGGTTGTTAAATATATTAAATATATTAAATCTATAGACAGCTTCATGTTTTTAAATTTGTCTTCAGTTTAGAGAACAGGTTGGAAGTGTTTCTTACAATAATCAGAAGTTCCATCCAAAAGCCAACATCTGATGAAAGAGAGTAACAGATTGTTGTGGACACACATCTCAGGAATGTCTTTCCACTGTACACCACCTCTAACAAAATAAAGGTTCACACCACCTCTAACAGAATGAAAATCTGACCAAAACTGCAGTAATACAAATTTTTACCTACAAAATAGTCACTTGAGCTACTCTGTTTTGGGCGCTGTAGAGCCATGCCAAGGGAGAAATTGAGTGATAATTTTCTGTAAGGGAAATACCAAAGCAAAGTTAGTTTGTTAAGGGAGATATACAAACCACGTGAAAAAAGTAAATGATAAAAGTCTGTGAAAGTTTAGAAAGAAAAATCTTGACTCTCAATCTTCCAGTTCCTGTTGCATCCTCTGATGACTGTTTTTTGCCATTCGATTTTGCACATGTTTTAATATATTCCCCTTTTTGCCTGAACTAATCAAATAATCATTCCTATTGATTGCAACCAAATGGTCCCTGATTAAAGCCAACCTTGGCATTTTGTTTCGATTAACAACTTCTGAAATTCTGATAACATTTCTTAATTTCTACCTTACTGTCCTTTACTTCTCTTGAGTCTTTATAATTAATATACATTTTAACACCTCCTAGCATCAAGACACTGTCCTGAGCACTTTAAAAATATGAATTAATCTAATTCTTTTGGCAGCATTATGAAACAGATACAATTTTCAGCCAAGGTTAAAACAGGAAGAAATGTGGCACTGGCTAAGTAGATTGCTGAGGATCACACAGTGATACATGGCAGAGTAAAGATTGAACTCCAGGCACCTGGCTACAGGGATATAACCAATATCGTAGACATTCTCTATTTCTACTTGGAAGGAATTTTGAGGACATAAATATTGATTATTTAGACTAGATTGTTCTTTAAAACTCTGCAAAGCATTACATAGCATGCGTTCAAACTTAGCTCAGCATCTAAGAGCAGAGAAAATTTGTTGAACAGTGTAATAATGTTGACTGTAGCTGGATAGAAGTATATTTAGAAATATAATTTTAAAATAAATTTTAATTAATATATGAAGAAGAACAAACTATATTCTCTCTTTTGCATGAGATAAGCAGGTTTCCCTGGCAAGAAGCATCTCTCTTTCTATCAAACTGTAGTGTTCTTTTCCAATTTGGTTTATTTACCCAAACACAAGAGCTTTCTTGGACTTCTTTAAAGAGATGAACCATAGTTCCTGCCAGAATCTAGACCAGCCTATTTCTGAGCAACTAGCTACTTGCCTATCTTTTGGAGCAGCCAGAATTAAATATAAAGCACTAAGCACTGTCTTCTTCAAGGGCTGTTAAGCAAAGGTGGTCAAAGACTGAGGAAATTAGACATCTCAGCTTCCAATTACATGAGATGGAATTTATATAGGCTGACATTTTACCGAGTAACAAACTAATTTCTTAACACCATGGACCTGTGGTAATAAATTAATATGTCACTATTTGACTTGCCTTTCAAAATGAGAAACAAATACCTGGCCATAGATTGAGTATGGAAGCAAAGATCTTCATCACACACCAGCAAGTTTCCATTTGTAGCTTTCAAAGGAATTAAATAAATTAAATAAAATATTTGATAACATGTTAGAAAAATTCAGAATATATGAAATAATTTCAATTTCTAAGTGTCTATCCTTAGTGAAAGATACCTGAGCATTAACTCCTCACCATGTGTCCTGGGCCAAATCCTTTCATGCAGGTATAGCACCACACCTATTGCCTTGCTGCCAGTGGTGTAATCATCAACCTATCATCATTCTACCATTATTGTAGTAGCCTCCTATTACAGCTGCAAATGACCACAAACCTAGTGGCTTAATGCCACATATATTTTTTCTTTTTGCTTTACTGGATTTCTTGTATGACACCTCAGGATTTCCAGAGAACACAAATGCAAATGCTGCCAGCTTCCAAACTCAGACTGAGTAGTCTCAGAGTATTAATCTGGCTGCCTTAATATTGGTAAATGAAGAAAACAGACAGACTAAATTCAGTACGGTCCACAAAAGAACATGAATACCAGAAGCATCATTGATTGTAGGTCAGGTGTTTAGTGACCATTAAGAAATAGGGTGACCAACTTTTGCAATTTGACTAGGATTAAGGAGACTTCCAGGACATGAGACTTTCAATGGTAAAACTGGAAAACTCCAAAAAAAAAAAAAAGTGAAATGAGTTGCCCACCCCAAAATAAAGCAACTATTGGAAAGTTTGGCAGATGGAAGGTATAATTATCTACTAATTGATTAGAAGCATTATGAAGACAAAAGGTATTTGTATTTTATAGGAATTAATTCATTTATTCCTTATCCAGATCTATTACCTAAGAAAATTTCAGTAACCTTTAAACATAAGGATACAGAGCCTCAACAATTTTATTTTTCTTGCCTACCGTCTGCTGGTCATAGGTGGAAGAATTCAGATTTAAACTTAATATATTTTCCATCATAACACACTGTCTAGAAGTTGATTACAGTGAATTTGGTTATATTTCTGCTTGCCTCTTATTCCATTAAAGCTTGATATTTAGCTTTTTGAGCTGTGTTGTACATATGATATAGATGGGACATGTTGCTATATTGTGAGATCCTGAAGAGGAGAGACCAAATCTTTTTTTAATCCTTGTGGTGGCCATCAGAGCTTGGGACATTATATTGATTCAATACATGATTAAGAGATATAACTACTAATTTTCGAAATTAAAATAATAGTATCTTTTTGTTCTTTAAGTCTACACAATTATTTCTGAATGTGTAAAAATTTCATAGTCTTTTCTTTTATTTTCCAAGGATACTGTATTGCTTTTCTGAGGCTACTGTGATACATTTCCATGAACTTGATGGCTCAAAACAATAGAAATTTATTAACTCACAATTTTGGAGGCTAGAATTCTGAAATCTGTCATGGTTAGACTCTCTCTGGGGTAATATACAGAATAATTTGTGTGTTTTTTGCCTCTTCTAGCTTTTGATGGTTGTTGGCATTTTGTGACTCACCACATCACTCCACTTTCTACTGTTGTAATAACATTGCTTCCCATTCTGTGTCTCTACCAAATCACTCTTTGCTTTACTCTTATAAGGACACTTGGATTTAGGGCCTATCTATATCAACCAAGATAACCCAATCTCTCAAAATCCTTAATTTAATCCCATCTTTTGCCATATAAGGCAATACTCACAGATCCTTGAAATTAAGATATGAAAATATCTTTTAGGGGACTATCATCAAGCTCATGAGAGTAGCGTATATGTTCATGTGCACAAATATTCAGAACTAAAAATCAAAGTCTAAAGTACTTTAAGGATAAGTAACAAAGCTGTATGGTGAAAACAAGACAATTTTAACTCAAATTATTATAATAGCTTTGTGTTTTTATGTTTATATAGTCAAATAAATTTATATGCACTTTGTTTCCTTAAATTAATAAAAATATAAATAAAGAATTGAATAAATTAATCTCTGGTTTCCATGCAAGAATACTGGAATTCACAAGTCCAGGATAAGAGCTAATGAGCTCAGCTAGAGATCTTGTAATTCTTCCAGAAAATGAGTTTCACAGTCATGTACTAAGGTCAGCTGAGGAGTAGTCAAAGAAAAAGCACTTTCCTGCAAATGAGAACGATGCAATGGTTCTTCTTCCTTCTGAAGGACATATCTGTGTGTGCATGTGTGTGTGTGTGTGTGTATATGTGTGTGTGATTTACTGTCCTCTAAATTGACATAATCCTAAGAAAGAGCATTTACATTGAGAGATAGTCATCTAAAACCAGAATATTATTACTGCACAGTTATATAAAACCATCCTTGGACTCACGCCATAAATAACTCAATAAAAAGTCTGTGTTTAGAGAATATAGCACATATGTTATAAAACAACAGTTTGATACTTATAAACTGTTTTCTACAAATATTTAAATTAATTAACACAAAATGCTTTTTTATCTGTTATCATTTCCTACTACGTGGGAATATCTACAGTACGTTTAATTAAAGAATGTTGCCCAACAGTATATTTCTTACTTATTAGTATTCCAAAGAATAGTTTGATTAAAATTTATTTTACTTTTATCGCTAAGAAATAGCATATTTCTATGTAAATATTTCCAAACATATCAAAGGCAAGGTATGATGAGAAGATTCAACTTTCATTATTTTTCCGTCCTGTTCTGAACCTTCTTGTCATTTTATTTTGGTTTCTTTCTCTTTGATGCAGTATATTCTCTTGAATTACATTTTAACATTGATGTCCAGAAGTGTCTATTGTCCTTCTTTCTGCAAAAGCTTACACAGCAGATGGTGCAAATGGTTCAGCATATATTTGTGGAACTGATAGAAAAAATCATCTGCCAGAATGCTAACTTTTTTGGCATTTTGTCAAATTATAACAATGACATGTTACAAAAATTCAGAGTATATGACATAATTGCAATGTTTATCTTTTTTCTGCATATTCTGTAGTAAAACATGATGCAATTATCCTGTCTTCAGAAATTTCTCAATTTCTTTCTTCTGTCTATTTCTAATGCATCATCCTTGACCGTGCGTTTTTTCCCTTTGTTTTTATCTATAACAGTGTCAATTTTTAGTTTCTTCCAACCTACGATAGATTAAAATTATATATATATATATGTGTGTTTTTAAATCTAGGCTTATTTTTAATGTAGGAAAAAAGAAGACTTATAATGACTTTAATTTTTAAAACATTTTCTCAATGCTAATTTCTTAATTGGTAAAGCTTTTATTAAAAAAATAGACCAATGGAGGAAACCACAATGCCTATGGCTTATTCTTTCAGCTATTTGTAAATAAAATAAACAATTTAATACAATTACTGAAAGAAAATTAAGAACTATAACTTTAAAAAAATATTTTATTTTTCTCTATTATTTGTTACATATTCTATAAATATTTTGTTGATATTCTGTTCTTGAAAGTCAATATGGGAAAAAGAATTGACATGTAAACCTTAGCCACACTAGCCTTTCAACCCTGACTTTCCAGTGGGAAAAGATTGTTCAAAGATAGAATTGATGGAAGGGAAGGCAATTTCATCTTGGTTGACCAAGAAAGATTTAATTTTGTATTATAAATTTCCTATTGCTTTTAGACCACCTTAACGACATTTTTATGATTGCTTTATATATTTCAGGTATGTAGGCTTTTTTATTACCATTTAAAAAATAGAAAGCTTATTTTTAACCTAATGTAGCGCTCATATACACATATATTAACAAATACAACAATAGGAGATGTGTCTGAAAAGGTAATCTGACAGCTAGATTTAGAAGAAAGGAGAATAGAGTTAAATAATTGTCTGGCTGGGTAATAATGAAAGCATTAACTAGTGTAGCAGTTGTGTAAATGTGTTATTAGAAGCAAAATATCTGGGTAAAATAGAAGTGGTGAAAGCTGAGAGGTGAAGGAAATGGGAAATAGGAAAGAACAAATAGAAAAAGCATAAAAACAAAGCAAAACAAATAGAAACAACATGGATTCCAATGTATTGAACTGAGGAGAACGGAATAATAATGATGTCAAGGAATATCATTTATGAGAGTGGATTCTCAAAATAAAATACCTAGCTCACATGAACATTGAATGTAATCCTCTTTTCTACTTATCCTGTCCTTTCATTTTCCACCTAAGCTAGCTCTCCGTAAACACATCAGTCTTAGAGAAAACCTTATGAAATAATCTTATAATTTTGAATGTTTTTTGTTACATACACAGTCGTAGACCTATATGCAATTATCATTCTATGCTGTATAACTAAATACATTCCAAAAAGAACTAATATACATTCTTTCACTGTAAATATTTAATCTCATAATGGATTCCTAAAATATAATCCAATGTGCTTCTTAGAAACATCTCCTCACTGTCAGATTATGTGTTTCAAGACAACATAAATTAATTATCATATAATCCTGAATAAGAGTTGATTGGCAAGGTAAATATTCTTTGAACTCCAATAGTAAATTTAAGTAATGAAACTACAGCTTCTTTTTACTGACATATTGGAGGTTAAGTATATCTTCCTCAGTGCTTTGGAGATGCCATCATTTCTGAAACTACCTTTATCTTCCTATTTGTTTCTTTATTTTTAATAACATCTTTGAAACTACAAAATATTTTTACTTACCCAGTTAGATGGCAAGTTCAATGTTCACATATTTATGATTGCAAGCATTAGAATATAATACTGAAGATGTGAGGTGGGAAGAATGGGTCAATTGCCTAAAACTGTTGAGTATATGAAATACAATGTCATATATACTATTTGAACTAAGAGAGGGGAAAAAAAGACAAAAATTATGTGAAAGTCATTCAACATAATTCCCTACAAGAAAGGAGGGAACTAGACTGGAAATATGCTCCTCAAAACTTGAGATTCAGTTTAACTTACGTGAACATTAACCTTGATGAAATAATGAAAGAGTACTCACCTGTGAATAATTATAACTATTATCTATTCCTCAATCCTGCCTAAATTGTAGAGACAGAATACATTTAAGCTTTTTCTGTGTTGGTTAATATGGAAGTGAAAGGGGAAAATGAGTCACTGACACACAAAAATGTCAAAGATTTTGACAGTAAATAATCAATTTGCTGCTTTCATTTACTTCTGGTGACATGCATTTATTATGACAAAAATTATTTCCAGGTATTTACTAATATCAACAGAAATATCAATTATGACTTTACTAAGTAAAAGATACAAACTTCTATCAAATAAGTTTACAATTTCAGTAAGATCTTTGTTCTGTCTCAGAAATGTATGGACTTTTACAGGTAGATTTCCACACTAGCATCTAAGGAACAAGCAAGTGTTCAGAAAGGATCTTGATTTTTGCAAAACACAAATTTGGCTATTCTGCAATACAATCAAACCTAAATCATCATAGCAAGACACACCATTAACACTGTACTCTTTGGCTTACACAGAACAACTCTTGCCATCCCAGCTAATGTAAACATTTCAGCAGCAAGGTTATTTCTCTGTCATGAGAGAAGATACTTATTAGGAATAGCAAGTGACACCTTCAGCGGAGGCAGAGTCCTCAGGTATGCTTCCCAGCAGTCAGTTTTAGGTAAGTCTATTAGTACAGCCATAGCTCTCAAATAGAGTTTGACGATGATCCCCAGTCAAATCCCCTCTAGCCATGAATCTCCCTCCTCCCCAGATTATTATATAAAAATAATGCTACGGAGAGGCTTTTGAATGTCCCCACCATCAAGAAATGATAAATGCATGAAGTGATGGTCATGCTAAATACCCTGAATGGATGATTATACAGCATATATTTATGAAAACTCAAATTGTACCCCCATAAATATGAACAACTATAATGTGTCAAATTTTTAAAATAATGCTGTAATACTAATGGATTAGAGTGGAATGTACATAAATTATAAAGAAAGAACATGCTTTTTGTGTGATACTCTGTTACAAAGTAATGGTCTATTAAAACCTTCTAAAAATCAATATTTATTAATACTTTGGCCACAGGTCCTACACCAAAATACCACTTTTCTTTCTGGGCATACGGTTGGACTACATGTTGCAGCTTGCCTTGAAATTGAATGTGACCATGTGACTGAGTTCCAGCAGACAGAATATGAGCAGAAGTGGTTGCATGCTGCTTCTAGGTCTGGTCCATTATAAGCTTCTCCAGGTGACCCGGGTGATGAGTGGGTGGGGAGGGGATAACAGGCACCACTCAGAGTGATTCTGCCATTCTAGAAGCCTGGCACAACTTCTGTCAGTTTGGAGAAGCAGTAAATTCATGTCCACCAGTAACATTCATGTGGGAAAATTCTGAAAATAAAAAACTCTTGTGTTAAGCTATTGAAATTTTAGGGTTTGTTAAAGCAGCTAGCATTGCTATAATATAGCACTTAGTAATGTCTTATAAGTTATTTAATAAGAAGAAATGCATACGCAGTCTATCAATTAAATAACTTGGAAGGAGGTTAAATATATATACATACATCTATATTTCAAAAGTAAACTTACTTAAATTTGATTCCAATTTGAATTACAACACATGCTCATCCTGAAGTTCTTGGGAAGTTATGCAAATTAGTACATACAACATTCCTAAGCAAGATTAGCTCTTGTTACAAAATGAATCAAGGGTAGCTTCGCAAAGAACAGAAAGTAGCATGTTTACTGTTTAACTTCTAAATTATCAGCTAATTATGTAGGGAGCTAGTTCAGTAAAATAGTGAGACATAATCCCTTTGTGACACAACTGGGAAACTGCTCTCACTGAGAAGAGTGGCATTTTGCGTGATTTCCTCCAAAAAGCCACTAAAAGGCACCCAAGTAGCTTACAACAGATTTTAAAGCTGACTCTTTTTTCTTTTTTTAAGAGAAATGACAATTTGGACGAGGCTCCCATCCACAGATGTGTATTGCAAATAAGGGATACAGAAACATGATTGTTGAAGTACTTGTGAGGGACCTTGGAGTCTCCTAAAATACGGAGTTCTGTTTTCCAGAAAAGGACATTTTAAAGTCTATAAAATAGACTTTAATTTACAAATCAAGGATCTATCATGGAGATTTCTCCCTAGCAGTGATGTGGGCCAAATCATCAGATACATGCAGGTCACCTTCATAGAATTTTCCACGTGTGTTTTTCTTATAAACCACTGTACATGGAAACCAAAGTCTCTATCAAAACAAATCCCTGATGGATTGCATATATGACCAAGATAGGGTGATGACCATCTTATAGAAAAACAATGAACAATTTTTGAATTTATTTTTATATTTAGGTAAAACATATGGATGATTTCTATCTAAATAGTTTGCATTTCTAGGTACTTTCTTTACTCAATGTGTCTAGTTAAGATGGAACACCTTCTAGGACACACACAGTCCTTTTCATAATCACATCATTTTACCCTACCAAAGAAGTTGGTGACCCATCATAATCTCAGACTCAGATAAGACGTCTTATTACACCAGCATTATATGCTCACCTTGTGAATTTTTAAACAAACATACAGTCACACACACTGAGCAAAAGCACGACTGGGTACGTGACCTCTCTTTCTCCACGGACAAACCTCTGGGAAGACCAGCCTGAACTCACTGCACCCGCCTCCTTCCTAATCCTTACTTCCTTAAACCTTTGAAACCTAGTTTCTAATCCTTCCACTGTGTTGAAATGTTTTTCTCAAAAGTCCCAAATCACCCACCAACTATCAAGGTGAACAGCCTTCTTTCGGTCCACAGTCTACAGGACCTTCCTCCAATCCCTTTCTGATATTAACCTTTTCCTTACCATGCTTAAAGCACTCAGAACAAAGACTGGCTTGCAATAAGCACTCAATAATGTTAGTGATGTTACAATTATTATTTGTCCTTGAGATTCTATTCTATCATGTCTTCCTTAGAATAGGAATCTTTTTCTTCCATCCGACTTGGCTTGTTGTGGTCATGAACTTCTCCTTCTCCCATTTTCTGAAGTCAACTTTTCCACAGTCCATATCCTCAGGATGCTTTTCATTTTTATTATACATTTTTGCATCTTTTAATTACAGCATTGTAATCTACCCACTATAATACATATAAACTCTCTAGATATTGCATATTCTATTGTTGAGACTTCTTTTATATTAGAAGCTGCTCCTTTAATTTCTTGACCTGTAAGCCTTCTTGGTTTCTCTTCAGCTACTATAAATATCAAACTGGACCTCATCAATAAGTAGAGTTTAATGTGACCACGACATATAAGGCAAGCCCACAATATCCCTGCCCAAAACTCTCATTGCTGCAGCATTAAGTAAATGGAAGGCTCAGACAGACAGGATTGTTCTCATCTGTTGATTGCATTTATGTGCTTGCATTTCTCAATTACTGATGACTCTTATAAGAAGTACCCTTTCAGTAACCCACAAAGTTTGTCAAATACTGAAGTCTCTCATAAGGCAGTAACCTTACAACATATTAGTATCTCACAGATTCTCAGCAGCACAGCATCATTCTGCTTGAATCCACATGCATTTGGTTTTAAATGCCTTTCAGCACATGAATCCCAGGAAGCACAAGAATAATGTCATGCTGAATAACATTAATAAGTCAGGAACTAGGCTGGGCATGGTAGTTCATGCCTATAATCCCAGCACAGTGGGAGGCCAAAGGGGGTGGATCACTTGAGGCCAGGAGTTTGACACCAACCTGGCCAACATGGCAAAAACCCATCTCTAATAAAAATACAAAAATTAGCCACGTGTGGTAGCACCTGCCTGTAATCCCAGTTACTCGGGAGGCTGAGTCACAAGAATTCCGTGAACCCAGGAGGCAGAGGTTGCAGTGAGTCAAGATCGTGCCACTGCACTCCAGCCCAGCCAATAGAGCAAGACTCTGTCTCAATTTAAAAAAGAAAATTTTCCACCATGATCAAGTGGGCTTCATCCCTGGGATGCAAGGCTGGTTCAACATATGCAAATCAATAAACATAATACAGCATAGAAACAAAACCAATGACAAAAACCACATGATTATCTCAATAGATGCAGAAAAGGCCTTTGACAAAATTCAACAACCTTCATGCGAAAAACTCCCAATAAATTAGGTATTGATGGGACGTATCTCAAAATAATAAGAGCTACTTATGACAAACCCACAGCCAATATCATACTGAATGGGCAAAAACTGGAAGCATTCCCTTTGAAAACTGGCCAAAGACAGGGATGCCCTCTCTCACCACTCCTATTCAACATAGTGTTGGAAGTTCTGGCCAGGGCAATCAGGCAGGAGAAGGAAATAAAGGGTATTCAATTAGGAAAAGAGGAAGTCAAATTGTCTCTGTCTGCAGATGACATGACTGTATGTTTAGAAAACCCCATCGTCTCAGCCCCAAATCTCCTTAAGCTGATAAGAAACTTCAGCAGTCTCAGGATACAAAATCAATGTGCAAAAATCACAAGCAAAACTTATATACTAATAACAGACAAACAGAGAGGCAAATCATGAGCGACTCCCATTCACAATTGCTTCAAAGAGAATAAAATACCTAGGAATCCAACTTACAAGGGATGTGAAGGACCTCTTCAAGGAGAACTACAAACCACTGCTCAGCAAAATAAAAGAGGACACAAACAAGTGGAAGAACACTCCATGCTCATGGATAGGAAGAATCAATATCGTGAAAAAGGCCATACTGCCCAAAGTAATTTATAGATTCAGTGCCATCCCCATCAAGCTACCAATGACTTTCTTCACAGAATTGGAAAAAACTACTTTAAAGTTCATATGGAACCATAAAAGAGCCCGCATTGCCAAGACAATCCTAAGCCAAAAGAACAAAGCTGGAGGCATCACACTACCTGACTTCAAACTGTACTACAAGGCTACAGTAACCAAAACAGCATGGTACTGGTACCAAAACAGAGATACAGACCAATGGAACAGAACAGAGCCCTCAGAAATAATGCCACATATCTACAACTATCTGATCTTTGACAAACCTGACAAAAACAAGAAATGGGGAAAGGATTCCCTATTTAATAAATGGTGCTGGGAAAACTGGCTAGCCATATGTAGAAAGCTGAAACTGGATCCCTTCCTTACACCTTATACAAAAATTAATTCAAGATGGATTAAAGACTTAAATGTTAGACCTAAAACCATAAAAACCCTAGAAGAAAACCTAGGCAATACCATTCTGGACATAGGCATGGGCAAGGACTTCATGTCTAAAACATCAAAAGCAATGGCAACAAAAGCCAAAATTGACAAATGGGATCTAGTTAAACTAAAGAGCTTCTGCACAGCAAAAGAAACTATCATTAGACTGAACAGGCAACCTACAGAATGGGAGAAAATTTTTGCAACCTACTCATCTGACAAAGGGCTAATATCTAGAATCTACAAAGAACTCAAACAAATTTACAAGAAAAAAAACAAACAACTCTATCAAAAAGTGGACAAAGGATATGAACAGGCACTTCTCAAAAGAAGACATTTATGCAGCCAACAGACACATGAAAAAATGCTCATCATCACTGGCCATCAGAGAAATGCAAATCAAAACCACAATGAGATACCATCTCACACCAGTTAGAATGGCCATCATTAAAAAGTCAGGGAACAACAGGTGCTGGAGAGGATGTGGAGAAATAGGAACACTTTTACACTGTTGGTGGGACTGTAAACTAGTTCAACCATTGTGGAAGTCAGTGTAGCGATTCCTGAAGGATCTAGAACTAGAAATACCATTTGACCCAGCAATCCCACTACTGGGTATATACCCAAAGGATTATAAATCATGCTGCTATAAAGACACACACACACGTATGTTTATTGCAGCACTATTCACAATAGCAAAGACTTGGATCCAACCCAAATGTCCAAAAACGATAGACTGGATTAAGAAAATGTGGCACATATACACCATGGAATACTCTGCAGCCATAAAAAATGATGAGTCCATGTCCTTCGTAGGGACATGGATGAAGCTGGAAACCATCATTCTCAGCAAACTATCGCCAAGGACAAAAAACCAAACACCGCATGTTCTCACTCATAGGTGGGAATTGAACATTGAGAACACATGAACACAGGAAGGGGAACGTCATGCATCGGGGCCTGTCTTGGGGTGGGGTGGGGGAGGGATAGCATTAGGAGATATACCTAATGTAAATGACGAGTTAATGGGTGCAGCACACCAACATGGCACATGTATACATATGTCACAAACCTGCACATTGTGCACATGTACCCTAAAACTTAAAGAATAATTAAAAAAAAAGAAAAAAAAAAGAAAATTTAAGGAACTGTGCAGGTCTTCAATAATGTATTTTTTTAAATGATGCAAAGTAAATTCAAAGTAACCCATCTCTTTTATTTTGGGAAACCTGCACATTAATAATGGAATATTAAGGCAACAATGGAATAGAGTTCCTGGGGATATAAATTATAAAGTGAGTTGCTTTGCTTTGTGAATTACTGTAGCAAATTTAATCCAAGATGATAATAGGCCTATTTTTTAAATAATTCCAGCTTCTTCTCTGTAAAAGCCTGGATTCTTATAAAGCAACTGTGCCAGTTATTAAGCTATTGTTATCAGCCTCAAAATCACCGTTCTAAGCTCTACCCTAGATGCTGGGGCTGAGACTTGGCCAACTGCCTCTGGGCCCAGTGAGCGGCTCCCTATTAGGCTCTGCTGTAGGGGGACACTCAGGGAGACTGCATGGCTGACAGGAAGAAGGGCCTTGCTCCCTTTGGGCTTTCTGCCTGGCTCAGTGAGTATCACCCCAGCAGTTTCTATTCCCCAACAGTGGCAGAGCCTTCCAAAGGCAGCAGCTGAATTCACTTTGCAGTTTTTCCAGCACTTGCAGGATCAGCCTCATCCCTCTCCTCTTCAGAGACAAACTGGCCCAAGTCCCTCTTCAGAGGTCTGAGGTTCAGCCTCACAGGGGTCTCTCCTCTCCATCCCTCAGTTTTAGCTCCCTCCATCCCAACCTCTCTCTTGTTTCACGCAGTCCTGAGGGTAGTGCCTGCTTCTGACAACTGCTGTCAGCAGTCTCATTTTACCCTTTCAGTTACTATTAATAGTTTACAACATAAAACCTAGTTAGCAATTCTTTATATTAAATTCTCCGGGTTCAAGTAGCTGTTGTGGTTCCTGCCCCCGACTGAACCTAGAGATACAGAAATGCGCATTTGGTTTCAAATGCCTTTCAACATATGAATCCCAGGAAGTAGTAGAGAAAAATGTTGTGCTGAATAGTATTAAAAAGTTAGGAACTGTGCAGGTCTTCAATAATGTATTTTTTAATGATGCAAAGTAAATTCAAACTTTGCACATCCCATTTAAGCTTGTATTTCCCAAAGTATATTCTAATGATTATTAGTACTATAAGGTACCCTTAAAAAATTGAAAAGGTTTTTTCATGTTCAAAAAGTTAGTAAAACAGCGTATCACAGCCCTCCCACAGACTACTACTGTGAAAATTCAGCAATGAGAAAATTAAATGCTTTAAGAAGTCCTACTATAAAAACTGTTTAACCAATGTTTTCTAAACTTACTTCAGCCTGGAAACCTTCTTTTAAATAACTTTTTAATACTGTGGAACTTGAGTTCAGTAGATTACTCTTTGGAAAATGGTTACGCATTGAATATTAAATTTAAAACCCTGTCAAATCATTTTATGCAGGCAGATCATAAAAGATCAGTCACATGTAAACATGTACAGTCTAAATATTAAGAATATTTAATATCTCAAGTATTCAAATAATAACATTTATTAAATAAATTGAATGTTAAGTGATTAGGGTCTTAAAATCATTTCTGTTAAACGGAATTTGTCACTCAACGTAATATGTTGTAAATATATCAGCAAAATACTATTACAGAGAGCTCTTGGCCAGGACACAGAAATAGCCTTCGTATAAGGAACTGGTGTTAGAGTTGTACTTAAATGGTCATCTACTTGTATTTATAAATATTAAAATTGATATCCATCTATAGTCCCAGCTACTCAGGAGGCTGAGGTGGGAGGATTGTTTAAGCCCAGGAGGCAGAGTTTGCAGTGAAGTGCACTCCAGCCTGGGAGTCAGAGAGAGACCTTGTCACAGAAAAAAAAAAAAAAGACATGCAAATTACAGACAAGAGGTAATGTGTATAAGGCTGTATACATGTAAAAATGAAAAACATAAACAGCATTGCTAAACAATGCTAAAGTCCATTCCAGTTTAATCTGTGCTCAATAAGGTATCTGAGACAAAATCAACTTTATCATTATACTCTCACCACAAGAAGCCCCAAATTGCTCAAACATATAAACAAACATGCAGGACTGAATATATACTAGAAAAATTACATTAATTTTGCAATATCAAATGCAGTATTTTACCGAAGATGTAAACTACACTTGAGTCAGTATTTCCCACTATGTTAATACTTGGATATACTGCAGATTTCATTCTATGAAATGTAATCCCCAGAGAATAAAACTATAAAACAGGATTTTCGAGAATATCTGCTAGGTGGTAGGCATTGAGCTAGGGTTATACACATAATATAAATTTTTGCCAAAACAAAAAACCAAAATGAACCAAAAAAACCTGTATGCTTAGTAGTATCACCCCCATTTTACAGGTGAGAAAACTGAGGTTCAAAGATTTAAAAGTATTCCTCTAATTACACAATTTCTATTGGCTGGAATCAGAATTTGACACTGTATTCTAACCTCATGCTCAGTTTAGAAAGTACCCCTTCTGTGACACAATCCTGAATTCACATGGATCTTTGAAATGGCAAATGATTGTGGTAATATAGAGATGTTCCACTATATTTCAAAATTGTTTCAGGCAACATGTTTCTTTATTATTACTAGGAATAGTTTATTGGACTTTGCAATAAATCAAATCAGGACTGTAAAGAAAACAAGATAAAACAAAATCTTCTTCACAAACACATAAAAAAGTATAAGTTTTACTCTAACTTGATCTTTGTTAGATGCGATCACATAAAATACTCCACCAATAGATATGACAAATGCACTTTATATTTCAATGTGTCAAACCATTTCAATGCTCTGAAACTATGTTGAAGCTGGCAGGCAAGCAGACTATATTAAATTTTTCTATGGAATCGACTTCAGTTCTAGACTGAATTATTGGAATTTTAGTGACCCTAAAAAAGGCTGTCAGAAATGATATTCAACACAGAGTTTTCAAATCTAATGCTCTATTACACATACTACACATAAAATAATATAGTTTCAATATAAACAAACCAGTCAAAAACAACATTCTATTTGTTCTTGTAATTTTGTACACATTTTGATATTGATTCGTCACAGCAGATTCTAAAATGCCTTTGCTTCTTATGAGAAAACTCACAGCATCTATTTCATAATTCAATAGTTCATTTGGATATGATACAGTCATAATACTTGCCTAAAATTGACTTTTTGTTATTTGCCAGTAATCCCAGCACGTTGGGAGGCCGAGGCAGGCGGATTATGAGGTCAAGAGTTCAGGACCAGCCTGGCCAACACAGTGAAACCTCGTTTCTACTAAAAATACAAAAATTAGCCAGGTGTGGTGGTGGGCACCTGTAGTCCCAGCTACTTGGGAGGCTGAGGCAGGAGAATCGCTTGAACTTGGGAGGCAGAGGTTGCAGTGAGCCAAGATTACACCACTGCCCTCCAGCCTAGGCAACAGAGCGAGACTCCATCTCAAAAAAAAAAAAAAAAAATCAGAACAATAAATAGATGGCTAATAGCTATTAGCAGGCCTGGATTTCTCAGTTCTACTTTTTTGCTTTTTTGCACATAGAACAGAATTATCTCAAGTGATTTTCAGTAACACAAAACTAGTAGCACTGGGAATCCAATCAGTGAATAGGGAGATGGCTTGTCACCCTTCTCTAGTTCTGCGAGGAGGACAGTCCTCTTTCATTGCACGTAAGTTTTAAAAATAACAACTTACAAAGCAATTCACTCCTGAATTTATTCTATTTTTTCAAATAATTAAAAGCACATTGTGTATGAATCTATGTTATCACCATTGTTTCCACTGTTTACTGTTTAACACAATACCAGTACCATGTTCCTAGCAAACAACATTAAATCTCAAGAAGTGTCAATATAAGAGAATTAGAGAATAAAATGGGAAGCCAATTAGCTAACCCATAAACTTGTCCTTTTAAACTTCTATCATTTTGTAGAAAATATGTTTTTTCTCATTGCAGCACATATTTAAAGACATAAAATCAACCCTGGTGCCCATCAATGGTGGACTGTATAAAGAAAATGTGGTACATATACACCATGGAATACTACACAGCCATAAAATAGAATAAAATTGTGTCTTTTGCTGCAACATGAATGCAGCTAGAAGCCAATAACCTAGGCAAACTAAAGCAGACACAGAAAACCAAATACTGCATATTCTCATTTATCAGTGGGAGCTAAACATTGGGTATACGTGGACATAAAGATGGGAACAACAGACACTGAGAACTACTAGACAGGGGAGACAGGAAGAGGGTAAGGGTTGAAAAACTGCCTGTTGAGTACTATGCTCACTACCCTACCTGGGTGACGAATTCATTTGTACTCTAAACCTCAGCATCGTGCAATATACCTTTGTGACAAAACTTGCACATGTACTCCCTGATTCTAAAATAAAAATTAGGGGAAAAAAGAAAATATATTTTTTTACACAGCATAAAGCCCCAAAGATCAGACTCAATCTTTGGATTACCTAGCCCTGTGATACCAAGAAAGAAGTCACAAGAACCCAGGGTAGAGAGTTCAGCTCAAGAGAAGGATCTGGTTAAATGCACAGCTGCATCCTGGTAAAAAGGGAGCACCTACCCAGCAGCCTTTATTCTGACCAGAAGACACAGAAAAAGTGACAATAAAATAGCCAGTGACACTCACAGGGAAGCAATAGCCCGTGGTCCCCCAACCCACTCCTAAAAGTAAATGCAAGTACAAACAAACCAACGCATGCACACACACACCTATTTTCAGATGTGTCACTGTAAGATATTCATTATATTCATAGTGTTAAGGGAGAAAGTCCCTCTGTCTAGCAGCATTCAGAATTGAAACACTAGGAAATCATGTGGTGTTCTTGGTTCTATCATAATTTATAGTACGAACCAAGACAAGTTGTTTAGACTTCCTGTGCATCACTTCTGCGGGAAGTAGATCATTAATATCTGCCTCTTCAAATTATGTTCTGGAAATAAAGTGATCTTTTAAAATTATAGATTATTGTTTCTCATTAGCTTGTACTTAAAGATAACAGCTTTTCTCCTCATTTAAGAGCAGGTCTCCAGTGGAAGACTAAGGTGGTCTTATTCACAATTTTTCAAAAGGTTCAACTGATTAGTCAACCACTTGGTGGGATAACGATTTGCTTCTCCTTTAATTCATCAATTTATTCTGATTCACAAAAAATTTTGATAGCAATTTTGAAAATTTTACTCTA
Source organism: Nomascus leucogenys (assembly GCF_006542625.1). Classification (NCBI taxonomy): domain Eukaryota; kingdom Metazoa; phylum Chordata; class Mammalia; order Primates; family Hylobatidae; genus Nomascus; species Nomascus leucogenys. The sequence goes on along the minus strand of NC_044383.1, from coordinate 63,276,501 downwards.
GTCCAGTTTAGGGTCAGCTTGACTCACAAACCTGGGATAAACTCAAACTGAATTAAAACAACGGAGAAGGTGGCATTTAATAGCAGGTTAAGTGGAAACAAAGATATCTTTTGAATTGCTGCTATTATATTTGGGACAATACTGATAGTCAATCCATAAACTAGAGGTAAGAACATACTTCTTTTCTTCTGAAAATAATGTCCATCAGCTTTAGAAATTAAAATTAGTTTATCTTACAAAATAATTTCCAAAATTTTGCAAAAAGGAAGGAAAAGTCTATCTTGGATGAATTTGTGGTCTATTAGCATAAAGAAACATATTCCTAAGAATTTGGAGCTTTGATCACAGCAAGGACATAAGGAGGTCATTCAGTCTAGGCCTTCCTATTTCTAAGAAGCACTGCACTTACAGAAAGCTGGTATTCACGTTTGGTTGAGTTTGTTTCATGTAACTATTCCAAAATCACAGTCAAAAGAGTCAATACATCTTTGATATCCAAGCTTCCAGGGAAGAAGCAACAGATATTTCTCCTCATCTAAGCTTCAGTCTTTTAAATAACTCCTGTGGGAATAATCCTGAAAGACATCAGCCATGTCAACCCATCAATCTTATCCATGTCATTACTGGATATTTTTTAACTAAGATTTTTGTTTTTGTTGTTTCAGGAACATAGTTTTGATCTTTTTTTTTCCTAAATAACAATATATGTTCGATATGTATGCCTGAATTATGAACACAACACCAAATTGTTGCAACTAGCACTAATTTGGGACTGATTAACATTAGCTATTGCCTGGTCCTGTAACACATCTGCATATTTATCTAATATTGCATGGCTCAAGGAGTAGTTTTTGCTGTGCTTTAGTAGCCCATGTAATCTAATTTAAAGATTTAGTTAAAACTAGGTAGAGATAACAAATAAGTAGCTGGATAGACAGTTTGAAACTCGGAGGTAGGTTGAGAACCGAAAATGATGCTTTGAAGTCATAAATGTAAACTTACAGAAAAAAAAAAAGCAGAAAAGCAGAAAATCCAGATCATAGGAGCAGCCACCATCATAATAGTTCTTGCTCTATTTCTTACTACATTTATCTTACTCAGTTTTCTCATCTTTAAAATGGAGTGAATGGGTCACACTTCAGGCTTTTTGAAGATAAAGTTTAATGCTCCTTGGAAGAAATATATTAAGTGACAGAGCAAAGCATCACTTGGTTATATGTTTAATGTGATCATTGCATAAATAACTACAAATTTGAATCTCAGCATTTAACAAACATGACTATAATCCAATTTATGTGATGTATGTTTGGTGATTTTTAACCTTTACATCTTTTATACAAACACGTGGATTGCTGGAAGCAAATATATATACACACTTCTCCAAGATACAGTAGATGCTTTCCCACATCATGAACCCTCTCCTAGACATATTCCAAAATTCCTATGTTGGCTAGTAAAACCTTCCTTACACATCAGCAACAAACGCAACCCCCATTATCAATGCTGACATGCTTAGTGAATAGCTGCTTCTTCATAAACCGAACTGTGTCTGGAAAGTCAAACAAACCAAACATGAAAATGGGCACCATATTTTTTTAAATCCATTCTAAATGCAGAACATACTCAATTGTCTGATAAATTGGTTAAAATTGGTGCCACTAGAATTGAGTCACTGAAGAGTTTATTTCTGTCACTATATTAACTGTGTGATGTAGCAATTGCACCTAATGAACTTAATGTGGCTTACGACTATGCACTGCTTCCTCTCAGAAACAAAATCTAAATGTTCCCATGTTTGGCCAACTGGCATCCAACACTACGTCAGTACAGGCACACAAGCCACTAATGTTCCATTTTGGCCTCTGGCTAATACAGTTTTATTTCACATGTTCTCTAAATGTAAGATGTTTGCACTAAAATGCTCAGTTTTTAAAAATAAAAAGCCACAGAAGAAATTTGTCGTTTCTTTTTGACGAGTTCACTATATATAAAATTTCTACAACTCACTACAGTGTAGTTGAAGAGGATTCTCAGAATTAATCATGAATGTAGTAACTTATGGACTTTTACTCACATGAACTGAAATGAAATCATCCTTTGAAATGGAGCATGAAAAGAAAATAAGAACAAGACTTTTAAAAATCATGACAACCCTTCAATAAATTTGTGGAATGGTACTAAAGCCATACTGCAATGCTCAACTCTACTTTATACTCAAGGACCTTGTTATAAGTGAGGCCGTTAGAACAAGGTCCTTCTGTTATTTACAGAAATGAACTCACCACACAGGGAGATGCAATAGTCTACATTATAGTGAGTCTGCAATGTAGCTGATACCCATACAGATTTTTTTTACAGCATTCTGTAGTTTTGCCTTTCTCCTTTCGTGTTCCCTATTGAAGCCAGATGCCATAAGCTTTTAGGGACAAACATGAGCTCTTTTTGTCAACAGCATATTTAGGATTCTAGAAGTTGTATTTTTCCCCCTTTTCCTTTAATGGTATATCCCTTCCTCCTTTCTGCCACACATGAGCTACCTGCCCCATGCTGTTCTTGCTGCAGCTCTACCCTCACTGAACTCAAAAGGCATGGCCTCTCTTAAAAGAAGCCTAAATCTTATCATTCATATTCCTCCTCTCTGGAAAACACAATCTCCAGACAAAGTCATCCTGTGCTTCTGCACATATATGCTTTAGCTACTCTCTAGGTGAAGCTGTTCCAACTCCCTTCATTATTACCCAATCACTCTCAACACAGCCAAAGTGCTGCTCCTCTATGACTGAGTAGCACCGACCTCAAAATAAAACTTGAAAGTCTAAAGCTGAGGCAATTAAAATTTCACAGTGCAAACAAATCTTGCCAACTGCTCTTTGGCAATATCTTCAAGGACGCTATTTTCTACAACTGGATCATTGCTATAAATGGTACTTAGGACCTTTAACCCCAAGGACACCAAAGCTTGTAAAAGCCTAAATATGTAGAATAAATTCAGCTCAGCAATAACACCACTTAAGTAAGCCAGAAATAATATACAGAACAGCACATGAATGTTGATAGTAAGTCTACATGATGCAATGGCAGAGCTGCCATGTCCATTGACTTTCAGGTGAGCTCTTGACACAGACAAGAGGGTGAGGACAGTGGGCTCTGAGACCACCAAAGCTCTTGGGAAAGTAGAAGGGTCAGGGGTTCTACTGACTATGGCCAGTCCCCAGGTGGGAACATCTATTTGTCATGAAAGTCTGGTTTGGAGGACCACTGAACCAGGGCATGCAGAAGTCACACCATATTCCCAATACCTTACCTGAATTTTCATTCACAAAACACATTCCTCATAAAGTATTGGTATGTATACTTTTCTTTTAACTTAAATTCCTTATAAACTTACCACTATTCACCACAATCTTTAGTAGAAAACCTTGCCCATCTGCAAATAAAGGAACCAGACACTTACTAAATGCCTGCAGACTGCTATACTGTAAGGTAATAATTTTCCATGCAAAAAAACCCTTGTGTTACCACAAATAAAAAAGTTGAGAACTTAAGCAGTTACCTTAGTAAATAAGATTTTTGAGGCAGAACCAGAAACTTCTAAATAATTAAGGTAATTTTGTTTTGATTTAAATTGGAGCCTATCTTAGAAAAATCTGTAAAGTGCATGACAACTGCTGTCTTCAGCAGCCACCTGTCTGCATAGTCAGTGTCTTCCTTCCCCTCTTCCTACTTCCATTCCCATTCCTAGCTATGCTGGCAATAGCAGCTTCATTATATGCCTGCATCCTTCCTATTTCGCTACTCAGGGGTCTCATGATGTTGTCTTAACTCTCTTATTCCTAGGTGGCACTCCAATAAAAATAATACAAACAGCTAACATTTATTGGGCACTTACTATACGTCAGGTACTTCATATGATTATTTACTTAGTCCTGTAAGCAGCTCTATATGAATGAGTTATTATTTTCATCTACCTCTAACAGATGAAGAAGCCAAGGTTCCAAATAGTAAGCAAGGATCTCACAGCCACACAACTAACAAAAGAGCCATGATTTGAACCCAGTTGTTCTATGAGTCAGAAGTCTTAATCACTGTGGATATGGTACTGTGTGGCAAGGCAGTTTTCTCCTAGGCTTCCCCCTTTCTCCCTAGTTTTTCTACTCAAAACCAGTCCTTACTTGTGTACTCTGTTCTATCCCTAGCTAATTTTTGCCTACTGTCACAATGGGAACCAACCTCATAAACACATCCACAATAAAGTCCCAATGGCAGGTGACCATATGAAGAATGAATTGTGGGAGAGGGCAAGACTGGAGAAGGGAAAACAAGAGGTTGATTCAGGCAAGAGATGATGCTGGCCTAAGCTGGCATAGTAGTGGGAACAGAGGTCTGTGTAGGTCTGAGAAGTACTCAGGAGGTAGGATCACCAAGGTATATTGCCTGACACAATATGGGTATGAGAGAAAATGGTGGGGGACAGGAGTTACAAGAATGATGCCTCAGTTTATGGCTTGTAAAACTGGGTGAATAGTGCTGGCCAAATACTGAAATAGAAGATAGGGAAGCAAAAACAGGTTTTAGCAGGGAGCTCAAGAGTTCAGCTTAGGAATGGAGGTCATGGTGATTGCTGGATCTTCATGTACAATAGGATATTGGATGAGTACCTATGAAAGTCAGGAGAGAGATCTGGGGGCAGTAACATAAATTAGGGCATATTAAGCATAATAATGTAAGCTTAGGAATGAATGGTGTTGGCTCAGATCCCATAAATGTAACTCTGGCCCTAATTTTAGACACTTCTTCCACTAAGAGGGTCAACAGACTCCACTGCCAACATGCTTTCTCTACCTGATCAGGGTATCATTCATCTTCCTCTAAGGAGGCAATTACTTTAGGAATATAATTTCTAACAGTACACACAGGTTTAAAGATTCAATTTTTAAAACCTTTTTAAAAACTTTTCCAATCACTACACGTACAATCAGCAAACCTGTGCCACCCTTTTCTAGTCAGGGTTACTACAAGTTATTGTTGTTCATATGTTGCCATCTGAACATATCCTTTGTTTATAATACACCTGCACTCTTTTTTCCCCTAAATTATATATTTTTTAAAGATAAGGATTTGTAACTTCCCTTTTTAAATAATACCTGCTAAGAGTCCCAGTAACAACTAGGCATAACTTTTTAAAATTAAAGGGCATTTTTAAATAAGGGAAGAGACTGGAAAAGGTTTAAATTGGCAAACACTCAGAAATGCTCAAGTATTAGATACTGAGATGTATGTCAGTGTGTGTGTGCAGGTGTGTGTGTGTGTGGGGCGGGCGGTGATGGCATATCTGGGGAAATCCACCTAGGGTCTACCTATTTCACAAAGAACTAGTCCCATCCTTCTGAACACTCTCTAACTAGGAACACAGCATTACAATTTATTACCTTACTGATGACCCTTCAAATGTAATAAAGGATCCAGTAAATCAGAATAATTGATAATTCAAGGTCATTTGAAGTTCAGCCTCACATTACAGAATAATGGGAAAAAAACATATTCAGGTAAACATTTACCTTCAAACATAATAATATATTTCCTCTCTTTGGAAGTAGCCATTTATAAGCAATAGCAGAAATACAATGTAACCAGAGGCCAGAATTTCAGGCTAATATTCTAGTGTAATTAAAAATAATTCCCACATTTATTAAAACTGACCTAATTGCTCATACTGTAAAACATAGATCAGGGAACAATATGCACTAAAAATAATTTATGTTTCAGAACTTTCACTAATTCAGATTGACATATCTTCCAGGTAATTCATACTAGTGAAGTTTTCCTTTAAGTTAAATATGCAAATTAAATAGCGTTATATAATCATCTTTCTCAATTGATACTGAAAGAGAAAAATAGGTAACAGTTTACCAAAAGTTATATTTTACCCCTTGTAATATAAATGTAGCTACAAATGTCTAAGTAGGCTTTTCTATTATGAATGAAGCAATAGATCCTATTATGTATCAAGTACCTTAAAAAATGATGACTATAGATATCAGTTATCCCCATAGCTCAGAATGCTTCTTTTCTGCAGGTAAAATTAACTCTTAGCAATAAACTCATCATGACAAAAGTTTTTCAAAAAGTGGTTCAATTAATGGGTCAGAGAAGAACTCTTTCTATCCCAACTTTGTATCTTAAAATTCAGCACAAGAAAAACCTACCTTCCCATTAGCTACAATTCAGAATGTTTAAAATTGCCCAATCAGAAGTGACCTAGATAGAGGTTGCTAATAAACAAAGTCATCCCTTTCTTAACTCAGAAAACACTGTTGCAGCCCTGACCACATCAGACATTTCACAAGGACAAAGAAGTGACTTAAACCAGTTCGGTAATTTGTAGGGCTACATATAGTTGCCTTGAAATATTTAAAAATTCTTAGTAAATTACTCATAAACCAAGACTTGTTCATTGTTTTTCTATAAAGGACAACAAAATAAAGGAAAACTTAAATTTTAGAAATCTAACCATTTCTTTAGTGGATTATTTCTCACCTTATTGTTTCAATTTGGACACCAGTGTTTGCAAATACAAGAATCTGAGAATATAAACCAGGTAAAGGTGTGGCCACTGCTAGTCCTTTCTCCGCCATTTATTAAAATGGTATAAAACTAGCTATTCTTAATGAGATAGGTATATATATAAGTATATAATTTCTAAATATCAGATTCTTTGCATTTTGTTTTTTCCCTACAATAGACTCCCAACTATCCCTTGTATTAGTTTTCTGAACAGCTTATATAACTTTATACATCTTTGGACTATACTTTGTCCTCTTCAAGTATATTTCTTGAGCTAATTATAATGTTTAGTTATTTAATATAGAGTAATTCCTTTTAGAGAAGAGTTTACCTTATACAAAGCATGTTCAAACTCTATCACCATTTCCTAGTGCCATTTCTTTCATTCAAACTACGTTTTTTTCCTTTGTTACATTGAATGTAGAATTTTAAAGCAAGGCTTCTGAACCTAAGATTCATAGAGTCCATGGAATGGATCCTCTAGTCCTTGAGCCTCCTGAAATACATGCAGAATTTTGTAAGCATGTACGAATATGCAAAGATGGTACCATAGTATTAAGATGTCCATGGCTTTCATGAGATTTTTTAATCTGTGTCCTCAAATTTAGTATCAAATGTATGATGGTACTAAAACACTGATTATAATCTTTATACTGGCACCTTTGCTAAAGCTGAGCAGTCACAGGAGAGCCAAGTAGTAGTGGTGCCCATGCTGCCTGCTCAGAAATGAGTGGATTGTCCAGGGCTTTCCTCGGGAAACTGCTATTGTTCTATGTACAACTTGAGGATCTGAGCTGAGTTAGATCTGACCTTTCCTGCCAGGGCTTTGTGTGACTTGGAAAAAGGCCGCAAGGTTCTTTCTCTGGATAGACTCAGCTCCACGGACACAAGGATTGGCTACTGGAACATAGACTAAGTTTCCATTTCCAAAAGCCCCCTCAGTTGAGCACCTTTGTGAAGCACTCAAACTGCACAACTGGTCTTGGTCTCAGGCAATTTAAAGAATGAATCAAAACTTCAGTTAATACCAGTTTCGTATCCCACCACTATTAAGGAAAAGGGGAGATCACTGAAATTTATATGGCTTCACTGATTTATTTCTAAATTAGTCTCATTTGAGAGTGAACTTGAGTATACCAAGATACATAAAATATGAAAAGTCTAGTTTGATACACTATTTATACTTTCCTGCTTTTTTTCTTTTTAAGAATTTCTTTTGTTCAGATTGTATAGACCTGAACTTTGGTAGCATTCTTAGAGAAGCTTAAAACAGTAATTACAAGTAGAGTCTTGAAATTAGTTAGAACTTTGCTAGAATCCATGTTTACCCACTTTACTAGCTGTGTGACTTCTTTGGGCCTCAGTTTCCTAAAAATGCCATTTTGAGTATTGAAATACATTATTAGGCAAAGTGCCCAGGACAGTACTAGCCTAGCAATAAGTAGGTAATCAATATATGGTATTCACCATCATCATCATCATTGTTGTCATCATCATCTTTGAATCAGTTAAATGCCTACCATTTATAATTAGACTCTCTACAATCCTATACTAAATCTGAAAAAAATTCTATAAAATACTAAAATTAAAATTTGTATTGGGGGCACACATATGATAACCTAAGTTATGATAGGGCATAACTACAGTGCTGTGGGAAAAAGATAATGCCAACTCAGCAACTGGAGCTGAATTATTTAGATATCCATAGTGCCCTCAATCTCATGCCATACACAAAATTAATTCTAGATGGAATGCAGATCTAAAGGGTTCTAAAAGAAAATATGTGTAAACATCTTCATGATGCCAGAGTAGACAATAACTTCTTAAATAGGACACAAATTTCTAAATAGTAAAATATATATAAATTGCACTATATTAAAGTTAAGAGGGTTTTTTTTTCTCCACAGATACAATTAAATGAGTGAAATGGAAAAATATGAGGAAAGGGAGATTATATTCATATCTCAAAAGTATAAAAAGATCTGTATCTAAAATATTTGAAGAACTGTTAAGTCAAGAAAGCAGATAATAACTCAGTAGAAAAAAAATTAGGCAAAACACATGAAAAGGTGCTTCACAAAACTAACACTAAGTGGCTCATAAACATTTGAAAATGTTTTCAACCTCACTGGTCATTAGGATATTACAAATTAAAAGCATATTGCAATACACATCCACCAGAATGGCTAAAAATGAAAGACAGAAAACAGATGTTGGCAAAGATACAGAGTTACCGGAATTCTCATATATTGTTGATTGGTACAACCACTTTGGAAAATTGGCATTATCTACAAAAGATAATCATATGCATATCCTAGGACTGAGCAAATTACACATCTACATATATAACCAGCAGAAATGAGTACATGTTACCAAAGAGACATGTACAACAATGTTCATATCTACACTATTGGGAATGCCCAAATGTTCACCAATAATAAGACAGATTAGCTGTGGTATATTCTCAAAATGAAACACTATGCAGTGATGAGACTGAACAAACAACAATATACACACAGCTAAATCTTACAATGTTGAGCAAAACAAAAGTCAAACATAAATGATTACATATGATATGATTCTATTATAGGAAGTTCAAGAGTAGATAAAACTAATTTATCTGTGTTCAGAGACAGGATTACTCTTTTTTTATCAATTTTTTTGTAGAGAAGATGTCTTACCATGTTGCACAGGCTAGTCTCAAATTCCTGGGCTCAGGCGATCCTCCTGCATTGGCCTCTCAAAGTGCTGGGATTACAGGCATGAACCACTGCACCTGGCCCAGAATTACTCTTAAAATGGGGGGAAAAAATTGCACAAAGAGTGGCAATAAGAATGTCTTCCATGGTACTGGTGCTGTTTTATTCCTTGATTAAGGTGCTGGCTATAGGCAGGCATTACATTTTTATTTCAAACTGTCAGAAAAGTAGTTAACATAAGTAGTGGGACATTAAACAATTGACAGCAGAGTTTCAGATGACTAAAATGACATTTAAAATATTACTAAGTAGTGAATCAAACATTAAGATATCAAGTAGAAGAGCCAAATGTAGAGAAACCGCTGAGGAG